>NC_064628.1:662406396-662743063 GCF_023864275.1 Schistocerca cancellata
ATAGGTTGCAGATCTGGTCGGTGTGCAGATCGTGTATGGGAGCAATTGGAGAACGGCACAACGACGCTACGCCGAACTGTTCCCGTCACCTTACCCTTGCGTCTGCTCGAAGATTGTCGCATTAGTCAGTGTTTTACGTTGAATGTTTCGGCTATTACATGTTACAGCCTTTTTAACAGAAACAACGGTGATTTACGTAACAAACGGAATAAATCATAATTACGCTATTACTCTGTAACAAGCCACAGAAGACCACGGGTCGCTGAACAATCTCCATAATCGTATCGGTAGAGATCGAATTCACCCCGTGTGCAAGTTGCGAAGGTGCTGCAGCAACCCAAAAATAGGATCGACATATTGTCAAGGGCTTAAGTACAGTCATGGGGAGACCCCCTTCTACATGCTTACTCCCACTCATCCTGTTCTCAGTCCAACATAACGTCACACACACAGTCGTTCACAGCCCCCCCCCCCTCCTTCCTTCCGACTTTTTCCTTTATTTAAAGACACTCTACATTACACCATTCCCTGGCCACACTCCTCCCACTAAAGTAAAAAAGTTAAATATGTACGAAAAATTTAGAAAAGTAGGATTTATTTTATGTACGAGGGCTGTCCAGAAAGTAAGTTACGAGTGATCGCGAAATGAAAATCACAGTGAAAATCAGAAACGTTTCATTTGTAACAGTTAGCTACACCTTTCAGCTACTTCTCTACGTAGTCGCCGTTCTGACTCAGACATTCGTCGTAGCGTTGTACCAACTTTCCAATACCCTCATCATAGAAGGCAGCCGCCAGTGCTTTCCGCCAATTCTCTACGCTGGCCTAAAGCTCGTTGTCTGTGCCAAAATGTTGTCTTCATAGCCAGCGGTTCGTTTGAGCAGAGATGAAACTCAGAGGGAGACAATTACGGGCTGTTTTGTGGGTAACCAAACATTTCCAATTGAAACGGTGCAGGAACATCTTCATTGCCCCTGCAGAATGAGGCTGAGAATTGTCTTGAAGAAGAAACCGCACGACAGTTATGTAATGTTGGTTGCATAGCTTCAGGGGAAAATTCTCGCCAGGCCCTCGTACTTGGCGGGAGACACTATATTCTATAACATCTTTACGCGCTCACTAAGAGCTCAGGAATGAAAAGAGCGACATAATTCTACCTAGAGCCATACTAGAGACACTGCCCAACACATCTTTGCAAAGCTTTATTGGATTTTCATAGTCGTTTCCATTTCGCGACCGATCGTAACTTACTTTCTGGACAGCCGTCGTACTTTGGCTAAATGAAGTACAATCTTAACCGTCTTTCTGCAATTTATTTATACATGAAACAGCTATTGGACATAGATAATTGCACTTAACAGATACTACACACATTCCAGAGTACATTTTAATTAAATACAAAACCAAACTGTTCCTCGTGAGAACCTTCATTTAACTGGTAAAAAAATCTTCTTACCTTCAGAATAAAACCATAGACACCTAATTAATTAAAAAACTGAATGATATAACAAAAACTGAATTGATATCTAATGCTGTACTGCAAGAGAACACAACAATTCACAGATAATGTAAAAGGAGAACGTAAGTTTGAATATGAGTCTGATAGATATGTAGCGGGCACAGAAACCTTCGTCGTTTCTGCGTTTAAACAAGAGCCTTGGTGTTTTCCAAGGACGTTCTTGAGAGATGTACGGCGTATTTCTTCGAGTGCTGGCAGGTTTTCCAACATTTCTGTAACACACTTCGGCCAATCAAACAGGTCTGTGACCATTATCACCACTTTTCTCCCACTGGTAGTACTTCGAAACAGATAAGCATCCCTGACTGACCACAGAACGCAGGTTTTCTTTAAATACTTGTAGCTTGGAAAAAGAACGCTCAGCTTTTGCAAAAGTCCTGGATTCTGTTACATACATCAAGACAGATTTGAATAAGGTTCTTATCAACATCAGCTGTCCTAGAAATAGAAGAGGAATGTGATGAGGAAACGTCATTGAAAAACTTAAGTGCTTAGTTTTTAATATCGTCGTCACAAGTGCAAGATATGAGAAAAAAGTTTTATTGCTACATATGCGACTGTAACACAGTTCATTTCTTAAAATCTGGTATTTAGTTCTGACTAAATGTTGGTTATCACCGGACAAATAAGTATTACTTCAGTTCAGTAACGGCCTCTGTCAGGCTCTCTTCCTCACAAAGCTCATCGAAGTGTTTCTCTACTATTTTAGTGTGCTTATTAGGTAGTTCGCACTCAGTGGCCAATCTTTCACATATATTGAAAGATTCATCAAGCAATTTTATGCATGATTCCAGCTGCTTCTGAGGGCTATCGGGCACCAACGGTAAGGCAGACACAGCACTCACATTCGGGAGGGCGGCGGATCAAATCACTGTTCACCTATCCAGAGTAAGGCATTTCGTGATTTCCTCCCCCCCCCCCCATTCACTTAAGGCAAATGCCAAATTGTCCCTCTGAAAAGGGCATGGTCGATTTCCTTACCCATACTTTATTCCCCTATTTTGTGCGTCATCCCTAATGACCTCGTCGTCGACGGGACGCTAAACGGTAATATTGCACCTCTGTTTCTGACAACACGGTTCCTAAGAAGTCACATGAGGCTGCAAAGTCTGCAAAATCTTATTCTGCAAGCCCTTACGCGGTGTGTTAATACCTTATAGTGATTTACACTGAGGTTACATAAGTCATGAGATAACCCCCTCCGTCGGCCGGAGTGGCCGTGCGGTTCTAGGCGCTACAGTCTGGAGCCGAGCGACCGCTACGGTCGCAGGTTCGAATCCTGCCTCTAGGCGACTGATGACCTCAGAAGTTAAGTCGCATAGTGCTCACAGCCATTTGAACCAGATACCACCCCCCCCCCCCCCCCCCCCCCAAATATCGTGTCGCAACTCCTTTTGCCCGGCGCAATGCACCATCTCGACGTGATAGGAACTCAACAAGGCGCCAGAAGTCCCCTGCAGAAATACTGAGCCAAGCTACCTGTATAGCCGCCTATAATTGCAAAGGTGTTGGCGGTGCACGATTTTGTGCACAAACTGACCTCTCGATTACGTCCCGTAAATCTACATCTATATCCACATGGATACTCTGCAAATCACACTTAAGTGACTGGCAGAGGGTTCATCGAACCACCTACACAGTTCTCTATTATTCCAATCAGTACAGCGCGCGGAAAGAATGAACACCTATATCTTTCCGTAAGAGCTCTGATTTCCCTTATTTTATCGTGGTGATCGTTCCTTCCTATGTAGGTCGGTGTCAACAAAATATTTTCGCATTCGGAGGAGAAAGGTGGTGATTGGAATTTCGTGAGAAGATTCCGTCGCAACGAAAAACGCCTTTCTTGTAATGATTTCCAGCCCAAATCCTATATCATTTCTGTGATACTCTCTCCCATATTTCGCGATAGTACAAAACGTGCTGCCTTTCCTTGAACTTTTTCGATCGCGATAATACAAAACGTGCTGCCTTTCTTTGAACTTTTTCGATGTGCTCCGCCAGTTCTATCTGGTAAGGATCCCACACCGCGCAGCAGTATTCTAAGAGGACGGACAAGCGTCCTTAGTAGGTCTGTTACATTTTCTAAGTCTCCTGCCAATAAAATGCAGTCTTTGTTTAGCCTTCCTCACAACGTTTTCTGTGTGTTCCTTCCAATTTAAGTTGTTCGTAATTGTATTACCTAGATAAGTAGTTGAATTTACGGCTTTTAGATTAGACTGATTTATCGTGTAACAGAAGTTTAATGAGTTCCTTTTAGCACTCATGTGGATGACCTCACACTTTTCGTTATTTAGGGTCAACTGCCACTTTTCGCACCATTCAGATATATTTTCTAAATCGTTTTGCAGTTTGTTTTGATCTTCTGATGACTTTATTAGTCGATAAACGACAGCGTCATCTGCAAACAACCGAAGACGGCTGCTCAAATTGTCTCCCAAATCGTTTATATAGATAAGGAACAGCAAAGGGCCTATAACACTATCTTGGGGAACGCCTGAAATCACTTCGGTTTTACTCGATGACTTTCCGTCAATTACTACGAACAGTGACCTCTCTGACATGAAATCGCAAATACAGTCACATAACTGAGACGATATTCCATAAGCTCGCAATTTTACTACGAGCCGCTTGTGTGGAACAGTGTCAAAAGCCTTCCGGAAATCCAGTAATACGGAATCAATCTGAAATCCCTTGTCAATAGTACTCAGCACTTCATGTGAGTAAAGAGCTAGTTGTTTCACAGGAACGATGTCTTCTAAACCCATGTTGACTGTGTGTCAATAGACCGTTTCCTTAGAGGTAATTCATAATGTTGGAATACAATATATGTTCTAAAATCCTGCTGCATTTCGACGTTAACGATATGGTCCTGTAATTTAGTGGATTGCTCCTACTACCTGTCTTGAATATTGGTGTGACCTTTGCAACTTTCCAGTCTTTCGGTACGGATCTTTCGTCGAGCGAACTGTTGTATATGATGTATATGATATAAATGTTCGATGGAACTGATGCCCAGCGAAAGGAATTCATGCCGAGCGAAGTGGGTGGCAAAATCATTAGCTCGAACTGTCCAGAATGTTCTTTAAACCAATCGCAAAAAGTCGTGGCCAGATGGCGCACTGTCACCCATAAAAATTCCGCCGTTGTTTGGGAACACAAAGTCCGTGAATGGCTGCAAATGGTCTGCAAGTAGCCGAATATAACCATTTCAAGTCAATGATCGATTCAGTTGGACCATCGGATCCAATCCATTCCATGTAAACACAGACCCACTATTACGGAGCCACTACCAGCTTGCAAAGTACCATATTGGCAACTTGGGTTCATTGGTGCATGGGGTCTACGCCATACGCGAACCCTATCAGCAGCTCTTGCCAACTAATATCGGGACTCATCTGACCAGGCCACTGTTTTGCAGTCGTCTAGCGTCCAGCCGACGGGGCCCGAGCCCAGGAGAGGCGCTGCAGGCGTTGGTCGTGCTGTTAGCAAAGGTACTTGTGTCGGTTGTCCGCTGCCACAGCCTATTAATGACAGATTTCGTCGTACTGTCCTAACGGATACGTTCGTCGTACGTTCCACATTGTTTTCTGCTGTTAAGGTAAGGTAAGGAATGAGTAGGTTCTACGCAGAATCGGAGAGGAAAGGAATATGTGGAAAACACTGAAAAGGAGAAGGGACAGGATGATAGGACATCTGCTAAGACATGAGGGAATGACTTCCCATGGTACTAGAGGGAGCTGTAGAGGGCAAAAACTGTGGAGGAAGACAGAGATTGGAATACGTCAAGCAAAAAAAAATGGGGGGGGGGGCAGTGTTGCTTGTCTGTTACCACTGACAGCTCTACGCAAACGCCATCGCTCTGGGTCGTTAAGTCAAGGACGTCTGCCACTGCGTTGTCAGTGGTGAGAGGCAATGTCTGGAATTTGTCATTCTCGGCACACTATTTACGCTGTGGATCTCGGAATGTTGAATTCCTTAACGATTTCCGAAATGGAATGTCCCATGCATTTATTCCAACTACCATTCCGCGTTCGAGGCCTGTCGTGCGGCCCCAATAAAGTTTAATACCTTTCCACGTGACTCACCTGAGTACAAATGACAGCTCCGTCAATGCGCTGCCGTTTTGTGCCTTCTGTACGCGATGCTACCGCCATGTGTATATGTGCATATCGTTAAACGATTACATTTGGCACCTCAGTGTATACTGCATCCGGAAAGAGCAAGTTATATTTTTAAGAGCTATTGCTCCAATTGGTTCGTTTCATTTCTTACTCTTCGAATTATTTTTGTCAGCGCCATAGGAACTTCATTGAATATCTGTGTGTATAGATGGTTTCTTTATATGACAGCACAACGTGTTACAGTTGGTGTCTTTATCGTTACAAAGAAAGTATTGAAGGAACAAGTCTTTAAATCATATCTCCGCATTATACTGTTATCAAAACATTTGTATCTCTTCTCAACTGTTTCCAGATACACGATTAATTTTGATTATCCTTTTAGTCTATGCAGCGCCTTTAGGATTAAATTTAAGTTGTGTCGTGATTCTGTTTTGCATAGAACTGTGTACGACCTCAAGACTGAAGCTCTGTCATTCGCTTGGCCGGAACACTTGCTTGCTACCATCTAGCCCCTTCTGTAATGTATATCAAGTTAACGAATGTTCGCATCCTAATGAAGACTAATCTTTGACCTGAATGAAGGAGGTAAACGATTCACACATCTTTTTGTTAGAATTATTTTCAAAACAATCTTTCATTGTTTTAACGTAGCGAAAACTTCTCTTGACTGATCGATTTTACGAAGTTTTCTACTTTTCCTTTCCAGTTTAATTTTTCCTTTCTTTCCATTAATTCCAGATACATCTTATCCTCCACTGCATTGCCCCAATCGTCCCAGGCTAGTTACTTTCCTAAAGTGAGTGATTATTGTTCTCATGTCCTGTTATAGTAAAGAAAATATCGCGACGTGCCACAGTTGTCGATAGTACAGACGTCTGTACAGCGGCCCACGCCATTGTTTAACATCAGTCTAAGTCGAGATGACCGGCGAGCAACATGTAGAGGTCCGTCCCCAGTTAGCAGATACTTGAAGGATACCGTGCAAGTGCAATAAGAACACGGGCGACAGCAGACTGATGGCAGACTACCAACGAATTTTTCAGTTCTGCCAATCCGTGGCACCCAAAACACAGGTGTCAAATTGATTGCACCTTTCTGCGGACGCATAACATAACTTCTCACAGGCTTGTATATTTAATCAATATGAAGATTTTCGACGCTGCAGTTACTTTGAGGGTAATTTGATTTTACAAACCCGTCATTCAGACTGTTTATCAGTGTTCGTCTGGGTTACTTTGTGTTGGAGGAGTGTGAATTTTTGTAAATCTTATAATTACAGGAAAATCGGAAAACTACAAATTACACATTCTTCTTCAAAATTTCCGAGTCACATGATCTCTGTATTCGCTAATATTGACGTTGTACGACAAGTCGCGTGTCTCGGTGGTGTCTTGAAACACACGTTTCTCATGGACATATCATAGTGTGTGCCAAGAGCATCTTTACTGAACGTATCAATAAACTTATGCATTTTCAAATTACATAATTTTCGTGCTCCGCTTGTTACAACTGCTTGCATTTAGGAATATACAGGGTGAAGAAAAAATGCCGCACTTGGAAGTCGGCATGCGATTCCTCATCGAAATTCAATACAAAAGTTTATCTAGCGAGAGCAGCCGGGTGCATTTTGAAATCACATACATGAAAATGAGGAGCTGGCAACTCTGCCACATCGTGCTAGCGCATCGGAATGTACAGAGGAAAGTGTATCATCACCCCGAACTACCGTACCAGACGACGTAGCTCACTTAACAGACTGCTGGGGCATCAAATCCGCATCCACCACGGAGCTATCGTTCGAATCCTCTTCAAGTTCCTTTTTTTTTAGATGTCCGTTCCCCATTTCTCGTCGTTTATGAGGAGGACATCAATTCGTCACATAACAATAGCGTATCACAGGACAATGGGATCCATTAAACTGCATGCATGTGTCTACAAACGACGCAGTGCGCACCTATAAACTGGTCCTGTCAAGTTCATTTAGGGCGGCCTCCCGATGGTGTACACAAACGATGAATACGTCGATATCCTCTTGGTGCTGGATGCATCTGATAACCAAGTTGCTGCTGCTGCAGCTGCTCGTGCGTAAGCTGCACAGTACCCTCAAAGTTGCCATTACAATAATTATGTTTTCCGTCGCCTGGAGAAATACCCCTGAGAAACCATTAATCCTCGTCCACAAGTAGTGGGCACAGGTCGTCCAAGGATTAGACGTACTCCACAAACAGAGAACGTGATTCTTGAAACGGTTCACCAGTCACCTTGGCGAAATACCCTTGACATTGCAAGGCAGTGTCACGTATCTCAAAGACTGGTTACTGAAGTGTTGCACGATGAAGAATAGCGTCCATATTATTACACGTTAACTCAGCACCAGAGGTCAGAAGAACGCATTCGACGAGTACGGTACTATGAATTGCTTTTGAACCACGTGGAAGATGACGAACATTTCATAAATAACGCGGTAAGGCTCTGAGCACTATGGGACTTAACTTCTGAGGTCATCAGTCCCCTAGAACTTAGAACTACTTAAACCTAACTAACCTAAGGACATCACACACATCCATGACCGAAGCAGGATACGAACCTGCCACCGTAGCGGTGGCGCGGTTCCAGACTGTAGCGCCTAGAACCGCTCGGCTACTCCGGCCGGCTAACGTGATAAGGACTGACGAATCTAGTTTCATTCGTGGAGGTACTTTTCAACTTCCACAACAGCCATTATTTTGACAGAGCGCAGCCCAAATGTCACATGTGAACGCGACTGTCAGGCATGCTTTGGCATAGACCCGTGGGCTGGAATCGTGGAAGGAGTTCGTTTGGGCCCTTACCTATTGCCGGGAAAGCTGAGTGCGCCCTGTATCGTACGTGTCTCTGCAATAATTTACCTGACGTATTAGAAAACATTCCACCTAATGTTCGGGGACAGCTATGGTTTTAGGATGATGGTGCACCACTACCCTTCGGAATGGGTGTGCGTAACAATTGAAATGTAGCATTTCCAGGGAGATGGATTCGTCGTGGTGGGCCAGTGTTCTCGCTTCCATGCTCCCCAGACCTCATTCCATTACATATTTATATGTGGAGACACTTAAAGGAAGAGGTTTATAGTACTCCACCCAATGATGTACACCACCTAATACCTCGCGTGCATGCCGCTTCGTCAGTGTTGGATGCAGATGTGTTGTGTAGTGTCAAGTAAAGTATGATTCAGCTAGAGGCGCCTCTCGGGATAGCTGCGCGGTGTGAGGCCTCTTGTCACCGTCTGCGCGGCTCCCCCAGTCGGAGGTTCGAGTCCTCCCTCGGGCATGGGTGTGTGTGTGTGTGTGTTTTCCTTAGCGTAAGTTAGTTTAAGTTAGATAAAGTAGTGCGTAAGCTTATGGACCGATGACCTCAGCAGTTTGGTCCCATAAGACCTTACCACAAATTCCTATTCCCCCAGCGAGAGGCGAGGTATTTGCAAATGCAAGGTGGTCGCTTTGAACATAATCTGTCAAGTCCACATTGCTCGTATGTACCTACTGGTTCTGGACGTCAAACGTACAGAATGGAATTATTGTGCATAGCATAATGTGCTATCTAGTGTAGCCCACCTGTTGTGTTTTTTGGACCTCGTTGGATACAGACAATGTTATTGTATCCACAATTATTTTATTTTGTCTTTCTTCATGTTATGGACCAAACATAGTGGTAGTTTATGTCTGTAAGAAGTTTATGTTATTTATTAATGTTTAAATAAAGGTAACCGTAACAGAAAGAAATAGACAAGTTTCCGCAATGTGGAGGTGTAAATTGGATACAATTTGATGCTTTAAATGAAAAAAAAGTTTCTATCGCGAATGCGACTCGAACATCGGCGGGTCTGCATATCCGTTACAGCCGGCATTGCCTCGTCTCACTTTTTTTTAAGTCTCATTTCGTTCGTTAATGTTCGTTGCATTTATTAGGGGGACGTCCATATGACATCTGTCCAAGTTCATCGTTCACCCATTCACTGAGTATTTTTTTTTTTAATTACAGGGCATCACTAAGCTAAACGGACAGCTCCGGCAGTGCGCCGAGTTGATACTACGTTTTCTTGGCCACGCTGCACGCTGTCACAGCGTCGCCAAAGCCTCGTTTTTCAAACTGCATTTGCTTTTCTGGATACACTTTTGTCTTACATTGGGATGAGGCCAAGTGTAGATTTTTAGCTCAGCCCGTATATACACGCCGGACACAGCTAAAGTTGACTAAATTTTTATGCCCGAATGATTTTCAAAATCAACTTTGATTATTTTAATATCGGGAAAGACTTCACTTGAAAGAAAAAAAGGGTGAAATCTTATGGGACTTAACAGCTAAAGTCATCAGTCCCTAAGCTTACACTCTACTTAACCTAAATTATCCTAAGGACAAACACATACACCCATGCCGGAGGGAGGACTCGAACCTCCGCCGGGATCAGCCCCACAGTCCATGACTGCAGCGCCTTAGACCGCTCGGCTAATCCCTCGCGGCAGACTTCACTTGACTTATCGATTTTACTAATTTTTCCATTTTAATTATTCCTTTTTTTCTTTCCCTCTGGCACCATGTGGCCTCACCCTCGGGACATCGGAGCAATGCTCCGGTTGCCGCAGCCCATTTCCACCCCTGCATGTTATGTTATACCGGTTACAAACTGTGTGGAAACATTTACTACTGTACTGCTTAGTGGAATTGGGAGCGCCATCGAATAACTGCAGAAAAAGAGGCAGCAACTCCGAGATACCGCCATACTATGCTCACTAGATTCATCGGTACCTTCAGTGAAGTTTCATCACACAAGTTTGAAGTTAGCGATAAGGTCTTACGGGACCAAACAGCTGAGGTCATTGGCCCCTAAGCCTACACACTACTTAATCTAACTAACTTACGCTAAGTACGACACACACACACCCATGCTCGAGGGAGGATTCGAACCTCCGACGGGGGGAGCCGCGCGAACCGTGACAAGACGCCTCAGACAGCACGCATCACACAAGTCACCACATGCTTATTCCTGTATGAAGTTGCTCCTTTCTGTATAAGGATGGGATAAACTGTTGATCACCAGCCACATGTTACAACGTTTCAGTTCCAAGTGCGCAGTAGTTTCTAGAAACATATTAATTATTTTGTAGTTTCCAAATGGGCGGTAAAGTTTTCTGAAGAGAGGAGAACACGAAAAGTGCATGACTGCTGCACAAATACTCCTTATTATAGTTGGAAGTGTCAGCTTGACAAGAAATATGTCTAAAAATAATGTAGTGTAATACCGCATTTAAAGAAATATTATTCACAGTTGTTTTGAAGTATGCACTACTGGCAAAAAAAATTGCTACACCAAGAAGAAATGCAGATGATAAACGGGTATTCATTGGACCAATATATTATACTAGAACTGACGTGTGATTACATTTTCACGCTGTTTGGGTGCGTAGATCCTGAGAAATCAGTACCCAGAACAATCACCTCTGGCCGTCATAACGGCCTTGATACTCCTGGGCATTGAGTGAAACAGAGCTTGGATGGCGTGTACAGGTACAGCTGCCCATGCAGCTTCAACACGATACCACAGTTCATCAAGAGTAGTGACTGGCGTATTGTGACGAGCAAGTTGCTCGCCCACCATTTTCCAGACGTTTTCAATTGGTGAGAGATCTGGAGAATGTGCTGGCCAGGGCAGCAGTCGAACATTTTCTGTATGCAGAAAGGCCCATACAGGACCTGCAACATAAGGTCCTGCATTATCCTGCTGAAATGTAGTGTTTCGCAGGGATCGAATGAAGGGTAGGGCCACGGGTCGTAACACATCTGAAACGTAACGACCACTGTTCAAAGTGCCGTCAATGCGAACAAGGGGTGACCGAGACGTGCAACCAGTGGCACCCCATACCATCACGCCAGGTGATACGCCAGTATGGCGATGACCAATACACGCTTCCAATGTGCGTTCATCGCGATGTCGCCAAACACGGATGCGACCATCATGATGCTGTAAACAGAACCTCGATTCATCCGAAAAAATGACGTTTTGCCATTCGTGCACACAGGTTCGTCGTTGAGTACACCAACGCAGGCGCTCCTGTCTGTGATGCAGCGTCAAGGGTAACCGCAGCCATGGTCTCCGAGCTGATAGTGCATGCTGCTGCAAACGTCGTCGAACTGTTTGTGCAGATGGTTGTTGTCTTGCAAACGTCCCCATCTGTTGACTCAGGGATCGAGACGTGGCTGCACGATCCGCTACAGCCATGAGTATAAGATGCCTGTCATCTCGACTGCTAGTGATACGAGGCCCTTGGGATCCAGCACGGCGTTCCGTATTACCCTCCTGAACCCACCGATTCCATATTGTGCTAACAGTCATTGGATCTCGACCAACGCGAGCAGCAATGTCGCGATACGATAAACCGCAATCGCGGTAGGTTACAGTCCGACCTTTATCAAAGTCGGAAACGTGATGGTACGCATTTCTCCTCCTTACACGAAGCACCACAGCAACGTTTCACCAGGCAACGCCGGTCAACTGCTGTTTGTGTATGAGAAATCGGTTGGAAACTTTCCTCATGTCAGCAAGTTGTAGGTGTCGCCACCGGCACCAACCTTGTGTGAATGCTCTGAAAAGCTAATCATTTGGATATCACAGCATCTTCTTCCGGTCGGTTAAATTTCGCGTCTGTAGTACGTCATCTTCGTGGTGTAGCAATTTTAATGTCCAGTAGTGTAATTTTTTGACCACTAATATCGCACTATTCAGTTTTGTCGGTTTCGTCTCTTACAGAAAAATTTCCTACGAATAATTAGATTTATTTTATTCATTATTGACAACGACACGCAACTACAAACAAGATTCAATGCAAAATTTCTGCATTACATCGCATTATTGCATTCTTATAATATATGAGTACAGGACTACAGTAGAGATCTCACAACACATTTGGAGCTGTAACTGTGTCACAATACTAATAGTAGCATTGCGTGCGGAGGGGAACGGCTCTGTAGTCGGCAGACCGCCGCATTTAACTGTTACCCACAGGACGAATGCATTCTAGCCGCTAGTTGCATCCTGGCTGTACAGAAATATCCAGACATGTATAAGTGGGCACTGATAAGGGGCTGTGTCCAACCATCGCCTTTACGACGACTTGAACTATGTTGGGGGCACTTTTAACTAGGTGCTTGAATGTCTGTGGCAGAATGGCAGCCGAAACCAGAAAAGGTAGATATTGGACTCTGGGGTCTCGCGCTAAGTCGACGTTCTAACTCGACCCGAAGGTGGTCCATCGGCCTCAGGTCTGGACTGTGGGCAGGTCAGTCTTTCAGGGATGTTATTGTCCACAAACCATTGCCTCACAGATGTTCCTTTATGACAGGGTGCATTGTCATGGTGATACAATTATTCGTCGTCTCAGGACTGTTCCTCTACTGTACGCAGTACACAATGTTGCCAGATGTCTTCATATCCTTCCGCATTAACGTTTTCTTAAATGCAATAAGGGAGCCACACCCTAACCACCGAAAACACTCATGTTGTAACACCGCCTTCTCTGTACTTCAGTGTTGGAGCTATAAATGACAGCAGGTAATGTTATTGAGGTATTCTCTAAACAATTGCATCGGATTGCTGCAGGTTACAGCTTGTTTCGTTACTACAAACCACTTGTTTTGTGTCATCCAGGGTCCAGTGACGTCGATTTTTAAGTCACCTCAATACCTAGTTAGCACTGACTACAGAAATTTCCTGTTTCATTCCCTACTCACAGTAACTGTGTCAGTCGGACAGCTGGTACCTCTTCGGATCTCGAGTGATTCCTTCCACTGCTTTCATGTGACTTCATACAGCCGCCTTCTTCAATGTTCGACGGTGCCCTCCACCAGAGCATGAGATCATCCAGGTCGTGATTTAGCTGTGGTTGCCGGCCATTGTGGCCGAGCGGTTCTAGGCGCTTCAGTCTGGAACCGCGCGACCGCGACGGTCGCAGGTTCGAATCCTGCTTCGGGCATGGATGTGTGTGACGTCCTTATGTTAGTTAGGTTTAAGTAGTTCTAAGTTCTAGGGGACTGATGACCTCAGCTGTTAAGTCCCATAGTGCTCAGAGCCATTTGAACCAATTTAGCTGTGTTTGTTTTTTCGCGTTCCACTTCACAGTCACATTATCAACTGTCGACTTGGGCAGTGCCAGAGTGGTATATTTCTCACTGATGGATTTGTTACTCAGCTTGAAAGGTGGCTACACTGTGTCACAGCGCCAGAGATTGCGATAAAGATTATCATTCCGCCGCCTCCACTGGGCGCAGTTGTAGTTCAGAGGATGTCGAGAGCAGTCGTTGTTCTGTTGGGCGAGAGAGTAGACGATCTGAGTGTTGACTGAAATGTTGTACTGTTCAGTTGGTGTAATGTATAGATAGGAGAAGATGCTATTGTCAGGATATATTTGAGAAAGGAGATGGGATTCTGATTTATAATGCTGGTGTTCAAAAAAATGGCTCTGAGCACTATGGGACTTAACTTCTGAGGTCATCAGTCCCCCAGACTGTAGCGCCTGGAACCGCTCGGCCACTTCGGCCGGCGATGCTGGTGTAATGGAATATTTTCGTCAATATATAATGAGGTAAAAAGGTATTACAGTTTTCTTTAATAACAATTCCTCTTGCTCACAGGTACAGTCAACAAAGCATCTGGCTCGTGTTCATTTATTAGACTTATAATTCTGGTTTATATGTGCAATTATAGTATTTCTGGTTTTTCAATTAGTTCATTGTAAATGGTGTTTAAAATATTTTGTCGTCTTGAGAAAGAACCGAGCCAGATACATGTACGTTGAGTCACACTACCACACACAGAACAGTTACACTTGTGCTTTGTTGTTTCGTAGCATTTATAGTTGCAGGGGACTTAATTAATCAATTGCGTTATGGAAATTCCTTGTCATTCTTTATTTTTATTTCATGCAGTCAGATTGCAAGCTAATAATAGTCAGGGCCGACCGGTTACGAGACTTCGTAACCGGTCACACAGCTAGTAAAATTATTGCATTTATTCATTAATATTAGTCTTTTCTTTTTAATTAAGCTCCAATGCAAGCTGACGTCCGATGACTAGTCCACGTTTGGTGAGCTCTCCTTACCGACCGATTCTCTTGTTACTACTTCCCTACTGAAAACACAATACTCTCCCCTCATCGTATACAGACGTGTCTGTCTCTCGCGATATTTAGTGGTCAGTCCCGCATTACGCAGGGATATCCAGATATTTATAATAATGCATCATTAAGGCACGGCTGTCTGACGGAACGGCTGGGATGAAACAAATCCGTTGCAGGCACGCGGGTAACACCTTGACCACACAGAGCTGCCCGTGTGCAAGAGGTTGCGAGACGGAACTTTGTGGCTGTTTTTTACGGTGACGTGACATGGATGGTATCGGTTTGTTTAAAATTACTGGTATTTTAACAAGAAGAAGGAAAGTCATTGTAATAAACACTGAATAGCTCTCTTATCGTTGACCACATACCATGTTAATCGTAAAAGATCGTTTCCCTGCTGATGAATTACTCCAAGTTAGAAATTGAATATTTTCCAGTGTGGAACGTGTAATCTAATAAATATGTACGAGTTAGTAACATTGTCACTTTAACAGCTACGTTAAATATTTACATTCCTACTTCAATTTACCAATCACAGTGTACAGTACGATCTTAGGGGCTAAGGGTATGTAGCACAGGTGCCCCTTTGCATGAAGTCCACATACCTGTTAATGACGACAGAACAAAAATATCTTGTAGATGCAACAACTTGCATGAGCCATTTGAGTGGTACTAATGCAAATGTACGCACATGACAATTTCCCATCTCCACACTGTATCGGTGGGACTTCCACATGCCATCTAGGTGATGGGGACATGTTGCAGAGGGCCACTTTGAGGGAAATACGACGAGCCAAACTGACCGGCCGCCTGTGTGTGCGCGGCACGCGGGCCGCGTTTAAACGCGCCTAACTGCTGGTAATCCGCTCAAGTACGACGCCGTGCCGTATTGCCGGCTAACGAGCTTCAAACACGCACCACACTTCTCCCCCTCCACTACAGCGCTTTTATGCGGTGCGCTCTGACGACGCGCCAGCTTTGAATCTCGCATTGCTCTGGTGTTACGCCAGCCCTCTTCCGATTTCGTCGAGTGGAGTGGTGCGAGCGAGTGCGTGTTTGTGTGTGTCTGTGTGTGTGTGTGTGTGTGTGTGTGAGAGAGAGAGAGAGAGAGAGAGAGAGAGAGAGCTAGCTAGCTGATACGCTAACAGAAATGGGAAGTGTTACGACGTGAGGCACCAGGCTGATGGTTATCAAACGTTGTGAAGATGCTCTTCAGATGAGGGCACTTCATCGATTAAAGTTTCTTTCAGATCGCGACTGATTTGCAGATTTGCATCATTATTGCGACAGATTCATTGAATGGAAGGTGTAGGTCGAGGTGGTGTAATACACAAGTTTCTTTCAAATTTCATTTCAGTTTTATTAGATCAAAGACTCCAATGAAAAACTGAACCGTATTCGTAACAAACCCTCTCATCCAATCACAAAGTATCTCAGTTTAAGGTGACATATAATTCTAGTCAATAAAATGGAAACACTCTCACAACTCAGCAAATACAACAACGCAATCTGCATTAATTAGAAAAAAAACACTCTAATGAATAAATGCGCTTAAAACCTATAATTAATTAATTAATTAATAATTAATAATTAATTGTGTTGGTGCATAAGAAGTAGCGTTTTTGGATGTTGCTATTTCGGTTCCTATCGTTTTACTTATCGATTGTCGTTTTTTATTTACTGCTCACGGTTGCTAACTGATTCTGCATAATTATTGTCATTTTGTCATTGGGAGATAGTGAGCGGATCTGTGGGCGCTAGAAAATTGAGTGCCAAGTGGAGTTTGAGTTCAGTAGAGAGGTGACAGCAGCAGAGGCCGCCAGGAACATTTGCGGTGCATATGCGGATAATGCCATTGGACAGAGCACGACATGAAAATGGTTTTCTCGTTTTAAGGAGAATAGTTTTGACATTACTTACTCTACAAGCGCAGGAAGACTTTCGGAGTTTGACCGATATCGTTTAAACGCATTAATCCACGCGATCCACGTCAGTGTACTAGAGCGGCTCGCAGTGAAATTGCGTGCTTACGGAATATCGTCTCAGTTATGTGACTGGATCTGTGATTTCCTGTCAGAGAGGTCACAGTTAGTAGTAATTGACGAAAACTCTTCGAGTAAAACAGAAGTGATTTCTGGCGTTCCTGCCCGCAGCTCGTGGTCGTGCGGTAGCGTTCTCGCTTCCCGCGCCCGGGTTCCCGGGTTCGATTCCCGGCGGGGTCAGGGATTTTCTCTGCCTCGTGATGGCTGGGTGTTGTGTGATGTCCTTAGGTTAGTTAGGTTTAAGTAGTTCTAAGTTCTAGGGGACTGATGACCACAGATGTTAAGGCCCATAGTGCTCAGAGCCATTCAGACTCCATTCATTCTGGCGTTCCCCAAGGTAGTGTTATAGGCCTTTGCTGTTCCTTATCTATATAAACGATTTGGGAAACAACCTGACCAACCGTCTTCGGTTGTTTGCAGATGGCGCTGTCGTATATCGACTAATAAAGTCATCAGAAGATCAAAACAAACTGCAAAACGATTTAGAAGAAATATGGGAATGGTGCGAAAAGTGGCAGTTGACCCTCAATAACGAAAAGTGTGAGGTCATCCACATGAGTGCTAAAAGTAACTCGTTAAACTTCTGTTACACAATAAATCAGTCTAATTTAAAAGCCGTAAATTCAACTAAATACCTAGGTGTTACAATTAAGAACAACTTAAATTGGAAGGAACACATAGAAAATGTTGTGGAGAAGGCTAACCAAAGACTGCGTTTTATTGGCAGGACACTTAGAAAATGTAACAGACCTAATAAGGAGACGGCCAACACTAGCTTGTCCGTCCTCTTTTAGAATACTGCTGTACGGTGTGGGATCCTTACCAGATAGAAGTGGCGGAGCACATCGAAAAAGTTCAAAGAAAGGCAGCACGTTTTGTATTATCGCGAAATATGGGAGAGAGTGTCACAGAAATGATACAGGATTTGGGCTGGAGATCATTACAAGAAAGGCGTATTCGTTGCGACGGAGTCTTCTCATGAAATTTCAGTCACCACCTTTCTCCTCCGAATGCGAAAATGTTTTGTTGACACCGACCTACGTAGGGAGGAAAGATCACCACGATGAAATAAAGGAAATCAGAGCTCGTACGGAAAGACATAGGTGTTCATTCTTGCCGCACGCTATACGAGATTCAAATAATAGAGAATTGTGAAGGTGGTTCGGTGAACCCTCTGCCAGCACTTAAATGTGATTTGCAGAGTATCCATGTAGATGTAGATGTAGATGTAGAACTGGCAAATGCGATGAACTATGATCGTTCCAGTATCGTGCGACATCTTCATGCAATGCGAAAGGTTAAACAATCGGGTGTATTGGTACCGCATGCTATAAGTCAAAGTGAAAAAAATCTGCGGTTGGCCATATGTGCATCTCTGTTTGCTCGTCAACACGGAGAAGAAAGAAATGGTTGAGCCCAAAGAAAGCATCGATTGCCCACAAAAAGACCGTCGCACATTTACAAAAGGTAATGCAAGGCATCTGATGGAACAGCGACAGTGTGATGTAGTACGATTTGCTTCCGCGAGGTGTAACCATCAATGCTGACATTTATTGCCGACAACTGAGACCTCTTGCAGACATAATCCAAGGACAACTACCAGAAAGACTGCGTGAAGTGATACCACTCCCCAACAACGCCTCTCCACAACAACGCCCGCTGGCATTCTGCTAGACTGACAAAAAACACTGTACAGGGGTTGGGTTAGGAAAGCCGGCCACTGTGCCCAAGAGGTACTAGGCGCTTCAGTCCGGAACCGCGCTTCTGCTACGGTCGCAGGTTCGAATCCTGTCTTGGGCATGGATTGTGTGATGGCCTTAGGTTAGAATTAAGTAGGTCTAAGTCTAGGGGACTGATGACATCAGATGTTATGTCCCATAGTGCTTAGAGCCATTTGAACCTTGTTTTTTGGTTAGGAAGTCGTTTCGCACCCACCTTATTCGCATGATCATGCGCCCCCAGATTTTCACCTTCTCCACTCTCTATCAACCACCTTCAAGGAACTTCATTTCCGTATGAAAATGCGCTGTGAATATGGGTCAACGAGTTCTTCGCCTCAAAACAAAGTGATTTCTACAGTCGCGGAATCGAAAAGTTCCCAGAGTTGGCAGACTGTTGTAAGTAGCAAAGGAGAATATATTATTAGTGACTCAAGTCCCTGTAATTTGTATCACTTGTTTATTAAACCTCTGGGAAAACGCTATGGACTTAATGCACCAACGTAATATAAACCATGCGTGGAAAATACTGTCTTGGCATGAGCTGCATTAAAATTCAGTAAAACTTTTATCAACACAGTTAATGAAAGTTATGCAGTATTGCTCTGAACTGTCATAAATGTGAGCTCTATAAGGCAAACCATTAACACCAGAGCAACCGTGCTCTTAAATTATTGGGATAATCAACTTGCCTTAGGCCAGCAACATCAACTGTTTTCTGAATCACGACCAGAGCCTTTGTGGGTAATAACCGAGGCCATCTAGCACATGGCGCGTCCAGCGAGGTATACGTGTGTTCACAGTCCCGAAGAAACAAACTTACCACATTGGATCACTCGAAGGTAGCCGCCTCTGTTGACGATACGGAGCTAGGAAATAAGCACATCCAGGGCGTGGTAATGGTGTCCTCCGGCAGCTTGGGCTCCATTGATGCTCCTCAAAGGTTGAAAGTTGGAGGCGGAAAAAATCTTCTCTTGGCACCCCACAGCGGTAGCTTCGTTTATGAGGCGCCACAGTCGCATTGAACTCAGCGCCACTCAGAACTGTGCGCCTGTATTACAACAGTGACGACTTCTGGGTTGGCACAATCATCATCATCTTCATCATCAGTATCAGATGTGACCCCCTAAGGGCACTAATACAATCTTGTATTCGTGGTGGCATGGAAGCAAACAACCTCCAAATGTCATCTTCAGGGATTTCTTACCAATCCAAAAGCACACGCTGTGTAATTTCATGAAGATTTCTGGCATGAGAGTATACGCATTCCAGACATGCTACATGGATAACAAATCAGCGAATTAGGCAGGTCTAACAGTCTTATAAATGTTGTCTTGCTGGACATAGATGTAGGCTGAAGCAATGAATTAAAATTGTACCAGCGTCAGGATGCGAAGTCATGTCTGCTGCTTACTAAGCAGAGGCGCTAACCTGTGCACTATACTGTCACTGCAACTTCCACACTTGAACAGGTTACCCTACTGTGTCTCCCTCCCAAATATAAATTCCAATTCGCACCTCAGCTCATTGCTATTCCCCTTGCAAAATCGCATCAACTACACACATCACAAAAAGTTTCGCATCATCCCAGTTCCCAGAACTCCTGAAGATAGACGTCGACTGTGGGTATTGTATCACAGACACAGTCCCTTTGACTGTTCAGAGATGTCACTAAACCCGCCCAAAGATGTAAACAACCATGCATGAGCAGCGCCTATTGAACGGAGGGGATCAGACAGCGGATCAGTTCCAGTCACTCCACCAGGAAGGAGGTACACGGCTCGTGTTGTCTGTAGTTCAACCATGCCTAGACGGTCAGTACCGCGGTTCGATCGCGTTCGCATTGTTACTTTGTGCCAGGAAGGGCTCTCAACGAGGGAATTGTCCAGGCGTCTCGGAGTGAATCAAAGCGATGTTGTTCGGACATGGAGGAGAAACAGAGAGACAGGAACTGTGGATGACATGCCTCGATCAGGCCGCCGAAGGGCTACTACTGCTGTGGATGACCGCTACCTACGGATTATGGCTCGGAGGAACCTTGACAGCAACTCCACCATGTTGAATAATGCTTTTCGTGCAGCCACAGGACGTCGAGTTACGACTCAAACTGTGCGCAGTAGGCTGCATGATGCGCAGTTCACTCCCGCCGTCCATGTCGAGGTCCAGATCTGCAACCACACCGTGCAGTACGGTACAGATGGGCCCAACAACATGCCGAATGGACCGCTCAGGATTGGCATCACGTTCTCTTCACCGATGAGTGTCGCATATGCCTTCAACCAGACAATCGTCGGAGAAGTGTTTGGAGGCGACCCGGTCAGGCTGAACGCCTTAGACACACTGTCCAGCGATTGCAGCAAGGTGGAGATCCCCTGCTGTTTTGTAGTGGCATTATGTTGGGCCGACGTATGCCGCTAGTAACGGCTGTACGATACGTGAATGCCATCCTCCGACCGACAGAGCAACCATATCAGCAGCATATTGGCGAGGCTTTCATCTTCATTTACGACAATTCATGCCCCCGTCATGCATATGTTGTGAATGCTTCAGGATAATGACATCACTCGGCTAGAGTGGCTAGCATGTTCTCCAGACATGAACCCTATCGAACATGCCTGGGATGGATTGAAAAGGGCTGTTTACGGACGACGTGACCCACCAACCACTCTGTGTTATCTACGCAGAATCGCCATTGAGGAGTGGGACAATCTGGACCAACAGTGCCTTGATGAACTTGTTGTTATGCCACAACGAATACAGGCATGCAACAATGCAAGAGGACGTGCTACTTGGTATTAGAGGTACCGGTGTGTACAGAAATCACCTCTGCAGGTCCCGCTGTTTGGTGGTACAACATTCTATGTATGGTTTTCATGAGCGGAAATGATGTTTATGTTGATCTGTATTCCAATTTTCTCTACGGTTTCCAGAACTATCGGAACCGAGGTGACGCAAAACTTTTTTTATATGTGTATATATGATTACTATATCACCCGTGCCTGAGGTACAAGCAGGATTAACCCAATTTCGCTCACTGCTGAGGTGCTATTTCCAAGACTGAAGAGCATCTGCAATGCTGATGAGAGTTTAGAAGTGGAACAGCAATGGGCCGAGGCATGAATTGGAATTTGTATCGGGAAGGAGGGACACTACGGTCATCCTTGCAACTGTGTAGCTACAGTGTTAGTGTGGGCAGCGGATAATGCATAGTAAAGAGGTGGCCCGGGTTCGAATCATTATGCTTGTACAAATTTTAATTCATTGTTTCACCGTGCATCATTTTCGTAGATAAAGGTTCAAATGGCTCTGAGCACTATGGGACTTAACATCTGAGGTCATCAGTCCCCTAGAACTTACAACTACTTAAACCTAACTAACCTAAGGACAGCACACACATCCATGCCCGAGGCAGGATTCGAACCTGCGACCGTAGCGGTCGCGCGGTTCCAGACTGAAGCGCCTATAACCGCTAGGCTACAACGGCCGGCGTAGATAAAGGTGAGACACAATATGTCTCAGGATGATTAATATATACTGCTGGGTTATGTCTTTTGGCACCCCGGTCATGAAAAGTATGAGAACACGGTTTACCATTTTTGTCACTTTCTCGCGAATATTTAGCTTCCCTTCAGCACAACCTAATCAGTCCTGTTATCATATGTAACAGCTCATCGTACCATTATTACCGACATCGAAAAGTATTGGTCTCGAGAATTGCTGTTTCCAGTTCACCAGGTCGTCTACGGCGGCGTTGGCGTCGACAGGGCTGCCACAGACTAAAATGAGAATCATCGCCGAATAGCAGCAGAATGACATTGTCCCAGTTGACTATGGCTCTGCACCACGCAAATCTTCGTTGTTCAAGTATGGCGTCAGCGATAAATGACACACAACTCGAGGTCTGCGCCCTTTTTTTAGCTGTTGTCCTATTCGTCAGAGACTTTTTCCTGGGGTGATCCTTCTGGAAGGACGTACTCTACTTGACACAGTGTTGTTCTGAGTGCATTACGTGACCACCAGTTTTCCAAAGATTACATTACTGCCAACTGTTTACGCGATATGTAGGTACGAAGTTCCCCCGTCCCTCATGCCGATGATTCGACATATCTCAAACTCCGAAAGATGCCGATGAGTGCACGCCCATTGATAATGCTGTATCACATTCTCCGTTTCAACTTCCAATAATGTTATACACGTCCCGTAGCCACAATGTTCTTACATGATTCCTCATTTACAGGACTGAATTTCTCTTTGTACTGGAAATAAGCTCGCACAAAATTTTAATTAAAATAGCCCACAGGCTTGGAAATACTGGGATCTAACTTTGGTAGCAGTCGGTCAAGATGATTCTTGTGCAACGCTTTTCGTTTCCGATGTGTAGTTTAGAATTTCCTACGTAATAAGCATGATACGTAAATACCTCTCAATGATAACCTAGTGTCGAAAATTTCTATTACTAGTCCATCAATTCGTAAGTAGTGACTATAGTACAAAGAGGAATTAACGTACAATTGTAACTGAAAATAAGCATACAAGCCTAGCTGACTTTTGCCCTTTTTTCTTTACTAACAGCTAAATGTGAGACATTAATAAAAGATTTTTGATAGTGAACTGTATAGGGGGCGGATGCAATAAAGGCGAGCTGCGGAGCAGAGCTGCGTACACGAAAGACTGCTTACTTTCAGTAAGTGAACGACCATTAAATATTTAGTATTTAGTAACTCCTATCATGGAATGATTTTACAATGTAACGTGCATAAAAGAAGGAATGCTGTGCGTGAATTGCATACTGTGTTCGTTTAAGTTTCGCTTAAGTTTCGCTTGAACTGATAATTACGGGTCATGTTGCTTTCCGTTATCATTGTCATTACAGAAAGTATGAAATATGACACTCTTCGCAGAATACTGCACGTTATTCTAAGATTTGTCACAGTGCGATTAGCAGCATCGATCTCTTTGGGGGAATAGATAACTCGGCTCTGTAAGGTGCAGCAGAAAGAGGGGGAAGGGACGGTAGGAACAGAGAACGATTAGGATATGGAAAACATAATACAGAGTTTGCTGGATTTAGCAATTACGTATAGATTAACATGTAGGAAGAGATAGGTGATAATATCAGACCAGCAAAATGAGGTGATATGCGATGTTTTCCTTGCAGGTATGACTATTTGCATAAAGCGATATTCATGTTTCTAAATCATGCTGGAGCCATTAGATATGTAAATCTCGGCCCGCCCATGCTGGTTAAAGTTCTCTATGAATAGCCTGATAATTTTGGGCTAGTGCTGTTTTTTTTTTCTTGCGACGCGTATCCCCCCCCCCCCTCCCCATCTTTTCCTTGTCAAGGTAGTTATTTGTTTCTAATGTCCTACTTGTCGAAGAGACAGATTCTAAATAAAAGCTGAAGTGGATGTTTTGATCTTGTAGGTAACATCGACACACAGTACTTCTTGGTCGTTCAAGAAACGGTTATTGCGTTAAGAAGACGGCGCTGGTGCTTATTGTTACAAATTCAGAATTAGATTTTATTGTAAATATTAAGATAATTCGCAAGCCTGTATTTTCAGCTGTAATAGAGATCGCCTTTGCATATCTTGGCGACCAGTTTGCAGGGAGCTTGTTGTGTTGTTTTTAAGGAAACAAATAAATAAAATAAAAGTTAATGGATTCTACGGAAAGAACAAAACACCGCCTGAAACCTCGCGGCTGATATATGCAGATGGTTTCATCTGGAAATGTTCCGCAGCCTTCGCCGCGACCGGTGCGCGTCATGGCTGCAGCAAACAATGAATTGCTGTTCCTGGAAAAAGCAGCTCATGCTTAGTCCCCTCATTCCGGGCTACACCGGCGGCGACTGCAGTCGTTAAGGAGGACCTCTCCCTCTCCGTCCCTCTCTCTCTCTCTCTCTCTCTCTCTCTATCTATCTCTCTCACTCCCCTCCCTCCTTCCCTCCGTCTCCCTCCCTAAAGAGGGAGACTATCAGTCAAGACTGCGGCGGTGGGGGTAGTTTGGGCCAATGTAAGTAGAAACGCGGCGGCACGCTATCTAGACTGGCGTTGCAGCTGAAAGTGTGATGGATGAAGGCCCTGCGCTAACTCTGCGACACTAGCGACGCACATTGAAGCGATACACTGCAGTATCTTCGTCAAGTTTTTCAACGTAAAGCCCTTAGTAAGAGACTCTGACAGTCTGTAGTTTCTCTTTAGGAACACGGTGACTTTTACGCGTCTGGAAAGTTAGGTACTGGCCTCATTTTTGTTTGTTCATTTTATTTTTCCTACTACGTACAAGGCCATTCTCATACTGTGGTGGTCATAAAGTTTTAATCATTACCTTGAAAAAATCGAGATGCGACCACGAAGCTTGGTCATAGTGTTACCCATTCTCCATGCAGACTTTTTCAAAGTCTTTGCGTCAAACGTGTAGGTTGGACAGATCTCGTCGCGGGATCAGGTTTTGTTAGATACTAAATTTTCGCTGACGCTTCCCGTCGACTCCAGGAGTCCTTTAGCATTCTCTGGCCGTGGGAGGACGAGATTGCACCGAACTAACAGGCTCTATTAAGGAGCCATACTACCTACCCCCGTAAATTGCTGGTGTGTTCTCCCAAAAAGAAAATCTTAAGGACGAGTGTCTGTAAGCGAAGAAAGATATTTTAGAAGCTAACCAGAAACTTGTTTTGCTGGGCTTACACCCTTTCGTACAGTAAGGAAGGAAGATAAGGGTTTAACATCCCGTCGCCCTTTTTATACAGAGCAAGCTACTGGATTCTAGGCAACACACAAGGCTTACACACGCCGCAAAGTGCCTACACTCTGCCTCCTCTCAGAGGCATAACCAATATCTAACGATAAGTAGTATCGATGGGAAGTGCCAAAGAACATTTTGTCTCTACCGAAAGTTGTTCCACTTGACGCCCTCACTCCTAAGCATCCGATGCAAAGAGTTTAGAAAAATCTGTATATTCGCATTTTTCCCAGCAATGGATAAATTTCACATCTACGTACACTGATCAGCCAGAATAGTATGACCATCTACCTAACAGCACGACACTCATAACAGCGGCGACGCGTCGTGGTATGGAAGCAAAGATACCTTGGTAGGTCGCTAGACGGAGTTGGCACCACATCTGCACACACATGTCAACTAATTCCCATAAATTCCTGGGAGGGGGGCGATGAGCTTAGACGCCGCGTTCACTCACATCCCAGATGTGTTCGATCGGGTTCGGATCTGGTGAGTTGGGCGACCAGCACGTCAATTGGAACTCGCCCACTGTGTTCCTTGAACAACTCCGTCATACTCCTGGTCTTGTGATATCGCGCATTATTTTGTTAAAAAATGCCAGTGCCGTCGGGAAACATGAGTCATGAAGGTGTACCTGGTCTGCACCTAGTGTATGATGCTGTTCCGGCGTGGTTGTGTACGCAGCGATCGCACATAAAGATGGTGGCCAGATGGATTGCCGAAATATCGTGTAATGAAGACGATCATATCCGGCAGAACACACGTGTAGAGCATAAACATATAAGACTCCGGCAAATCACAGTGTATGATGTTCCTTCGCCGCCATGGTGGCAAGCACGTGCTCCACTGGACCCATGAATGTCCACCTAATGGAGCCGTCGCGAGCTTGTCTCCATCCTGCAGTACTGGTATCAAGGAGCTGTTCCCAGCAAGACGACGGATTCGCCTCCTTCCATAGGCGCGGAAGTAGAATCTTTCTGCAGTCAGTTTCAAAAGCTGGTTCTCTAAATTTTCTCAGTAGTGTTTCTCCAAAAGAACGTCACCTTCCCTTCAGAGATTACCGTGATTACCATTTGATTTCTCGAAGAATCTCCATAATACTAGCGTGTTGTTCGAACTTACCGGTACTACATCTAGCAGCCGGGCTCTTAAGTGCTTCGATGTCTTCCTTCAATCCGACCTGTTGTGGATCCAAAACACTGGAGCAATACTCAACAGTGGGTCGCACTAGCTCCCTAAACGCTATCTCCTTTATAGATGAACAACAATTACCCAAAATTCTCCCAATAAACAGAAGCCTCCCCTACCACAGTCCTCACATGCTCGTTCCATTTGATATCGCTTTGCGATTTTACGTCCAGATATTTAAACAACGTGATCGTGACAAGCGGGACATTGCTAATGCTGTACTCGAATATTATGCCTTTGTTTTTCCTACTCATCTGCATGAACTTACTCTCTTCCACTTTTAATGTAGCTGCCATTCATCGCACCAACTAGCAATTTTATCTCGGACATCTTGTATACTCCTACAATCACTCAACAACGACACCCACGCATACAACACAGTATCATCAACAAACCGCAGCAGATGGCTGCTTATCCTGGCCACCAGATCATTTATGTATATAGAAAATAATAGCGGTCCTATCACACTTCCCTGGAGCACTTCTGGTGATACCAACATCTCTGAGGACGACTTTCCGTTGAGGATAACTTACTGGGTTCTGTTACTTAAGAAATCTTCGAAGCACTCACATAACTGGGAACCTATTCCGTATGCATATACCTCGCTAACAGTCGTCAGTTTGACACCGTGTCAAATGATTCACAGAAATCTAGGAAAATGAAATCCGGCCGTTCGCAGGATATCGTGTGAGAAAAGGGCAAGCTGAGTTTCGCAGGAGCGATGCTTTCTAAAACCGTGCTGATTTGTGGACAGAAGCTTTTCCCTCTCAAGGAAATTTATTATATCGAAATGAGAATATTTTAAAGGATCTGCAGCAAAAGATATTGGTCTGTAATTATTTGGGTCCGTTTTTTTACCCTTATTATATACACTACTGGCCATTAAAATTGCTACACCACGAAGATGACGTGCTACAGACGCGAAATTTAACCGACAGGAAGAAGATGCTCTGATATGCAAATGATTAGCTTTTCAGAGCATTCACACAAGGTTGGCGCCGGTGGCGACACCTACAACGTGCTGACATGAGGAAAGTTTCCAACCGATTTCTCATACACAAACAGCAGTTGACCGGCGTTGCCTGGTGAAACGTTGTTGTGATGCCTCGTGTAAGGAGGAGAAATGCGTACCATCACATTTCCGACTTTGATAAAGGTCGGATTGTAGCCTATCGCGATTGAGGTTTATCGTATCGCGACATTGCTGCTCGCGTTGGTCGAGATCCAATGACTGTCAGCAGAATATGGAATCGGTGGGTTGAGGAGGGTAATACGGAACGCCGTGCTGGATCCCAACGGCCTCGTACCATTATCAGTCGAGATGACAGGCATCTTATCCGTATGGCTGTAACGGATCGTGCAGCCACGTCTCGATCCCTGAGTCAACAGATGGGGACGTTTGCAAGACAACAACCATCTGCACGAACAGTTCGACGACGTTTGCAGCAGCATGGACTATAGGCTCGGAGACCATGGCTACGGTTACCTTTGACGCTGCATCACAGACAGGAGCGCCTGCGATGGTGTACTCAGCGACGAACCTGTGTGCACGAATGGCAAAACGTCATTATTTCGGATGAATCGAGGTTCTGTTTACAGCATCATGATGGTCGCATCCGTGTTTGGCGACATCGCGGTGAACGCACATTGGAAACGTGTATTCGTTATCGCCATACTGGCGTATCACCCAGCGTGATGGTATGGGGTGCCATTGGTTACACGTCTCGGTCAACTCTTGCAGGTCCTGTACGGGCCTTTCCGGATACAGAAAATGTTCGACTGCTGCCCTGGCCAGCACATCCTCCAGGTCTATCACCAATTGAAAACATATGGTCAATGGTGGCCGAGCAACTGGATCGTCACAATACGCCAGTCACTACTCTTGATGAACTGTGGTATCGTGTTGAAGCTGCATGGGCAGCTGTACCTGTACACGCCATCCAAGCTCTGTTTGAATCAATGCCCAGGCGTATCAAGGCCGTTATTACGGCCAGAGGTAGTTGTTCTGGGTACTGATTTCTCAGGATCTATGCACCCAAATTGCGTGCAATTGTAATCCCATACCAGTACTAGTATAGTATATTTGTCCAATGAATACCCGTTTATCATCTGCATTTCTTCTTGGTGTAGCAATTTTAATGGCCAGTAGTGTACATGAGTAAGTTTCGCTTTTCTCCAGTCGCTTGGGACTTTGCGCTGGGCGAGAGTTTTTAGATAAATGGAGCTAAGTAAGGGGCCAGTGTCGTAGAGTACTCTTTGTAAAACCGAGCTGTGATTCCATCCTGACCTGACGATTTATTTTTCATCTCTTTCACATGTTTCTCTGCGCCAGGTACGCTTAGTACGATGTCGTCCATACGGGACTCTGTGTCATGGTCAAACGACGGTGTTTTTGTACGATTATCCTGCGTGAACGATTTGTTATATGCGAAATTTAAAACTTCGGCTTTACTTTTACTATCTTCTACTGCCGCACCAGACTGGTCAACGAGTGACTGGAAAGCAGCCTTAGCCGGCCGCGGTGGTCTAGCGGTTCAGGCGCTCAGTCCGGAACCGCGCGACTGCTACGGTCGCAAGTTCGAATCCTGCCTCGGGCATGGATGTGTGTGATGTCCTTAGGTTACTTAGGTTTAAGTAGTTTTAAGTTCTAGGGGACTGATGACCACAGATGTTAAGTCCCATAGTGCTCAGAGCCATTTTTGAAAGCAGCCTTAGATCCACTTAGCGATTTTACGTAGAACCCGAATTTTCTCGGGTTCGCCACCAGTACTTTTGCTAAGGTATGACGGTGGTAGTAGTTGTATGCGTCGCGCATATAATTTGTTGGACTTCTTGCATGTACATCTGTAAGTTCAATCTCAAGAATCGTCGCATCGTCACAGATGCCTACCTCGCAATCATTTCTTCCCTCAACGAAAGAGGAGGAAGTACCTGTGTGCCATTTCCAGATTTATGGAAGATGAGGGCGGCGGAAGTGAGCGTGAGGAACAATTTGATAGTGCAAAGAAGTATCATATGTCCTGTGCAGAATGAGATGGAAAGTTGTTGCGGAGCAAAAACACCCTCCTATGAAATCTTACAGTGACGATTCGTCTTAACTGCGTCCTGTAGCCTCGACAGGAGATTTCAGTAGTATGCCCCTTTTGCTTCTTACTAGCATACTCTGTTAACACCACCTCATGCCAGTCCCAAAAATAGCTTAAGAATCCTTTTAAATGGTTGTGGTATAGTCCAGAGATCACGATGCTACACCAAAGTTGGCAACCCGAATCGATACCACAGACGTTAACGAGGGCTCGCTACAATCCGCAACAACCAATGGGAGACACTCCAGAAGACACGCCCTTCCTGCGAGTGCAGCAGCGCCCTCGCCCTGAAGTCAACATAGTGTCGAGCATGCAAGAGCTCTGCCCCAGTTCGTGACCTCAGCTGAAGCAAACAACATTGTAATGAAGGACTAACGCGTAGTTAAAGTTTCTCATGAATTGTACTGTTGTAAATGCAGAACATTGTACTGCAAGAGAACAGTTTGTTACTTGGAGCACTAAGCGATGCTTTCATAGTGAATGACTTGTAAATTATCCAGCAATCCTGTGGCAAAGAACTGAGTCAGAGTTATGTGAATCTAATATTCATGTATGTAATGAAGTGAACTAATATTTCATGTGTTCTAGTTGGAAGGGCCTTTTCCAAGAACAATCAAGGTAACCACAGGGGCAGCCTGGTCACGAAAAGTATCACTGTGTCCAATGAAGGTTGGGTCTTTGCATTTTCGGTTGTGATGAACTCACACGTTTCTATTGTTTGCCTTACTCGTTTGTTTCAGGCTCATAGTGATGCACCCAGCATTCGTCCATGGTAATTAGGCGGCTAAGAAAGTCATTTGAATTGATCTGACACAGCATCAATATTTACGCTGCTGCCTCGGTTCGATAGGATTTTTGAAAGGATGTGAGCTAGGGTGGCGCCATTTTTGCACGTCCAAATGCCGTGAAAAATGTCGAAAACTATTCAATGGCTGATCTTCACTTTTTCCAGTATCATTTCGACTTTGATACGCTGGTCTGCGAGAAGGAGAGAGGCTTTTCCCGCCACTACGTTCTTCGCAGTTCATACTAATTTATTGCACGGTGGAAGCGCCTTCGCTATCTGAACACTGATCATATTCTGGTAGTTGGTGCCATGACTTCTAGTAGCTTGGCATGGACTGTTGAAATATTCTTCCTCTTCAAATTAAAAAAAAAAAAAAAAAAAAAAAACTACTTTCACACTTACTCAATTTCCTGAAAGTTTAGGCATACCTTTTGTTATATCCTGTATAACTGGGACGGTGTAAACATTGAGGCTTGTGCATGACTTATAAGTGGAAAAACGTTCTAATCGAAGCACAAAAAAGACGAATACGCTTCTGTTCAAAAGATTCCGACTGAAAAGTAGGATACCAGCTGCCTCATTCTATCTTCCTCAGCACCTCCAAAATTTTTTCCAAAAAATTTTTTATGTGAATAAATTTTGCGCTCTTTTATAAGATGCTATTCACCTCTCACTGCCACAAATTCCACTAACTGTAACTCAGTCACACTCACTAGTCCGTCGCTGTTAAGTCGCTCATATCCACCCAATCTGATTTGCTCATTCTCACTGACTCATTCAGCCCAACTCATTGTCATTATCTCTTTGTGTCTCTCTGTCACTGTCTCCTGTGGCTGTGACACAGTCTCCTTGGTTGTCTCCTACTACTACTGTCTTCTCTCAATGTCACTGTCTCCCTCTCGCTCTCTTTTACTGCTGCTACGAGGGACATTGAGTAAGCAGTGCAATATCCTTTTTTGAAAGCAGGCTGGTTTCATTCAGGATTCCTATACACCATGTTGCCAACGGCCTTGTCGCAGTGGTAACGCAGGTTCCCGTCATATCACCGACGTTAAGCACTGTCGCGCTGGGCTAACACTTGGATGGGCGACCATCCGGTCTGCCGAGCGCTGTTGACAAGCGTGGTGCTCTCAGCCCTTGTGAGGCAAACTGAGGAGCTACTTGATTGTGAAGTGGCGGCTCCGGTTTCGTAAACTGACATACGGCCGGGAGAGCGGTGTGCTGTACCACCCTACTGGTCGACGTCAGAACCAAAGTCTTGTTGTATCAATAACCACGCACTGCTTCCCACGGAGTGCAGGTGGAAGCCTCAAGGTTCGAGATCCGGGCTGTAAGGCGGAGGAGAAAGAACAGTCCAATGAAGTTTTGTGAGCTCCTCTCGCTGCACAGACTTCTCTGAGATCTTGCATTGTGGTGGAGAAGTAGTTCGTTTGCATTTTTGTGGCGACGAACACGCTGAAGTCGTTTCCTCAATTTCCGGAGGGTAGCACAATACGCTTTCGAATTGATCGTTGCACCAGGAGGGAGAACATCAAACAGAATAACCCCTTCAGAGTCTCAGAACACCATCGCCATAACTTACTGGCTGAAGGTGCGATTTGAACTTTTTGTTGGGAAGAGAGGTGGTGTTGGTTCGAATTGGTGTTTCATCGCCTGTGATGATGTTCGAGAAAAATTGTAATGATCAACTTCGTAAAGGGCAAGTAATTCCGCACAGATGACCCTTCATTGCTGTTTATGCTCTTCTGCTAGGCAGAACCTTTGTGCACTCCAACTGGTGGACAAGTGTGCCATCTCTGTCAACAGAAACGTCCAGTTGTGCAGCTAGATGTTGGATTGCGTTCCGTTCATTGACTCGAATGAGAGTGTCCCCACGTTCCGCCGGCCGGAGTGGCCGTGCGGTTCTAGGCGCTACAGTCTGGAACCGAGCGACCGCTATGGTCGCAGGTTCGAATCCTGCCTCGGGCATGGATGTGTGGGATGTCCTTAGGTTTAATTAGTTCTAAGTTCTAGGCGACTGATCACCTCAGAAGTTAAGTCGCATAGTGCTCAGAGCCATTTGAACCATTTGAACCCACATTCCAATATTGCATGTCTCACAACTTTGTGCAGCCGACTAGCACGCGGGGGATCGGAAGGTTTGCACGGCCTTGTTGCGATGACGACAGACGCCTCGCCCAACGACTCTCCGTACTTACTGTCTGCCAGGTCTCCGTAGACATTCTGCAACCGTCTATGAATGTCTGCAATGCTCTAGTTTTCCACTAAAAGAACTCAATTACAGATCACTGCTTGGAACGCATCTCCGTTACAGACGCCGTTTTGAAGGCTGCGTATACCGCCGCTACTTTAAGGAAACTTCATGAAACTATAGGGGCTGAAGCGGGAATATCCCACGATGGCCCCCTATGAATTCCACAGTTTTCAACTGGAACTGGGCAACATACAAAATGTGTTGCATTACTTAGTGCACGCTGCTCGCATCTCATTCATTTTTTCCCATTGCAACTGCCTCTATCGTCCCAGTGTTGCTGTCTTTCACGTCCTCATCGTCATGGACTCTGTCTCTCATGGTGACCGGCTCTCACTCACATCCACTTTCTTCACCTCCCACTGGCACTGTCTCCTTCACGCTCTTCCTAACATTGTCCTGTCACTGACAACTATGTCCCACTGCCACTGTGTTCCTCTTTTTCTCTCACGCTGCCATTGTCTCTTTTTATAGCACAACCGCTATCTACTATCTTTCTGTATTTATTGCTTTTTTGTCTCTTTCCCACTGCCACTGTCTCTTTCCCTCTCAGCATACCGAAATTTTTGGGAAAAACTTTAAAGACCTTGAGGAAAATAGAATGAGTCAGCTGCTCAGACTCCTAGGACCATTTTTCCGCCAGTTCCCTTCTTTTACCGGCCACAGCAAGGCGAGTCAGTAACATGAAAAAAAATTGAGAGTCAGTAAAATTTTCATAGTTTGCTTACGTGAAAGTGAAGTAACACAAACTTTATTTTATTCATCAGTCCTGTCTTTACGTGCACAAAACTTTTGCATGCACGAGGGTTGTTTGAAAAGTTCTCGGAACGGAATAGAAAAGAAGTACTTACATCACTGAAACATTTTTTATTTTTCAATGTAGTCTCCTTGTAGATTAACGCACTTGGTCCAACGATGTTCCAGTGTCTTGATCCCATCTCGAAAATGAGTTTCCTCCAACCCCGCAAAATAGTAGTCAACTGCGGCTACCAATTCTTCGTTTGAAGTGAATCTTCGTCCACCAAGAAAAATTTTCAGTTTTGGGAAGAGATGGAAGTCTAACGGAGCCATATTAGCTCAAAAAGGCGAGTGTGGCAACAATTCATACCCTAGTTCGAGTAATTTTGTATGGTTCAAATGGTTCTGAGCACTGTGGGATTTAACATCTGAGGTCATCAGTCCCCTAGAACTTAGAACTACTTAAACCTAACTAACCTAAGGACATCACACACACCCATGCCCGAGGCAGGATTCGAACCTGCGACCGTAACGGTCGCGCGGTTCCAGACTGAAGCGCCTAGAACCGCTCGGCCACAATTTTGCATGGTGATGGCACATGTGTGCGGGCGTGCATTGTCTTGATGGAAGATGACTTTATTCCTTGTTGAACCTGTCCTTTTTCGCGTATCATTTGTTGCAAATTGTCCAGGAAATTAACATAGTATTCTCCAGTAATTGTTTGCCCAGTGGGGAGATAATCTACAAACAGAATCCCCTTCGCATACCACAACACTGATGCCATGACCTCCTGCCCCCCCCCCCGCCCCCCCTCCGAAGGTTTCTTTGGTGGCGGAGAATCAGCATATTTCCACTGCTCTGTCTGCTGTTTCTTGTCTCTGGGGTATAGTAGTGCACCCAAGTTTTATCACAAACCGGCGCAAAAAAACTTGTTCGTTTCTCCGAAAACGGGCCAAACATTGTTCCGATGTGTTCATTCTCATGCGTTTTTGATCCAGCGTCAAGAGGCGTGGCACCCATCTTGCAGATAATTTTTTTTCATTTCTAACTCTTCAGTTAAAATGTGATACACCCTTTTAGATGACATCTGGCAAGCATGAGCAATTTCACGCGCTTTCAATTGGCGATCTTCTATGACCATTTTGTGCACTTTTGCAATGATTTCTGGAGTTGTGACACACCTTGGCCGACTACTGCGCGGATCATTATCTAAGCTCTCCCGACTAAGTTTAAATTCATTCGTCCACTCGAATATAAAGGAGCAGAGTCTCCCAGTGTATTCTGTAAATCGGCATGAATGTCCTCTGCTTTCATACCTTTCTTTACGAAATACTTAATCACTGCTCGAATCTTAATTTTTTCCATCTTCGGAAATCACTACGCTGAAACAACAGAGCCACGTCTCCGCCAAGCTCTCTTCCAAGAGCACTGAAACACACGTGTTTAGAGGCAACAGTCCAATGAATATCACGTGAACAACTCGCTGCGCTAGCGCTGACCTCTCGTGGTGATTCCGAGAACTTTTCAAACCACCTTCGTACTTCAGAAACTACAAAATGGGTTTTCTTTTGCACATACTTCAGTACTACAACATGGGGTTACTAAAACCCTTCTGATGATAACAGAGAAACCTTACAGCATATTTCTCCGTGCTACGTTTTCGACTCACATTGGAATTTAAGTGTGAAAGTGGGGTAACTTTGAACATCTGTACCTCGGAAGTGGATAAGAAAAGAATACTTTCGAGGCTGTTCAACGTCGGGATCTTAGGAACATACTGCAAAAATGTCAACCATTTACTATGCGTAGCTATCTTGGAACTTGCGGCTCTGTTTTGGCACGAAATAATTGTAAAAAAAACCTGTTTTTGTTTTCTAAAGAATCGCCTACGAACTATAACCGCCTTACGGCCAACCGTAGACCACATCAAATGCAAAAAGAGCCAACCGCTTCGCTCCATTTGCCTAAACAGGAGGAAGAGTGTAACATTCATGCTTTGATCCTGTGCTGTGGGGCAGTGACATTAAGTCGATCCTTCTGGTGAGTATAAAAATGGTCCATCCAAAACACCTGACTTTACCTTTCTATCACCAATAGAACCCTAGGAATGGGCCGCTGAAGAATCTCGTTTTTATGCGCGGAGTTTTGGAACATCTGCATCTACATCTACATGGATACTTTGCAAATCATATCTAAGTGCCTGGCAGACGGTTCATCGAACCACCTTCACAGTAATTCTCTATTATTCCAATTTCACACAGCGCGCGGAAAAAACGAACACCTATATCTTTCAGTGTGAGCTCTGATCCCCTGCGCGATAATACAAAACGTGCTGCCCTTCTTTGAACTTTTTCGATGTACTCCGTCAGTCCTATCTATTAAGGATCGTACTCCGAGCAACAGTATTCTAAAAGAGGAAGGACAAGCGTAGTGTAGGCAGTCTCTTTAGTAGATCTGTTACATTTTCTGAGTGTCCTCCCAATAAAACATAGCCTTTGGTTAGCCTTCCCCACAACATTTTCTATGTCTTACTTCCAATTTAAGTTGCCCATAGTTGTAATTCCTAGGTACTTGGATGAATTTACGGCCTTTAGATTTGACTAATTTATCGTGCAGCCGAAATTTATCGGATTCCTTTTAGCTTTCATGTGGATGACCTCACACTTTTCGTTATTTAGGGTCAATTGCCAATTTTTGCACCATACAGATACCTTTTCTAAATCTTATTGCAATTTTCTTTGATCTTCTGATGACTTTACTAGTTGATACACGACAGCAACCTCTCCAAACAACCTACGATGGCTGCTCAGATTGTCTCCCAAACCGTTTATATAGTTAAAGAACAGCAGAGGACCTATAACTTTGCATTGGGGAACGCCAGAAATTATTTCTGTTTTACTCAGTGACCTTCCGTCAATTACTGCGAACTGTGAGCTCTCTCACAGGAAATCATGAATCCAGTCACATAACTGAGCATGCAGTTTCACTACACGCTGCTTGTGTGGTACAGAGTCTGGAAATCCAGAAATACGGAATCAATTTGAAATCCCTTGTCAACAGCACTCAACTCTTCCTGTGAGTAAAGAGGTAGTTTCGTTTCACAAGAACGATTATTTCTAAGTCTGGGTTGACTCTGTGTCAAGAGACCGTTCTCTTTCAGGTAACGCATAATGTTCGAATACAATATATGTTCCAAAATCCTGCTGCATAACGACTTTAATGATATGGGCCTGTAATTTAGTGGATTACTCCTACGACATTTCTTGTCCATTGGTGTGACCTGTGCAACTTTCCAGTCTTTGCGTACGGATCTTTCGTCGAACGAACGGTTGTATATGATTATTATGTTTCAGCATACTCTGAAAGGAACTTAACTAGTATACAGTCCGGACCGGAAGACTTCCTTTAAGTGACCGATTATGCTCCACTACTCCGAGGGTATCTATTTCTACCTTACTTATGTTTGCAGCTGTTCTTGATTCGAAGTCTGGAATATTTACTTCATCTTCTTTAGTGAAGGTATTTCGGAAGGCTGTGTTTAGTAACTCTGCTTCGATAGCATTGTCATCGATAGTATTTACATTGCTATCGCGCCGAGGAGGCACTGATTGTGTGTTGCCCCTAGCATACTTCACATACAATCAGAATCGCTTTTGATTTTCTACCAGGCTTCGAGACAAAGTTTCGTTGTGGAAACTAAAGGACGTTTCAAAAAGAATATACGTATTTCGAATGCATATATTTATAAAACTTTCAGAAATACGAATATGAAAATTTACACTCATATTTACAAACCTCTCAAATTCAGATAACAGATGTTCAACATGTCCTCCGTTAGCGGAACGAACAATATCACATCGATACTCGAATGCCCCCCATACTCGGGCAAGCATGTCCTTCGTCACTGACGTTATGGCAGTACTGATCCAGTTCTTCAACTCTTCCAGGCTCTGTGGGAGCTGTGGTACATAAACGTTGTCTGTAACGAAACCCCACAGGAAGACGTCAGAGGGTGTCAAATTTGGGACCGTGGAGAAAAGCTGAGACATGCTGAGTCACCAGCTCCTTGGCGACCAATCCAACGGTTCGGTAGAGTTTCATTCAGATATTCACGCACTTGGCGACTCCAGTGAGGGGGTGCCCCGTGTTGTTGAACAATGAAGTTGTCTTCGTGCAGTCTCGAAACAACCAGTTTTGTAACATATCGATATACTGCTGACCATTAACCTTAACAGTGTTTCCATCAAAGAAGAATGGGCCGTAAACAGATGATCGGGACATCGCATAAAACACATTGACTTTGGGCGAATCTCGTACATGTTCATTGGCTGCACGTGGGTTCTGTAGGCACCAAATTCGAACATTGTTTACCTGATCACTGCTGGCCCGTGTGGCCGAGCGGTTCTAGGCGCTACAGTCTGGGACCGCGCGACTGCTACGGTCGCAGGTTCGAATCCTGCCTCGGGCATGGATGTGTGTGGTGTCATTAGGTTAGTTAGGTTTAAGTAGTTCTAAGTTCTAGGGGACTGATGACCCCAGCAGTTAATTCCCATAGTGCTCAGAGCCATTTGAACCATTTGCGTTGTGCGGAAGTGTTATCATTTCCCGTACCATCAAGATCTCGTTACCACATGCGATCCGGTTTTTGTCGTCACGACGCAGAGCTTGTAACAGCTGGAACTTGTACGGCGTCATTACCAGCCGACGTCTCAAACACGCCGAAATGTTTTTGTAGGCAGTTGTATCTCCCGACTGGTACGACGAGTTGATTTTGAAGGACTACGTTGGAAAGCAGTTTGAATTCGTGCAACATTTACTTCGGGAACACGAGGGCGGCGAGGACTCTTTCCTTTACATACACATCATGAATCTAGAAACTGTCGATGCCCTGCGAATGTACCCCAGCCTGAAACGTCTTTGCACTGTAATCACGGAATTGCACTTCGCAAACTCGAGAACACAAAATGCTTTCTGCTGCGGAGTAGCCATTTTAAACATATGACGGTTACCAAGCAAAACAGAAGACAACTGACATCTAGCGGCTATTAATATAAACTAGACAGTATATTCGTTTCTCAAACACCCGAGATGAGGGGCAGCGATCTATAGTTTGGACCAAATCACACACTGTAATACTTATATGCTTTTTGAAACACCCTGTATTATAAGAGTCTCGCATTGAAGTACGCGCTAAATTTCGAGCTTCTGTAAAAGATCGCCATCTTGGAGATTTTATCGTCCGTTTAAATTTGGCATGTTTTGCCGTTGTTTTGCAACAGTATTCCGACCAGTTTTGTGTACCAATGATGATCGGTTTCGTTGTTTGTTAATTTATTTGGTATAAACCTCTTAGTTCCTACCGATACTATTTCTTTGAATTGAAGCCACTCTGGTCTGCACCTACATCGTTAATTTTGAAGGAGTGGACATTGTTTCTCAGGAGGGTGTCAAGTGATATTTAATCTGCTCTTTTGAATACGTATCTATACTTTTCATTTATTTTTGGAGGATTTAGAAGTTACAAATTCAGTCTCGCTACGATAAACCTGTGTTCACTAATACCTGTATCTGTTTTGATGCTTGTTATTACCTCAGGATTATTTGGTGCTAAAGGGTCAATGTGTTTTCACAGCCGTTTACTATTCGCCTGGGCTCATTGACTAACTGCTCAAATAATTGTCATACAATGCATTTATCACAATTTCGAATAATGTTTTATGCGCGTCTCCGGATTTAAACATGTATTTTCGCCAAAATATCGAGGGTAAATTAAATTCACCACCAACTATAATTGTATGAGTCGGGTACATGTTTGACATTAAACTCAGTTTTGCTTTGAACCTTTCGGCAATTGCATCATCTGAATTGGGAGGTCAGTAAAAGGATCCAATTATTATTTTTTTCCGGTTGCCAAGAATGACCTCTGCCCATATTAATTACTATCTACTTCAATTTCTCGACAAGATAAACTACTTCTAACAGCAAGAAACACGCTGCCGCCAAATGCATTTAGCATATTCTTTTGGAACACCGTTAGATTCTTCGCAAAAATTTCGGCTGAACTTATCTGCGGCTTTAGCCAGTTTTCAGTGCATATAACGATTTGACCATCAGTGCTTTCTATTAGGTAATGCATGCTGTCGTATGCTTACCGGTCACGCTTTATCACTGCGATCGGCGACATAATAGCGTTATCATTAGTGAAATAATTTGCTAAATACACCAAGGAGAATCGTAAAGGAAAAAGCCCAATAATAATTTTGCTAAACATACAAGATTAAAGACACAACATAACGTGACACGTTTAACCAAATGTAACATTTCATTCGGAGAAATCCTGATCTTAGATTCTTTTCAGATGTGTTTGTCTTTGGTTGTATGAACTCTCACTCTATACTGCTATAACCTAACTCGCGTTAAGCTTCGCACATCCTTACGTAACCGACATTTACAATAACGGACATTTTGGTGTGACGTTCTATCTGGATACCTCACGCAACACGGAACAGTAATGCACGTCATTAGAGCATATCTATCAAGTTGCTCATAGCGTAATATTACATGAAACTTAACTGATATACTTAACCACGTAGCTGCTTTCAATAAAAAACAGTTAGCTTCGCAGTAATCACTATACAACAGATCTTCTGATATATGTATATTTACATGTAGGTATGTATATATTGTATTGGGTAATTTATAAGAGTGTAGGCGAATGTGTGAGTATTTTGCCTTACACATCACAGTCAGCCGTAAGAGGAATGCTAGCCAGAAGACGATTTCATAGGTATATTCATTCAGATCTGAAGTATTCTGTACTGAAATGACACTGTCAAAAAGGCACACTGAATTAATTTTGAACTGACAGGGTTTGTTGTTGATGCGTTGTACATTAAAGTGCTAAGTACAGGTGAACATATAGCCGTCTCTTATCGTCAGTGCATTATAGACAGTGTGGGGAAAGCACTGAATTTTTCTATCCTAACTGCTTCCAACAGAATTTTTCTTGGCTTAAGTCAACGATTTTTGACTTAATTAAAACTTCTGAAAAAGTCTAAACTAATTCACTAGCAACCGTGTACTTAGACAGAAGAAGTTAGTACGAGGGGCGTTCGATAAGTAGTGTAACAAATTTCTTCTCTGGGTCAATTTCGGTTGAAAAAAATGCAGAATTTTTTGTGGGACACCGTGGAATATTCGCAATTCAACACCTGTAGTTCCAGGAAGTTCCGATAGGGGGATGCGCTATACTAGTGTCTGTAACGGAGATGTGTTCCAAAGAGAGTGCTGTCACTGAGTTTCTTTTGGCGGAAAACCAGAGCATCACAGATATTCATAGAGGCTTACGGAACGTCTATGGAGTCGTGGCAGTGAACGAAAGCACACTGATTCGTTGAGCGAGGCGTCTGTCGTCATCGTGACAAGGTCACGCAAATCTCCTCTTCATCCATGCTGTAGCCCAGACCTCACACCTTCCGACTTCCATCTGTTTGGCTCAATGAAGGATGCTCTCCGTGGGAAGCAGTGTGTGGAAGATGGGGAGGTATGATGCAGCAAAACATTGGCTCCGACGTCGACCAGTGGAGTGGTACCATGTAGGCATACAGGTCCAGTAAGACGGCGTAAAGATATCGCGCTGAACGGAGATAATGTTGAAAAATAGGGTTTTGTATCCAAAATTCTGGGGAATAATATGGTGTATATGAGTCCTGGATAAAACCAACTTGCTTTCGGGAAGAAAAAGTTGCGATTCTTGTTCAACGCCCCTCGTAATTATGGCTGTTTTAATAGCATAAAAAGTTAATTTTTTACGATTTTATCTTTAAAAGTCAAATATATAGGATTCACGACTTAGATGGAACTAAAATATCATGGTGGATGCCGTAGAAAAACCGAACTTTTCGAAATGACAATCTAGGAAGCGAGGGAGAAAGATTTAGTTCCGTGGAGTATATTAGGTGATATGCTTCAGTCTTAATTGAAAGTCAAAGGGGAGGTCATAAAAGTAACACGTTTTGTTCGAAGAACATTTGTTGATAAACAGGGAACAGTATTGTACAATCAATGGAACCTTCGAAGAAGACTGGACTCACTGCCGCATTGGTGTGGTTGGGCCCATGAGAACTATGTCCATATAGACCTAAACAAACATTAGTATACAGGTGATAAATGTCTCACTAAAGCTCAAACTAATATTTTGACTTAGTCTTATACTGTTTAAAACTTTAACTCAATAACATACGACTTTTTGCTTATTAACACTCCCTCAAAATTCCTCTAGACTAACAAACTTATTACTAAAATGGATAACTTATACTTACTTTATTTTAATATCAATGATCATTTACCGTCCACTTAAAATCATTTTATAGCAAAATAGAATTTTTTCCACGTTACAATTTCGTGGCCAATACAACACTCCAAAATTTAAACGACTGAATCACAAGGTAGAAAAATAAAATCAACGAATATACACATTCTAATGACATAGTTTTATAGTTTTATTAAGTTATGTGTTTAGTGCGGAGAATGTTTCTTTAAACCCTTCAGAAAAAAGTTATTATTTCGAAAAAGCTTACGTGTCTCATAATACCCGACCTTACCCCTGCAGAAAAATACTGTGGAAATTTTGAGTTTACTGGTAACTGGAATGATAGACGTTGAACAAAGAGTCTGGAGCGACCAATTAGAAGCAGGTTTGTAAATGTGCCACAATCGTGGCACCCTGGTGTGTCACCTTTGTCTGGGTGGAAAGCGAGCGAACAGCTTTCTGCAGGCACAGTAAATGACCGCTATCAACTGTTTTGTGCGTGCGCCGTGGTAGGCGTTACAAATGCGTCGGCTTTTTGTCGACAGCTCGCAACTGCGAGAGGCGAACCAGCCCAGCCCAACCCATTCCATCGCATCCCAGCCCATCTCATTCACGCTGTCCTGTAGCGGGCGTCCCTCCCGTCGACTGAATGCAGTGCTGTTTGCACCAGGCAACGGCCGTAGACATATTTACCTCGCAAAACGTCAGTGTGAAAAAGTCTTTATGAGCGTACTTGATCTCTAACAGAAATTAACTTCTTTGTTTGCTTTTATAAATTAGAACGTTTGAGGGGAAGGCACTGTAATGCGTATCTTCATGTACGAAGCCTATTCTGAAAATTCATTTGGCGAAAATTAAAAAAAAAGTACAAAATACAGTACAGCCAGAGGATGAAAGGTTTTAGTAGCTTATTCGCTATCACACGTAGGTGCTACCTTAATCTGTGTGCTTTTGCGAGCGATGAATAAGAGCTTCTGTGCTGTACTCATAAAACGCAATCAGCAGTGGCCTATCACTTCCTCACAATAACAAAGACACCTTTCTGAACACCATGACTTGCAACTATCAAATATTTTTCTAGTAGAGGAATCTTCACAAAAATAAATTGTTGCACCAATAATTTATTTATCAATACTTGGAAATATTTCGGATTAAATGTGTTATCAAAAGTGAGACCTTTTGTACAACGAAAACATTTTAATTACAACCGATTATGGCCTAAATTAAAACTCTATAATGTAGTTGGTAATCCAGCGTGAGCTCTTCGTCAAAGCTGATTATGCACTGAAGTCAGCTGCGTTTGGACATCACTGTATGCAAACAACTGATACATGCTATAATAACCCAACTCAATTTTCAGCGCTACTGGCTTATTAAATTTAGGACACCACTCATTTCATGCCACTTTCTGCAAACGTGACATCATTTTGATGTGACGCGCAATGTCGATGAGCCCAGGAACTGCTACCGACTTTCGTTAACGATCGATACGAGCCTGTCACAAGAGGTGATGCACGCGTATCGGAGATTTATAAAAGCATGTCGTTCTTGGAATTATTTATTATAAATATTATTATAATTAAACGTCACATAGTGATTTATCGGTGGTTAAATTCTTCATATGAGTGTTCTCTCCGCTGTGAGTTGTTATCGTCAGTAATTTACAAACTAAGCATGAAATAAATATCTATTAAATTCGCAGTATGCCATTTCAAGGGAACGGAGCAATGAAAATTAATCACAAACACGTCTTCATTATCACTAAATGTCAGTTAATAAAGAGCCAGTGATATAAACCTTCAAGACATACTTGTATGATAGTAACTGCAGCTGTCAATTACCATATGATGTTGTGGTTTCCGGAGTCGAAACAATTACGAGTATATTCCCAGTTGTTACCACATTCCGGGACTTTCTTATGAATGTACGACAAGTGTGTTCTGCAGTATTCGATGTTTTTTACATTTCTATGTGGTTAGAGAACGCATGACGAAATAAATACGAGTATTAAACGATTTCCGAGTGGTCACATCCAGTGTGCTCCCTGCCGCCGTTGGATAAGCAGCTGCCAGCAGCAAGTCGTATACTCCTAGCTCACTTATTTGTTACATAGTTTAATTCTTAATTTCTTTGCGTGTTTTTGGGTACTTGCAATGTTTAATTCATAAATTTCGGGCGTATTATAGTATTTGAGAGTTGTAGCATCGCGTTTTAGTACCTGAATAGTGTAAATTCGCGTAGTCGTTTGTCTTCTGTTTTTGTTTTGAACGGCCAGTGTCGGTTGGTCACAGCCAGTGTGCTCCCTGCCGCCGTTGGATAAGCAGCTGCCAGCAGCAAGTCGTATACTCCTAGCTCACTTATTTGTTACATAGTTTCGTATAGGAGGTGTAATTTCTAGTTTTAGTTACTGTAATCATAAATTCAGGCAGATTGTACAGCAGTCGTTAGGCATTTGTACAGGTTAGTTCATACATTCTTTGTGTGTTTCCCTTGCATTATCTAGGCACAGACTCGTGTTTCAGTAACTGTTGTTCAACATCGATTAGAATAGACGGGGACTGTGAATGCTGTGTTCGGATGGGGGCTGAGTTGGCATCCCTTCGCTCACAGCTGCAGGCGGCGCTGACTTCGGTCGCGCAGCTTGAGGCTGTTGCCAATGGTCACCACTGTGGGGAGCCGGACTTGGGTATCACGGGGATGTCAACCTCGTCCCGTCTGTCCCCAGATCGGTCTGCCACTGTCGTTGCCCCGGTTGCTGCCTGCAGTGCGGCTGAGCCCTCGCCTGTGGTTGATTGGGAGATCATTCCAAGGCGTGGCAGGCAGCGAAAGACGTCCCCAGAGGCTGATCAGAAAGCCTCCCCGGTGGTTTCAGGTACTGTCTCTGGATGAGCCAGATGCAGCTGCCTGCCCTGTTTCAAAGGATGATTCTCAGCCTTCAAGGTCCGGGCAATTGCAGAAGGTGGGCTTATTGGTAGTTGGGAGCTCCAATGTTAGGCGCGTAATGGGGCCCCTTAGGGATATGGCGACTAAGGAGGGGAAGAAATCCAGTGTGCACTCCGTGTGCATTCCGGGCGGAGTCATTCCTGATGTGGAAAGGGTCCTTCCAGATGCCATGAAGAGCACAGGGTGCAGCCAGCTGCAGGTGGTGGCACATGTCGGCACTAATGACGTGTGTCGCTTTGGATCTGAGGAAATTCTCTCTGGATTCCAGCGGCTATCTGATTTGGTGAAGGCTGCCGGTCTTGCTTACGAGATGAAGGCAGAGCTCACCATCTGCAGCATCGTTGACAGAACCAACTGCGGACCTTTGGTGCAGAGCCGGGTGGAGGGTCTGAATCAGAGGCTCAGACGGTTTTGCGACCGTGTTGGCTGCAGATTCCTTGACTTGCGCCATAGGGTGGTGGGGTTTCGGCTTCCGCTGAATAGGTCAGGAGTTCACCACACTCAGCTGGCGGCTACACGCGTAGCGGAGGCTGTGTGGCGTGTACTGGGCGGTTTTTTAGGTTAGAAGGCCTCGGGAAAGTACGGGGTGGGCTGCAATCTCAAAGGGTGCATGGCAAATACAGGACGTGCTTGGATCAAGGAACAGTCGAAATTGTAGTTGTAAATTGTTGTAGTTGTGCTGGGAAAGTCCCTGAACTTCAAGCGCTAATAGAAAGCACAGAAGCTGAAATCGTTATAGGTACGGAAAGTTGGCTAAAGCCTGAAATATGTTCTGCAGAAATTTTTACGAAGTCTCAGACGGTGTTCAGGAAAGGTAGATTAGGCAGAATTGGTGGTGGAGTGTTTGTGTCTGTCAGTAGTGGTTTATCTTGCAGTGAAGTCGAAGTAGACACTCCGTGCGAATTGGTATGGGTGGAGGTTATACTTAACAGCCGAACTAAGTTAATATGAAACGTCCCCTTAGAACAAATTATGCATATGAAATGTCCACTTAGAACAATTGTACAAGACTGTGCTTAACCTGACACACAATGTTTTTAGCGCAACGCAATCTGACTATCAAAAATCCCTGCAAAAGAATGGCCCTGACAAACATTAAACTATACCTTTCACAAATCACTTACCTCACAAAAATCTTCGTTGCTCGAACTACTGCAATACGGCGAGCGCCACTACTGCCAGCTAAATAAAAGATACAAACTACGGAAGGCACTAACTACTGATAGTCTTAGCAAATGAAAGATTCTAATAGAGAACAAACAATGTATTTACCTCAAGATTCATAATATATACAGCAGTTCATGACATTTTTCAAAACTCCGCCATCTCTCTCCCCACATCCACCACTGCTGGCGGCTCACCTCCAACTGCCAATGCTATGCGCTGTTCACATCCAGCTATAGCAGTTCATGACAACAATGGCAGACAACAATGCAAACTAGCAACAGACTGCACACAGCACAGCCAGTGATTTTCATATAGAGCGCTACGTAACTTTGCCAATAAGAAAATATAAACAGCCTACTTACATATAAACAGCCTACTTACATAGCCCCCATGCTCCCCACAAAAAATTTTACAAAATGTTTTTGGCCAGTGGCCAATACAGATTTGAAAAATTTTTTCATAATTACAATAACAAAGATATCAAATGCACACACTTATTGATACAATGTTGGCAAAAGCTAAAATTTTCTCACAGTCAATAAAGACAGTCCTGATCATTCACCACAGTAAAACTGCCGTTTCTTTTATCAAAGTCTGAGCAATAAAGACAATGCACACGGAAGTAGTGGATGTCCATGCAGTCTTGAAGAAGTAGTGTTGTCCTTCCAACAGAAAGACAGTGCTGACTCTTGAAATGCTGACAGGTAATGGGCCACAATGGAGCAAACCCACAGCAGAGTCATTCGAAGTTCTGACGAATATTGGTAGGTAGGTCATCACTGAGCAGACCCACTGCAGTCCTGGTAGAGAGTATGGTATTGGTGGGCCATCAAAGATGCAGACCCACTGTAGTCCTTGTAGAGATAATTGTATTGGTGGGCCATCAAAGATGCAGACCCACTGTAGTCCTTGTAGAGATGGCCAGCAGCCATCTGTTGTGACTGTGCAGGTGCACAATCACCATTGAAGAGTCTTGCGGATAATAGAGCAAGTCCATAACCACCACTTGTGCATTCACAAAGTTTTTGGGAATTGTCCTTAGAACCAGCAATGCTGTTATCCAGTCCCTTGCTGAATTAGTAACACACGTGCAAACACTAACAGTCCCAACTTCTCACATAGTGTCCATATAGTATGACCAACAGAAAAGTGTGCAGTGAAATGAATGCTTACAAGTTAATAATATGATGAACTGGTGTCAATTACAATTTTATGACGTAAGAATACAATTACAAAGGTACAAAATACATCATTAAAAACATAACAATACAGATAACATTTGTAGTAATAGGGGCTTTACAAAAGAATAGAAATAAACATATACATCAGTGTTACAGGAATGATGACATGAGTACAAAAATAAAAGATCAGAATCACTTTCGAAACATCAATTTCACACATGAGCATTAAAACAAAACAGAATAAATAATGTCTAAGCATCATTACAAAGAAAATAACAGAGTATTAGAAAAATTCTACAACATAGCTCTCATCAGCTAAACACATAAAGACAGGAAAAACACAAATACACAAGGGTACACAAACATATAGCGGAATAATAGAAGGAAAGGACAGGGTTTGTTTTACTGCAGTATTTTCAAAACTTTCTTTACTTCTCGGAGATCTCCCTTCATTCATCATTATTCCCAAAAAGTTCTATCTATACCTCCTTCCTGTATTCTATTCATATTTCTTTCAAAATAATTATTTCTGATTGTACAATACTCATTGGGGCCCAAATCTTTCTTCGCAATGCATTCTTTACCTATTCTCCATAGTCAGTTTCTTATATTCTACCCCCTCTTAAGCTAACTTAAATCTACTGAGCTCAGATATATATACCAAGGGACGAGGCAATGCAGCATGACAACAAATCAACACAAACAGAAATGACAAAAAATGCAAATTGGCAAAGCTAGCAGCATAAATTAGCAAAGCAAGTGCAATATTACAACTAATATAAGGCACTGTGCAGGAAACAAGAAAAACTAGCTTAGAAGAGTAACACAAAGTCAAATTCAGTAACACTATGCCTGACAAACAGCAGCAACTTATACCTAAACATGACATAGCTCAAGCAGAAAAAATATTACAGTAAAAACAACAATGCAGACAAGGGAAATGCATATTCACATCTTAATGTCTATGTAATTGAAGTGGTGCACCATAACAACTGATTGTAAAAAAATATTACCATGTACCTGAAAAGAAAATTAAGTGTTACTGTTACTAGTTACTTCTTATTGTTCTTTCCTTTCCAAGTGCTCCTTTTTTAAAGAATGTGGATTACAAAATTATCATTTAATAGATCTGTTGACAGAAAGAGTTCACATTAGCAAATGCATCTCATTTTATAAAAGCAATGCTGCAACACAGCTGGAAACCAGATATCAAATGAAATAAGCAATTACACAAACCAAAGCATAAAAATGTCATTCAGTAGTCATGTGACATTTCATTTCATAAGTTAATTGCTCTCAACTCTCGTAAAAAGACTCTTGTCATAATCAGGTGTGCAGATGTAAAAATATTTCTTGTCATTTTGTTAGGCATTTCAGTAAATATCATAAATTTTTAAGTAACGAGGGTGTCGCATTAGCGATGAAAGGCACATCCTAATGGCTTATTCTCCAGGTGTTTGACACAGCTGTGTGCCCACAACGCATTACAAAAATCATATGTTTTCAAGTAGCGAGCGTGTCGCATTAGCGATGCCCTCTACAAAGGAATGTCATTAACAGAGGTATAGGCCTCTCTTTGTCCTTCTCTTCCACCTGTGCCTCTGGCACACCCTAATGGCTTTCTTTTCTACCTGAGCGTCTGAAAAGGCTTGTTCTCCAGGTGTCTGACACACCTGGGTGCCCACGTCACATTATGTGCAGGTGGTCACTTAACTTTCTTACGGAAATATTTACGACAGTAGTTTCCGCTACAGTGACAGTCTCATATACAAAATTTCACAGGTCAAGAATTAGCGTTGCAAATCTGTAGAAACAAAATGCTATTGATATGACAGTGTCCAAAATATTTTCGCTTGCATTGTGATACATTCACGCATTTACACACATTTCATAACTCTTAAAGTACGATTCTTGGTTTCCAACATCCTTTTTCACAAGTCAAGAGTCCCTAACCACTATTCATTACTCCTTACCTTATTCGTCGACACTTTTTCCATATTTCATCATAACAGATACATAGCATAATCAAATAACTCATATAGCATCAGCTTATGGATCATAAACTTACCGCAACAGCATAATACACATCGTCGTCGTAAAAATAACATCATAAAACCTCAGTCAAATCTCAAAATCGTCGTAGCTTCCTCCAATAATTTCAAAACCTAACAAAATTCTCTGCTCATGTCAAAAGTGTCATCTGCCTCCAACGTACTTTAAAATCATACTCCCTTACCAAATACATCATTCAAAGTTCTCATAGTATCACAATGGTTCCAAAAAAATATGAACAGTGCACAAAGTACAGACAAAGTACAATTTCTTAAGTGTGAAGTAATCCAACTCTGTAATGGCGTAAACATGTGTCACTGACGTAGTAAAAGGATGTTTGTTTCTCTGTTAAATGATCAGATAGGTGTGTAATTTATGTGTTAGAGAAATATGGTACCGATGTGTTAAATTGTATAAGCAAATACCATATTAGCTAGGGCTCCTTGTGCTTGCCAAACACATGGTACACAAAGTAGGCGTGTACCCCCCTGAGGTTTATTGTAATTATACCCTCAGGTGTTACAGATTACAGCAATGGAATGAAATGTATCACGAAAAACTTTCTTTGTAATTCAAAAATCTTTAAAAATAAATGTTTTAAGTACAAAATTAATCACTTAAATACGTGTCCTGTAGCGCTAAATGTGCGTCTTGCTGTAAGATAATCTCTGGGAAGTGTCGTAGTCATTGTCCTCCGAAAGCTAAGTTCTGCAGAAGTCAATGTACTTACCTCATGATAAACAAAGTGAAATGCTTTGCGTATAGATAACTTAGTTATTACGCTTATTGCCGTGATGAGGAAAGTACTGTGCTGTAACGTATTGTTGTCCTACGGAAAAGGCTGTCTCCTTGTAGCAATAGCACAAAAGTCACCACTAAAACATGTCTCACTTTATAGAAGAATTCAGAAAAAACTGTGCAGATATAAAACAGATACACCTCAAAAGCAACATTGTAAATTGTCACTCATTAGTAACATCGTGATATAATCGTGTAGCTCTCACATAAACCAACCACTGTGTCATCTGGCATTTCACATAAAGCACCTCAAATCCAGAATCCACTCGTAAGCAAACCAAAATGTTGCATGTTAACAGTTTCTCAGTGTGACAAATTGTACAAGTAGCGTGAAGTGAAATTGCAAAGACTAAGTTAAAAAGCAGATTATCTGTCAATAAATGGTTTTACATGAGAAATGTGGTGTAAACCTTTACTCTTCCTAGTACGAAGAGTTTCAACTACAACGCAATTAACATGTGGTATACGTCCGTAAAGAATACGGGAATTTTGCTCAAGGTTAGCGTCAATGTCATTTTTCTCGGAGCCAGCCGGCGCACGCGGCTGCCTGCGGTGTGAGTCATTGTCTGTTTCTTTGTTGGCGCGCGCCGTTACTGGGATTAGGAGGCCTAACTTCTACAAATTCATCGTGACGAGAGTGCTCTGCTCTGTTTAAATCTCGCCAGTTCTGATGCAATTCAGGTCTGTCGTTACGATCATATCGTCTGTCGTCATGTCGGTAGTTTCCATAGTTTCTTTCTTGTCGGTCACATGGTGGAGAATTTTCCTTGAATCGTAACTACGCGCTGGACCGTTGCGTCTGAAGTTATTCTGTCTCCCTTGATAATAGTTATTTTGGTTCCCATATTGTCTGTTTCTCTGATTGTCTCTGTGATAGTCATTACCGCGGAGAGGTGATCTTTCCCTGTAACTATTACTCTGCCAGTGGTTATCATATGGGTGGTGTCTGTTTTGGTCACGATTTACGTTGTAAGAATAGGTTTGCCGTGGCCATTTATTGTTTCTGTCGTCACGGAATTGTGACAGATGTGACCTGTAATGATTGTTTTCCTGTTTTCGCATCCCGCGACTATCTGTGTCAATTTCCAGTTCTTGTAACAGTCCCTGAAAAGCTTCAATGTCGTCTTTGCAACGTCCTGCTAAAATAATATGCCGTAAGTGTTCAGGTAATTTGATTAAGCAAATGCGGATGAGTTCTGAGGGGCTGTATGGGTTTGACAGGTATTGATTCTTGTGCAACATGTCTTCAAAATATTTCACAAGACTGGAAAATTCAGATTGCTCGAAGTGTTTCATCATTATGATGCTATGTTTTACGCGGTCTTGTGTGGCTTGAGACCAATATGCTGAGAGGAAGGCATGGTAAAATTCTCCTTCACTGTGGCAATCGTGAATGACCGATCGCATTCTTACAGCTGGTTCATTCTCCAAGTAGCCACACATAAATTCTAATCTGTGTTCTAATGACCAGTTGGGAGGAAAACAATGAGAGAATTGATGGAGCCACGCTTGTGGATGAATGTCGTTGGAAGAATTCTTGAATGTTTTGAATTTACGTGTAGTAATGAACAGCTTATAGTCAAAATCATCGTGTCGGCGAGTAGCATATCGGTCATTGTTACGTCGTGTCGGCTGTTCCATCTCAAAATTCGGTGTACCTTGCCAATTGCTTTCATAATTACCGAAATGCCCTGTGTTATTATTTTGTGGCTTTTCCGTATTTCTAAGTTCCTCTTCCCGTGTTGGAGCGCGAGTGTCATCTGAAATATGTAATTCTTGTATTACCTGTGTCAGCTGATCTTGTACTTCCCGCATTTCTCTTTTGTATTGCGTATTAATTTGATTCTGATTTTGTTTGAATTTTCTTATTTGTTCATACTCTTCTGTGTCAGTGAAGGCTACGGGTCTTGTGTCATTCAGATCAGCATCTACCTTTGTAGATAAGTTAGTGACCTGATCCGAAAGTTCAGCTACTTTCTCCGATAGTGAACACATTTCCTCAGTGTGTTTTTCTGAACCAAGTTTCAGAGTGTCCATTTGTGTTGAAATCGAATCTACTGTGTTCTTTAAGTTTTCCTGAGTTTTTGCCAGTTGCGTAACCGAATCGGTAGATGCAACTGAGTCAATTTTAGCCCACAAGGTCTCATGATTTTCATGAACAATGGTTTGCAGCTCTTTTATGGCTGCTTCGTGATTCTGTAATGCATTTTCATGCCGCGAAAAAATAGGCTGAAAATGCTCACAAATTTGTGTTTTTACGTCATTACAGACTTTTTGACATTTCGATTCAATGTTATGTAATTCAGTAGTTAAATCTTCACGTGTTTGTTCAAGTGTGGTGTGTAACTTTTGAAGCTTTTGCTGTGTTTGTCTCTGATTTTGTTCCATTGTGTGTAACTGTTGCTGTGTTTGTTTCTGGTGTTGTTCCATTGTGTCTAACTTTTGAAGATTTTGTCCCATTTGTTGCATTAATTGTAATAACAATGCATTAGTGTCTGGAATCTGTTCCTCTACGCTTTTCGGCAGTGCATTTGCACCAGCAACATTCACATTTTGAGAAGCAGTAAATGTGTCTTGACTCATTTGAGAAAACGGTGAGGACGCAAAACCGAAGTCTACAGTATTTGCAGTATTGTGTTCTGTCATTTCGGATTCCTGAGGCGAGCTGTTGCCGACCGATCGATCGATAATGCTTCCTTGTTCACTACCTGTTTGACTGTCTACGCCATTGTTTGACGCCCGCTCCATTTCCCTATGCACAGTTACCAAATTACTACTTTGAACATTAGTTAACTCATTACACAGTGGCACTAACACATTGCTTTCGTCTTCACTGTCGTTTCTCATTTTACTTTGGAGCCGAGTGTTACGTTTTTCACACGCCATTATTGTGACAATATTTCACACGATAACACAGAAAAGCACAATTTGAATAGCAAAAATAAGAGAACACATTAACATAGCACTGAAAATAATATGTAGTTAATTACAAGCGCAGCTGCGAAATACTTGTTGCAAATCTACATGCATGCCACAACTGTTTTACATTACAACAATGAAAGACTGCAACTACAAAGGAGATTCTCTCTACAATTACGCGCTAGCAATAAACAAAAGCTACACTAAATACACAAACTACAAGAAAAAATCAGAAGATTCCAGTGAGGTATCCTAGGCTAAGGGTCGACATATGAAACGTCCCCTTAGAACAAATTATGCATATGAAATGTCCACTTAGAACAATTGTACAAGACTGTGCTTAACCTGACACACAATGTTTTTAGCGCAACGCAATCTGACTATCAAAAATCCCTGCAAAAGAATGGCCCTGACAAACATTAAACTATACCTTTCACAAATCACTTACCTCACAAAAATCTTCGTTGCTCGAACTACTGCAATACGGCGAGCGCCACTACTGCCAGCTAAATAAAAGATACAAACTACGGAAGGCACTAACTACTGATAGTCTTAGCAAATGAAAGATTCTAATAGAGAACAAACAATGTATTTACCTCAAGATTCATAATATATACAGCAGTTCATGACATTTTTCAAAACTCCGCCATCTCTCTCCCCACATCCACCACTGCTGGCGGCTCACCTCCAACTGCCAATGCTATGCGCTGTTCACATCCAGCTATAGCAGTTCATGACAACAATGGCAGACAACAATGCAAACTAGCAACAGACTGCACACAGCACAGCCAGTGATTTTCATATAGAGCGCTACGTAACTTTGCCAATAAGAAAATATAAACAGCCTACTTACATATAAACAGCCTACTTACAAATATTTGGCTCCTTCTACCGACCCCCAGACTCCGATGATATAGTTGCTGAACAGTTCAGAGAAAATTTGAGTCTCGTAACAAATAAATACCCCATTCATATGGTTATAGTTGGTGGGGACTTCAACCTTCCCTCGATATTTTGGCAAAAATACTTGTTCAAAACCGGTGGTAGGCAGAAAACATCTTCCGAGATTGTCCTAAATGCTTTCTCCGAAAATTATTTCGAGCAGTTAGTCCACCAACCCACGTGAATTGTAAATGGTTGCGAAAACACACTTGACCTCTTAGCCACAAACAATCCAGAGCTAATAGAGAGCATCATGACTGATACAGGGATTAGTGATCACCAGGTCGTTGTAGCTAGGCTCAATACCGTTTCTTCCAAATCCACCAGAAACAAACGCAAAATAATTTTATTTTAAAAAGCGGATAAAGTGTCACTAGAAGCCTTCCTAAGAGACAATCTCCATTCCTTCCGAACTGACTATGCAAATGTAGACGAGATGTGGCTCAAATTCAAAGATATAGTAGCATCAGCGATTGAGAGATTCATACCTCATAAATTGGTAAGAGATGGAACTGACCCCCCATGGTACACAAAACAGGTCCGAACGCTGTTGCAGAGGCAACGGAAAAAGCATGCGAAGTCCAGAAGAACGCGAAATCCCGAAGATTGGCTAAAATTTACAGACGCGTGAAATTTGGCACGGACTTCAATGCGAGATGGCGAGATGCCTTTAATAGGTTCCACAACGAAACATTGTCTCGAAATTTGGTAGAAAATCCGAAGAAATTCTGGTCGTATGTAAAGTACACAAGCGGCAAGACGCAGTCAATACCTTCGCTGCACAGTGCCGATGGTACTGTTACCGACGACTGTGCCGCTAAAGCGGAGTTATTGAACGCAGTTTTCCGAAATTCCTTCACCAGGTAAGACGAATGGAATATTCCAGAATTTGAAACACGAACAGCTGCTAGCATGAGTTTCTTAGAAGTAGATACCTTAGGGGTTGCGAAGCAACTCAAATCGCTTGATACGGGCAAGTCTTCAGGTCCAGATTGTATACCGATTAGGTTCCTTTCAGATTACGCTGATACAATAGCTCCCTACTTAGCAATCACATACAACCGCTCGCTCACCGATAGATCTGTATCTGCAGATTGGAAAGTTGCGCAGGTCGCACCAGTGTTTAAGAAGGGTAGTAGGAGTAATCCATCGAACTACAGACCTATATTATTGACGTCGGTTTGCAGTAGGGTTTTGGAGCATATACTGTATTCAAACATTAAGAATCAGCTCGAAGGGAACGGTCTATTGATACGTAACCAGCATGGTTTCAGAAAACATCGTTCTTGTGCAACGCAGCTAGCTCTTTATTCGCACGAAGTAATGGCCGCTATCGACAGGGGATCTCAAGTTGATTCCGTATTTCTAGATTTCCGGAAAGCTTTTGACACCGTTCCTCACAAGCCACTTCTGACCAAACTGCGGGCCTATGGGGTATCGTCTCAGTTGTGCGACTGAATTCGTGATTTCCTGTCAGGAAGGTCGCAGTTCGCAGTAATAGACGGCAAATCATCGAGTAAAACTGAAGTGATATCAGGTGTTCCCCAGGGAAGAGCCCTGGGACCTCTGCTGTTCCTGATCTATATAAATGACCTGGTTGACAATCTGAGCAGTTCTCTTAGGTCTTTCGCAGATGATGCTGTAATTTACCGTCTAGTAAGTTCATCCGAAGACCAGTATCAGTTGCAAAGCGATTTAGAAAAGATTGCTGTATGGTGTGGCAGGTGGCAGTTGACGCTAAATAACGAAACGTGTGAGGTGATCGACATGAGTTCCAAAAGAAATCCGTTGGAATTCGATTACTCGATAAATAGTACAATTCTCAACGCTGTCAATTCAACTAAGTTCCTGGGTGTAAAAATTACGAATAACTTCTGTAGGAAAGACCACATAGATAATATTGTGGGGAAGGCTAGCCAAAGGTTGCGTTTCATTGGCAGGACACTTAGAAGATGCAACACGTCCACTTAAGAGACAGCTTACACTACACTCGTTCGTCCTCTGTTAGAATATTGCTGCACGGTGTGGGATCCTTACCAGGTGGGATTGACGGAGGACATCGAAAGGTTGCAAAAAAGGGCAGCTCGTTTTGTATTATCACGTAATAGGGGAGAGAGTGTGGCAGATATGATACGCGAGTTGAGATGGAAGTCATTAAAGCAAAGACGTTTTTCGTCGCGGCGAAATTTCAGTCACCAACTTTCTCTTCCGAATACGAAAATATTTTGTTGAGCCCAACCTACATAGGTAGGAATGATCGTAAAAATAAAATAAGAGAAATCAGAGCTCGAACAGAAAGGTTTAGGTGTTCGTTTTTCCCGCGCGCTGTTCGGGAGTGGAATGGTAGGGAGATAGTATGATTGTGGTTCGATGAACCCTCTGCCAAGCACTTAAATGTGAATTGCAGAGTAATCATGTAGATATAGGTGTGTGGTTAGGTAGATACCTAGAAGTGCAGCTTTAAATGCTGCGACTTAAACGAGCTGCAATAAAATTAATGTTCTGCATTTTTACAAATATTTGGCTGTTTATTTCCGAATATGGGTGATTTCCAGGCGCGTGGTTATGCAGGACCTAAGAGGACAGTTTAAATCGCTGCGAGAAAAAGAGGGGCAATAACATTCACATTCTTACATTTTACAAATATTTCGCTGTTTATTTACGAATACGTGGCAAATTCCGAGTGTGTGGTTGGGAGGGAAACTAACAGTACAGCTTTAAATGCTGAGAAAAACGAGATGCAATAAAATTCATATTCTGTCTTTTCACACATCTCTGGCTGTTTATATCCGAATACGTGGCGATTTCCGAGTGTATGGTTAGGTGGAAACCGAGTAGGACACCTTCCATTGTTGCGAGTGAAACGAGGAGCAATAACATTCATATTCTTACTTGTAACAAAGTCGTTAGCTGATTAAGCGGTCGTCTATGTTGGGCATGACGCCAAAATGACGTCACATTTGCAGGTGGTGGTGTGAAATGGGAGTCATCCTTAAAATTATGCTTTCACACGGGTAAAATGTAGACCTACTACTAAAACATGCCGTTACTTTTCCGGTCTTGTAAATTTGATCGCGGTAGTGTTCCGCAAGTATTTACATAAGCTGTTGAACTACTTTAGTTAAGATCGAAAAAATATTTTTTACCGAACCCATAATTGTTGGACGTGGCGCACACAGACAGTGAAAGATACACATTTATGTATAAAAGTCTGTCAAATATGTGAATTTCGGCCGGCCGAGGTGGCCGTACGGTTCTAGGCGCTTCAGTCCGGAACCGCGGGACTGCTACGGTCTCAGGTTCGAATCCTGCCTCGGGCATGGATGTGTGTGATGTCCTTAGGTTAGTTAGGTTTAAGTAGTTCTAAGTTCTAGGTGACTGATGACCTAAGATGTTAAGTCCCATAGTACTCAGAGCCATTTGAACCATTTTTTTGTGAATTTCGATTTTTAATTCCGATGCGCATTTGGGTTTTCAACATTCACATGAGGCTTTTCCTTATGAAATGGTGAAACAGTTGGACCTGACAAATGTTATGTTATTATATAAATGAAAAAATACACGAGTGTTAGTAGAAACAAACTACAGCGCTATAAAATCCTTGCACGTTGTAAAAAAAAAAAAAAGTCTACTGGTGGCTCATGGTAAAATTTTTTGAGTTTGCTTTTTGTTGTACACATATTATTAAAGAAGTAAGAAACATACACTGCAAAGAAACTCTAAGGGATCAAAGATATTCGTTTACGAAGTTGTTCTCTACAGATTAAACTGTACGTATTAGCAGAGCAATGTTGTGTGATCGTTATGTATTACACAGAATGGCCGATACTAAATATGCACGTACGAAAAAGTGTGAAACGCTCTCTCATATCGAGGCTTTCAGAAATACTGTATGAGGAGCAGTATCAGCAAAATGAAATATACCGAAGATAAGTCTTTGTAAGAATTTTTAACATTGTGCAGCCCTGTCAGCAACTGTGATACATGTTCAGAAGTCTTTGTAATGTTCCTACACGACTATGACAGGACCTGTCAAAATATTCATGTAACGTACGCCGCCTGTTCAAGCAAAGGGAAAGGATACAGCCAATTTTCACCTACATCATAAGTGGAAGAAAAGTGGGCAGGTTGTACTCATATGCAGACGGATCGAAAATCACTAAGCAAAGCTACACTGGAAGCGGTTTCTTATTCCACAAAGTACGGAAGACAGTAAGTTTGAACTGCTAGGTGATGCTTCCTTATTTCTAACAGAAACATCCGCTATTTTGAGGCAGTAAAATACACACTCTCTCTGATTACCCAAAGCAGTAATAATCGATCACACGCAAAGCATTGTGAGAGCATTAAAGCTTTAAACATGACTACGTTGTCAGCGACCGTTACAAGATAAGATTAAAACGATTGCAGCCCTCGGTCGCGAAAGTGAAGTCTTTTTGAAGTCTCTAGGGTTCGGCCACTTCTAAGAGTGCCTTCATCAGAAATGAAACATTTAAAATTGGGGTTTCAAGTGTCAAGTATGAAGCGATAACGCTTTAGTCACAAAATATTAAAAATCTGTATACTCTAAAAAAGATGTTCTCAATGAAGAGGCATGGTATCTGTATTTAGAGCTCACAAATATTTTCCATATTAGTTATAATTTTAACGTTGACGATATCTGGGTACAGATTAACGAACATTTAGAAATTTGTAAACATGGTACTTTCCAGTTGCGATGTATGGATGTGAGACCTCGACCATCAGAAAGGCTGAACGGAGAAAAATTGACTCCTTCGAATTGTGGTGTTGGAGGCAACTTCTTAGAGTTCCGTGGACTGCAAAGAGAACCAACAGATGAATATTGGAGCAAATAAAACTAGATTTCTTCCTGGAAGGTCTAATGTTAAAACAAAAGCTGACCTACTTTGGACACACAATGCGAAGGCACGCCTCGCTGGAAAAAACATTAATGCTGGGGAAGATTGAAGGAACTAGAAGAAGAGGACGTCAGATGATGAGATGGATCGATGGCATCACAGAAGCAATGTGTTCCAACCTGGTAGGTCTACGGGAGAAAGTGCAAGACAGGAAAAAGTGGCGTGATTTGGTTCATGAGGTCACGAAGAGTCGGAACCGACTAAACCAATAGAGAGAGAGAGAGAGAGAGAGAGAGAGAGAGAGAGAGAGAGAGAAACAAGGTATATTGCGTAAGCACAAAAAAACTTAGTAAACATTTTTGTCTGTTTCCTGCTGAAAAATGTTCTCAAAGTACTTTTAAGAAAAACAGCCATGTATTTTATAAAGGAATTTTAAATAAGACTAACATTACTTTTACACAGAATGAAACTGTCTTACTCGAAAAAGGCCTAAAGTACAATGTCATGCCCAACTCGGCAGACAAAAATGTAATAGAAAATATGCTTGTCGACCTAAAAATTGGTCTTTATTGTATAAAAATGGATAATTCATGTCAAACTAGAATATCCTTTGACGTAGTTAACATTCTTAGCAGAAACGCGGCCTGTTTTCAAAATGTTACGCATAACGATAGGAAATTGGTTAAATCTATCAATAATAAACTTAAAGAAGCTGATGCTTCAGTCACCAAGTGTGACAAAGGTTGCTTTTCGGTTACTGCCTACAATTCAAATGGTTCAAATGGCTCTGAGCACTATGGGACTTAACATCTATGGTCATCAGTCCCCTAGAACTTAGAACTACTTAAACCTAACTAACCTAAGGACAGCACACAACACCCAGCCATCACGAGGCAGAGAAAATCCCTGACCCCGCCGGGAATCGAACCCGGGAACCCGGGCGTGGGAAGCGAGAACGCCTACAATTCCGAATATATTTCTCAAACATTCAATTTTTTTAACGAAAAGATTTCGTAACTACATGAGGATACGAATCCGGAATTACAAAAAAAAGTCAGGTCAGCTATCTGCGCCGCAAAATTTTTAATCAAACTTTTCCATAAGAAAATGCTTATCAACATGAACCCTCAGTGCCCAAAACTTCGTTCTTAGTTCAAAATTCACAAACCTAACCATCCAATACGCCAGATTTCTAATGGTATGAATAGCGCGTACCATGATTTAGCCAAATTTCTTCACGAACCTCTGAAAAAATCATTCGGTTTCGAGAAAAATTATTCCATCCCAAATAGTCACGCCTTAAATACATAAAATAAAAAATTTGAAATGCAGCCCAGATACCAAGTTGTTTTCACTAGACGTCAGAAATCTTTATACAAACGTGCCCGTAAAAGAAACGCTTACAGTCGTGGAAAATATTTACGTCATTTCAAAAATGAACTTTCAGACGAACAAATCACTGACTTTATGAATCTAATTACAGTCGAGGTCAAATACAACTATTTTGAATTTAATGAACAATTGTATCAGCAACCCGACGGTCTCGTTATGGGGAATCCGTTTCTTGTATCCTTGCTGACATTTTCATTATCTCTGAAGAAGAAAAGTTCAACTGTTTCTCAGCTACAGCTCTAGGCATTCTCTCCTATTTCAGCTGTGTCGATGATATACTAGTCATCTACAAAGGACCTGTTGATGGCATTGACCGTATTTTCAATCTCTTCAATGAACTTCACGAGAAAATATCCTTCAACAGCGAACTCGAAAACGAGGCCCTTCGACTGGATTTTCTTGATTTTACGCGTACAGCAGAAGAAAATAAAATCTCATTTGATGTTTTTCGTAAAGAAACATATATTGATCAGATCGTACCTGCGTCTTCTATGCACCCACAGTCTCATAAGAACGCTTTCTTTCACTCTGCTATTCACAGAGCTACTTCTATTCCATTGTCGAAAGCAAAACAATCAAAACGATAGCAGTTTAATAACGAATACTAACCTGCCATAGTGGAAATCATCAATAAAAAAGAAAACTGTAGAAAAAGTTACTACACTCGGCACCTCTATCATTGAGTCCAGCCTATTCCTTTCTTGTAACCCATCTCCTATCAGATCCAACGCCTTCTTCGTAATAAATACAACTGTAATGTAGCCTTTTCAATCAATAATAGTTTGAAAAATTTTTTATTCATAATTTAAAATCGACTCGTTCCCATTTGAAAAACTCTGGTGTCTATAAGATTCTTTGCGACACCTGCTCTTCTTACTTCGTAGGACAAACAGGACGTGCCTTTACAGTCAGGTCTTTCAAGATAAAATGGTACTAACTCCCAAAATTCGTCTTTCGCTGACCACCTTCTGATTACAGAACACGCACCTAAAGCTGTTCACGATATCAAAGTTTTGCTCACTGAGAAGAAAGGCCGTAGATTAGATGTTATCGAAGACATCTTTCTCGAAATGATGGCGTCATTCTTAATGAGCAGCTACAATTACGTAATAAAAGCTTCTTCATCGGTGTAAAACCGTTACTTGATATTTCATTTCGTGTTCCCTCGTGCAGTTACCGAAATATTTCTTCTATCTATGTGGGTTCATAACTGTTTGTTCATTAAGTGGTTTTTATTAACTACATTTCATGTTACACCGTTTTTCTATCAGCCGAGTTATTCAGCTTCCTTTGTAATTCTGTAATGGCGTTTTTCAGCCTTTAACTGTACTTCTAAGCTCTTATGTAGACAAATTGTTACCATGTCTGCTGCTGTCAGGTAAAATATTGCCTCTTACTTCATGTATTACACACTTCACCTGTCTATATTTGGAATGTTAAGTAGCCGGTTTGTATTTGCGGCTACTAGATGGCACTTTTGCTATAACGTTCACGTGCCCGCAATTGCTAACGCGGGCGCTTCAGTCGGATGCTACCGCAGCTCGCCATGTGCTGCAGCCCTTAGTGGCCTGCCTCTATGTCTTCTATTTCAATATTTTGTGACTAAAGCGTTATCGCTTCATATTTATTTTATACGTGACATGCCAGTTTTAAATGTTTTATTTCTGATGAAGGCACTCTTAGAAGTGGCCGAAACCTAGAGACTTCAAAAAGACTTCATTTTCGCGACCGAGGGCTGCAATCGTTTTAATTTTATTGTGAGAGCAGTTAGTTGCAAAAGTTGGAACAAAAGAATTAGTGAAAAAACTGGTCAGATTATAAAATTAGCAAGGATTTAATCTCATTCTGCATTAAATACTATGACAAAGCCTCTCGACTAGCTAGAGATGCAATTTCCAACCGCAGACACGCGGACGTGAAAGTCCACACACAGTTTACCTCCTGATAATAAAAGAACAAGCGTGTCTCTCGTGGCAAGAATAATTGAACGAAAGCCAGAATAAAAGAGGTAAAATATATGCAAGTATATTGTCAGCCATACCAAGACAACCAAAGTTGGTTAAGTCCGGAAAATCAAGGAAAGTAATAGTGTCAATTGTGAGAATAGTTCTCAATAGTAGGTGTTTCTTCGCTCGCTTCCATAAAATCGGCATGTTGGAGGCAGCTTGCTTTCAATCTGACGACGTAACAATTGGTGATGTATACAACACCCTATTTCAGTGCGATCTCTAAGTGAAAAGCAGAGCCAGTTTTCCAAAGGAGTTCTCGAGGCTTGGCCACTGCCAGCGACTTTGCACTAGCTCATGGGTACACAATCAGGAGGGCATATAACGCCAGAGTTAGGTTTATAGCACAAGGGAATGAAAAAAATTACAAAAAAAGATGGAAGCTGAAGTTTATTGTCCGCAGCTCGTGGTCGTGCGGTCGCGTTCTCGCTTCCCACGCACGGGTTCCCGGGTTCGATTCCCGGCGGGGTCAGGGATTTTCTCTGCCTCGTGATGACTGGGTGTTGTGTGATGTCCTTAGGTTAGTTAGGTTTAAGTAGTTTTAAGTTCTAGGGGACTGATGACCATAGATGTTAAGTCCCATAGTGCTCAGAGCCATTTGAATCATTTTTTTGAAGTTTATTAAAGAACTTAATTACTAGTTTTAATACAAACAAGCAGTTAGCTGTCAACTTATATCTAGTTGTATAACTGAATATGTGCAACAATTTCAATCTGGGGGCAAATTTGGGAATGTGTGCTCTAAAATGTTTGTATGAAAGTGGTGAAATATTACTGATATGCTGTGTTTTTGAATCCTCTTAAATTGTAGTAGCTAAAAAGTGTATAGGAAGAAGCCAAAAATAAATTAATAAACGAATGAGACTCTGGAGAAAGAAAATTGCTGTCAAATAACACAATTTTCTTTCTTCTACAAGAAATTATGCGAATTATTACAAAAAAAGTACAGAGTGTTTCATAAAAAATGTATTGATTTGATTTTTGTAGGAACAGAAAATGATAACGTGAAATAAGAGCTACAACGGGTGGAATACTTTAAGCCGAAGTTTTTTAAACTGTTGTGGACTGTATTCGATGTCTATTTTTCGTTACGCATGTGATTTGGTTCCGTAATTTTGTGCCTGAAACTTCCCAAATATAACAGCATAACATCTTTCAGGTGTGGTTGCTGCACCAATCCAAGACTGAAAGCCCCACGTGAATATTGTAAACCCTTTCTCTGCTAAATAAAAATCTAACACCTGATTAAAATCTAAAAACTGCATTACAGACTGTGCACTGACTTTTTTTCATAAAATATGTATTGCAATGACCTTCTTTGTACGTTCCGCTCACTTGTCGCAATATAATGAATGAAATGTATGGTCTAATGCAGTTGCTTATACAGTGAATTGCAACACCTTGGTTTAATGCGGGTTACATACTTCAGTAATGTGAATTATGATGAAACGTGAACGACTTCCAGTCCAATTTGGACAACGCAAATATTCACCATTTGGTTACTTAGCGTTACTTAAGTATTATAAACTGTCAGCGTGTATTTTATGTTTTCTTTTCTAATAACTATGAAGGTGACTAATAAGAAAGAACAACGTCCTACTTCTCTGAAATGTTTAGAACGGACCGTTCTGAACTGCAACTAAATTCTTCATCGTCCTCATAGTAACGTAAACTTTTTAAGAGTATCAATTGTTTAGCAATGTTGTTTCCAACAGAACTCCTTTCTCCCGTAGAATAACTGAGATAGGTTGGGGGCACACAAGTCTTCGATGTGGTATTATAACGTTACCGCCTGTAAATTGAAGTAAAACTCGAGCTTAATTACAAAATGTAATTGGGCAAACTTGAAGTTACGTAAATGATTTATTAAAAAATTCTGTCCTTGACGACAGCGTTATTAAAAGAACTGGCGCCAAACAATGAAATTAGATCTTTCTGATTAATCGTAATTAAGTTGCATGACAGACAAGAATAATTACCAAGGTTATCACTTTCTTGGCTAGATTTCTGAAATTAGCTACGGCTCACTTGGAGAACGATCCGTTTGTCAGTTTTTTTATTCGGAAAACATTATCCAAAGAGATTATCAGACTTCGAAAAATAGAAATGATCTCAGGTTCTAACGAATGTAACAATTAAATGGTAATCACGCAAAAAATGACGCATAAGAGATCACGAACGAAATGAAAAGTCTCTGTATTTAAATACTTCCCTTTCTTTCACTGTTTATTTTTGCTATGCTTTTCCTGAAAGGGTGATTAAATAACGCAATCTATATGCAAAAAATATTTTTTAGATTTTTTAATGTCAAACAACTTTACAGCACTTAAATGAAATTGTATTCCACGGCGACGATCTATTATCAGCAATGATAACAGAGTCGCTAGCGTAAAATAGCATGTGACCAAGAGGCCAAAACCCAAGAGTAAGTGAGTCACATAACAAGAGAACATGAGCTCTTTCCACAGTATTACACTTCTTTTTGTGGTATTTCATCAGTATTATCTTTGCGAATTTTTTATCTTGGTAATAGTTACGAAGGTAATGTATCGCTGCTTTACATAGATGCTTGTCATAATGAAATGAAATATTATTTCACTTACGACTTCTAGACGCTATAATTTAATAATTATTTCTCTTTATATGGGGGAGAATTCTTTAAGACTGACGGTGACGCCACAAAAGCCAGTTATAGCGTTAGGGGCTATAATTTAAAGTAAAACTTGAGTTTAACTATCAAATTTAATAAACACGCAAACTTGAAGTTGCGCAAATGATCTAGTAAAAGTCCTGTCCTTGGCTACAACGTTGAGAGACTCCCTCCCAATCATGCCATACGACTTTTATTTTCTTTCACTCTGAACACATAGTTCGAATGGAATACTCACAAAGCTGATGAAACAAAAGTGCATACACATAAGTATTACGAGTGAACAAAAGCACACTTCCAGAATATATTTTACTATCATTGATAATATTCAATAAACTTGAAGCTTCCGTTTGCAAACTGAAATTAAAATATGGACTCGTGAGTGTCAAATTTAAAAATTAATTACAGCCCTGCTTGGTTTGATAGATTTCGTTACTGCTGCGGGTCAGTTTCACAATATTCTCGATTTATTTTCGCATCAGTCGTTCACGAACATGATGTGAAAAAATATAATATCCCAAGTAACATTAAAAGGACTATCATGGGCTACACATACACTATCTGAAGTATCTGGACAACCCTATGTGATGCGAAATTGACCACTAGATGTCACAAAAGGCGGACTCGTCAGTACCAGAAGAGGCAGAGCGTACTCTACAACAGTATGGTTTGGTCAGGATAACTCAGTTACTTCAGACGTGGACTAGTCATTCGATTTCACCTGAGACACAAACCCATCAGGGTCATTTCAACATTTATAAAACCGCCCAATTCGACTGTCTGTAACGTGATAGTAAAGTGGAAACGCGAACGAAGCACCACAAGACGAGGCCGACCTCTTGTATTAAAGGGCAGGTACCGCCGAACATAGCAGAGGGTGATAGTAAACGATAGCATGAAATTACCGGAAGAAATAATTCGTGAGTTGCAAAGTGCTAACAGCAGTCCATGTTGTACAATGAATGTGCGTAGGAACTTATTGAGTTGGAGCTCAAGTTCGTAGGGTTTTCCCATAATTTTAATAAACACAACAGATATATATATATATATATATATATATATATATATATATATATATATAAGAGAGACTTTAGCCATCAATAATGTATTGTACTTATTTACAGCAGTTTGCTAACACTGGCGCGTGCGCGGGATTAGGCGAGCAGTCTTAGGCGCTGCAGTCATGGACTGTGGGGCTGGTCCCGGCGGAGGTTCGAGTCCTCCCTCGGGCATGGGTGTGTGTTTGTCCTTAGGATAATTTAGGTTAAGTAGTGTGTAAGCTTAGGGACTGATGACCTTAGCAGTTAAGTCCCATAAGATTTCACACACATTTGAACATTTTTTAACACTGGCACAACTTTTCGATTCCGCGACTGTAGAAATTACACTGTATTCAGGCGCAGAACTTGTCGAGCCATGTTCGCAGCTCATTATCATCCGGAAAGGAAGTTCCTTGAAGGTTTTTCGATACAGAGTGAATAATGTGAAAATCTGCGGGCGCAAGATCAGGTGAAAAAGGAGGGTACGGTGTGGCTTCCCCACCCAACTTTTGTATAGTGTTCCTTGTCAGTCGCTGTTCTTGGAATGCGTCTGCAAGACGTCTCAGTTGTTGACAACAAACGTCAGCAGTGAACATTACACCTCGGGGAAGCAATTCGTAGCACGCCACACCGTCACTGTACCACCAGATGCATACTTCATCTTTTGTGGGTGCGCGCAGGTCTTTGTACGGAAAGTTGCTGCTTTGTTTGGGCTCAACCATTCCTTTCTTTTCGTTACCTTAGCATGAAGACACCATTTCTCGTCACCAGTTAGGATACAGAATAAGAATGGTCGGTGATGCTCACGAGGCGACTGTTGACGAACAAGCAGAGAAGCACATATGGCTACCTGATGATTTCTGTTGTTTTGGCTTGGAGCATGCAGTACCCATACACCTGATTTTTCAATTTCCTCCACTGCATGCAAATATCGCACGATGATGGAATGATCACTCTTCACTGCATTTGCCAGTTCTCGACTAGACTGACGTTGATCATTGTGGATTAATGAGTTTAAACTGTCTTCATCAAACCCCGAAGAACCTTTTGACTCTCAAAACGAAGCTCCTTAAAGAGAGAAAACCTTTTCCTTGCCATGCTCTGTCCAATAAGATTATCCCCATACATTGCGGAAATGTCTTTGGCTGTCACCTCTGCTGACACTTCTCTAATGCACTCAAATAGAAGAATGTGTCTGGTAAGTTCCAATTTGTACATTTGGCACTTCCTTCCGTAGCGTCCACAACTCCACTCGTTATCTCCAAATGACAAATGGCAGCTTGTAAACTCAGACAGTCACAGTGAGCAACAAATGAAAAATGACAGTCGGTAAATGAATCCATACCAGCCGGAATACCAAGGCGCAAAACGAGAGCACCACCAACTTATACATCAATATAATTAAAAGAAACGGTTGTAATGGTCGAGCAGCCACACATTTCTTTAGTCAATGCTAAGCGACATTTGAAGTCTGCATCTACAAAAAATGGTTCAAATAGCTCTGAGCACTATGGGACTCAACATCTGTGGTCATAAGTCCCCTAGAACTTAGAACTACTTAAACCTAACTAACCTAAGGACAGCACACACATCCATGCCCAAGGCAGGATTCGAACCTGCGACCGTAGCGGTCACGCGGTTCCAGACTGAAGCGCCTTTAACCGCACGGCCACACCGGCCGGCCCTGCATCTACATCTACATCTAAATCTACACTTACATCTATGTAGCTACTCCGAAATCCACCGTACGGCGTGTGGCGGAGGGTACCCAGTACAACTAGTCGTTTCCCTTCCTGTTCTACTTCAAATAAAGCGAGGGAAAAACTGCTGTCTACATGTCTCCGTATGAGCCATTATTTCTCGTATCTTATCTTTACGATCCTTGCAAGCAACGTATCATGGAGAGAATACAATCGTTCTGCAGTCACCTTCAAATTCCAGTTCTCTAAATTTTCTCAGTAGTGTTCCTCTAAACGAACGTCGCCCGTCCCATCAGGGATTCCCATTTAGGTTCCCGAAGCACGTCCGTAACGCTTGAGTGGTGTTCGAATTTACCAGTAACAAATCTAGCAGCCCACCTCTGAATTGTTTCGGTCGTCCTTCAACTCAACCTGGGATGGATCCCAAACACTCGAGCAGTACTCAAGAACGGGCCGCACCAGCGTCCTATATGCGGTCTCCGTTACAGGTGAACCACTCTTTCCCACAATTCTCCCAATAAACCGAAGTCGGCCATTCGCCTTCTCTAACAAAATACTGAAATTCTCGTTCCACATCATATCACTCTGCAACGTTTCGCCCAGATATTTAAACGACGTGACTGTATCAAGCACGAAAGTACTAATGCTGAATCCGGATATTACGGGTTCGTTTTTCCTACTCATCCGCATTAACTTACATTTTTCTACATTTAGAGCTAGTTTTCATTCATTACACCATTTTGTCTAAGTCATGTTGTATCCTGCAACAGTTACTCAGCTTCAACATCTTATCGTGCACCACAGCTTCGTCAGTAGACAACCGCAGATTGCTGCCCACTCTGTCGACAAAATCATTTATGAAAACAGAGAACAATAGTAGCCACTTCACTGGGGAACTCCTGAGGATAATCTTGTCCCTACATTAAATGTATTCGCAATTGCGAATAAGGACAACTATCATCTGTAGAATGCAATGACGACAATGAAAATTTGTGCCCGACCGGAACTCGAACCCGGATTTACCGCTTATCGCGAACTGTCGCCTTACCATTTGGTTATCCGTGTACGACTCGCGGCCACACCCAAACTTCCACATGTCGTCAACCATGCGTCTACGACATGTGCTCGTACATCCATTATGTATATTCCCGTACACGTCAGACGTTATATTTCAAAGTCGCTTGCCCGGTATCGGCAAGAAATACGATATTGCAGTGCCTGTGTTATTCTGATTACGATGCAAAGTTCCTTTGCACGGATAGCCAAATGGTAAGGCGACCGCTCGCGATAAGCGGTAAATCCGGCATCGAGTCCCAGTTCGGCAAAAATTTTGATGTCGTCATTCCATTCTACAGCTGATGGTTGTCCTTGTTCGAAACAGCGAGTAAATTTAATGTATTTCATAGAGACTGTAGGCCTGCAGTGTCTGTTGCTTTGTAAATGCATACATGTCCAAAGGAACTGTGCGTCGTAATCAGAATAACACAGACACTGCAATATCGTACACTACTGGCCATTAAAATTGCTACACCAAAAAGAAATGCAGATGATAAACGGGTATTCATTGGACAAATATATTATACTAGAACAGACATGTGATTGCATTTTCACGCAATTTGGGTGCATAGATCCTGAGAAATCAGTACCCAGAACAACCACCTCTGGATGTAATAACGGCCTAGATACGCCTGGGCATTGAGTCAAACAGAGCTTGGATGGCGTGTACAGGTACAGCTGCCCATGCAGCTTCAACACGATACCACAGTTCATCAAGAGCAGTGACTGGCGTATTGTGACCAGCCAGTTGCTCGACCACCATTGACCAGAAGTTTTCAACTGGTGAGAGATCGGTAGAATGTGCTGGCCAGGGCAGCAGCGAACATTTCCTGTACCCAGAAAGGCCCCTACAGGACCTGCAACATGCGGTCGTGCATTATCCTGCTGAAATGTAGGATTTCGCAGGGATCGAATGAAGGGTAGAGCCACGGGTCGTAACACATCTGAAATGTAACGCCCACTGTGCAAAGTGCCGTCAGTGCGAACAAGAGGTGACCGAGACGTGTAACCAATGGCACCCCATACCATCACGCCGGGTGATACGCCAGTATGGCGATGACGAATACACGCTTCCATTGTGCGTTCACCGTGATGTCGCCAAACACGGATGAGACCATCATGATGCTGTAAACAGTACCTGCATTCATCCGAAAAAATGACGTTTTGCCATTCGTGCACCCAGGTTCTTCGTTGAGTACACCATCGCAGGCGCTCCTGTCTTTGATGCAGCGTCAAGGGTAACCGCAGCCATGGTCTCCGAGCTGATGGTCCATGCTGCTGCAAACGTCGTCGTCGAACTTGTTCGTGCAGATGGTTGTTGTCTTGCAAACGTCCCCATGTGTTGACTCAGGGATCGAGACGTGGCTGCACGATCTGTTACAGCCATGCTGGTGAGATGCTTGTCATCTCGACTGCTAGTGATACGAGGTCGTTGGGATCAGCACGGCGTTCCGAATTACCCTCCTGAACCCACCGATTCCATATTCTGCTAGCAGTCATTGGATCTCGACCAACGCGAGCAGCAATGTCGCGATACGATAAACCGCAATCGCGATAGGCTACAATCCGACCTTTATCAAAGTCGGAAACGTGATGATACGCATCACAACAACGTTTCACCAGACAACGCCGGTCAACTGCTGTTTGTGTATGAGAAATCGGTTGGAAACGTTCCTCATGTCAGCACGTTGTAGGTGTCGCCACCGGCGCCAACCTTGTGTGAATGCTCTGAAAAGCTAATCTTTTGCATATCACAGAATGTTCTTCGTGGTGTAGCAATTTTAATGGCCAGTAGTGTATAATCTTGTCTCTGTTGAACATTCGCCGTCGAGGACAACGTACTGGGCTCTATAACTTCAGAAGTCTTCGAGCCACTCACATATCTGTGAATCTATTCCGTATGCTCATACCTTCCTTAAGAGCCAGCAATGGTCACCATGTCAAACGCTTGCCGAAAAACTAAAAAAATGGAAGCTGCCGATTGCCCTTCGTGCATAGTTCGCAATACATCACGTGAGAAAATGGCAAGCTGAGTTTTGCACGATCGATGCTTCCTGAAATCTTGCTGATTCGTGGGTATAAGATAGTCGGTCTCAAGAAAATTGATTATATTCGAACTCAGGATATGTCCAAGAATTCTGCAGAAAAGCTATGTTAGGGATATTGGCCTGTAATTTTGCGGGTCCGTTGTTTTGCCCATCCTATGTACAGAAATCACCTGCGATTTTTTCCAGTCGCCTGGGACTTCGCACTTGATGAGAGATTCACGATAAACGCAAGATATGCAAGGGGCCAATGCCATTAAAAACCGAATTGGTGACTTACATGTTTTCAATTCTTTTAGTTGTTTGTCTACACCAGGGGTGCTTATTGCTAAGTCGTCCATATGTGTGTCTGTTCAGTAGTCAAACGGCAGTGTTTGTATGATTCTTCTGCATGAACGATTTCTTGAACGTTTTGCTACCTTCAGTTGTCACCCCAGATTGGTCAACAAGTGACTGTATGGAAGCCTTAGACCCACTTACAGATTTTACATAGGACCAGAATTTTCTCGGGTGTTTTGCTAGATCTTTTGCTAAGGTATGACGGGTGTAGTTGTTGTATGCTTCGTGCATAGATCTTTTCTCTAACCTTTGCTTGTCATCATTTACTCGTTTTCTTTTGAACCTTTGCTTGTCATCATTTACTCGTTTTCTTTTAAACCTTTGCTTCCTCATTACTTTTCGAATCTCGTTATTAAACTACGGTGGTCTCTTCCGTCCTTAATCCACTTAGTAGGCACATAATTATCTATACCACAATTTTCAATATGCTTAAACTTTGCCCATATTTTCTCTACGTCCATCTTACTGGAACTGAGTGATATCAGTACACTGTGTAAGTGAGATGTTGAAAACTACTTCTCTACTCTTTCTAGCAGAAACACTCTCCTAGCGTCATTAACTGATTTATGAACTTCCGTAACCATAGTTGCTATAATTACATCATGATCGTTAATCCCCGTTTCTGTACTGACGTCGTCGCTAAGATCCGACCTATTTGTAGCTACAGAATCGAAGATATTTCCTTTGCGTCTTGGCTGCCGAACTAGATGTTGAAGACAGTTTTCAGAAAACGTGTTCAAATGTACTTCGCACGCCAGTCTATCTGTACCCCCAGCAATGATTCCGTAGACGTTCCAGTCTATACTCGGTAATTTAAAGTCGCCTCCAACTAGCACTGCGTGATCTAGGTACTCCACGCCCTAGAACTGTCACAGCAGAATCGGGTGGCCGGTAAAAACATCCAACAATGAACTTGGGTTTCACCTAGACCTGTTACATGCAGCCAGATAACTTCACTGCCACACTCGACTTCGAGCTCGGTAGAGATAATACATTTGTGAACTACAATGAACACACCCTCCCCTACGGCGTCTAATCTATCTTCCCGACATACGCTCCATGACTCGCTAAATATCTCGGAGCTTTCCATTTCGAGTTTCAGCCAGCTCTCGGTCCCGAGGATAATTTGATGGCGAGAATTTTACCGGAGAGCATTAAATTCGGGAATTTTGTTACGGTAAATTCAACAATTTACTGATAAAATTTTGACAGTCGAAGGGCCTTTACTCTGAACGCGGTCTGACTCCCACTGTCGCGTATCGACGTGCGAGTGTTGATCAGAGTTCCTTAGACTACCCCCTACCCTCTAAAAAATCTCATGGGCACTCCACAAGAACTCTTCTATTTGAGTAGCTGCTACCTTTGTATATTACACCCATGATCTATCGAGGGAAGTCCTACAAATCCCGAGATGGTGTAAAGAGCCACGCCACTGTTCAGTGACTGCCTGTAAATAAGTGATCTGGAGTCATGATTCACACTATACCCTATTGCCCGATGGAAGAGTTTGGGTTTGACGAATGTCTGGAGAACGTTACCTACCATCATGTGTAGTCCCAACAGTGAAGTGTGGAGAACGTGGTGTTCGGAATGGGGTCTTTTTTTCGTGGTTAACCTGTGTCCCCCTTATTGTGATTAAAAACGCACTAAATGCGGAAAGATATGAACCATTTTACAGCATTGTGCACTGCCTGCAGTAGATGAACAGTCGGGAGAGTATGATTCTATAACCGAGACATGCACCCTGCCACAAAACAGCACCTGTTAGGCAATGGTTTGTGAACCTTTATGATGCTTTAGAATGCCGACTTCGCTCCTGACCCTAACGAGCAACATCGCTTCGTTCTCTGGATGTGGTTATTGATTAAAAGTGGGCTGTCATTCCTCCAGACATTTAGATGTCTCACTACAAGTGCCCCCAGCAGAGTTCAAGAGGTCATAAATGCGAAGGGTGGACATATCCCATATTAATGTTCGGTAATAGATGTGCGGATATTTTCGATCAGACAGTGTACGTAACACAGAAACGTAGTGCTACAATGCCACTGTAACACAGTATCAGCTCCAAAATTAACCAAATTTTTAAAATAATGTTTCAATTAGCTAGAGATGTTTAATCCTTGTCTTCTCCAAAGTACTTCCCTTCTCTATCCATACTCTTGTCTCAGAGGTGTTTTCACTTCCCTATGCAGTACCGGTAAGCTTCTTTTGGAATTTTCTTCCGGGTACGCGATGTACGCTCCTAACCGTCATCAATGGTGTCAAAAGCAGCATTCTTTCAGTACTAATTGTCAATTTGTAGATAAAGTCACATCGAGGAAGAGCTTGGGAATATTGTATTTGTATTGAACGGTCTTTAGATTTTGGTGCAAAAATTGTGAACTGACCAGCCCGAGAGGAAAGGAGCTTGTGCCAGTATATTCGTAGAAGACTGAATTGTCTTGCAACGATTGTGGTGTTTGGTTGCAAATATTCTCGCGTTATCGTTTTTTTTTTTTTTTTTTTTGGGCGTGGGGATGCTTCGTCTTCCCACTGTGATGGCTGGACTTCTTAATATTGTAGTTGTAAAACAATACATTTCTCCTGTGATGACCCTTTCATATCGTTACGTCATTGTTATTTTATTCGAAATGTTCACGTGTAACTGCACACGACGATTCTTCTGCCCGTCGGCCATTAAACAAGGAAGAAACTTAGCTGCAACTCGATTAACGTTCAATTTTTCCGTTAAAATCTCGGGGCACAAACCAGTTGGTGTTCGAACCTCTTTGAGAATACACCTGACAGAAGACAGTTAGTACATGTCGTCTTTTTCTTTTATTTTCGTGATGTGAGCTCCGCCAATTGAGAAACGAGGATTTCTTGGTCGGCCGGTCGGGGTAGCCGAGCGGTTCTAGGCGCTACAGTCTGGAACCGCGCGACCGCTACGGTCGCAGGTTCGAATCCTGCCTCGGGCATGGATGTGTGTGATGTCCTTAGGTTAGTTAGGTTTAAGTAGTTCTGTGTTCTAGGGGAGTGATGACCTCAGAAGTTGAGTCCCATAGTTCGCAGAGCCATTTGAACTTCCTGGTCGACCGTAACCTTCAATTTGTCGACAACAGCTTTTGAATCGGAACGGCGATTCCCAAAAATTGTATTCGACCTTTAGCATCACCTCAGTAAGCGGTCTAAAAAGGCTCAAACGCTTCGCCAAACTTGTGGCCCAACCAGCTCGTTGCAAAAATTATCACAAACACCATCTTTCACTGAGATAACAATATCTCGGAAAATAATCTAGGTATCAACAACGTGAAACAGTGTGGTTGCTCGGGAGGTTGCAACGAACTCATTTTTGCCAAAGGCATGTCGCTGGGATGCTTCATTGCTGCAAAAAGTTTGCTAGTGTTTTTCAACAGTCCTCGTATTTCTTGTAGTTTTCTACTTTCTGTTTCTGAATCTAAGAGAAAAATTATGTGGCATTGACCGCTGGAAATTCTCAAAAATTGCGAACACTTAATTGGAAAAAAATCTTGCTTTGTTCACGAGTTGTGTTCACTTCGTAAAAAGTGTATCCATTCAGTACAAATGACAGTGATGAGTGCGTTTGTCGGATATTGTGTATTTTGTAGTTCTTAAAGTGCCTCTCGGCAGTGGGCAATACAACCAAATGCAATATTACGGAATCATGTAATAAGATTAAAGTTATTTCGTTAACACAAAATAGAACATAATGTACAATAATAAACTTAATGGCTGTAAACTATGAACGTTGTATCTTGTACAATTAAGCATAAAGACATAAGTCAATCAAATGCACGAATCAGCCGGGTAAGAAGTAATAACTGATTTAAGATAAGAGTTATATTTTAGAAAGTCTAATAAATTTACAAACACTGTTATCACTAATAACTTTGAAGTAATCTGAGTCCTAAGTAAACGACAATTTTGAGAATCATGTGTAGTGGTTTTGCTCTTTCTTTAACCTTACACAAGCCACTAGAAAGTAAAAGATAATGTCGTCCTCAACTACACCGTAATTGTGATTCGGAGAAGGTGTCACGTTTTGTTGGTAGCCATGTGACTCGCTCTTAAATTATTAATGGTGGCAATTTCCTTCCGCTTGGCACCAGAGATAGCATCTACGGATAAGGTGGTGTGCGCCGTGGGGTAGTTCAAAATGGCTCTGAGCACTATGGGACTTAACTTCTAAGGTCATCAGTCCCATAGAACTTAGAACTACTTAAACCTAACTAACCTAAAGACATCACACACATCCATGCCCGAGGCAGGATTCGAACCTGCGACCGTAGCGGTCGCTCGGCTCCAGACTGTAGTGCCTAGAACCGCACGGCCACTCCGGCTGGCTCGGGTAGTTACTCCGACATTGATGTCCTCGTCGCATTGTGTATGTGTTGTTCATGGCGGACCGAGTAACCTGGTTCCGGTGCGTAGTCTACTCCACTCGAACAGCACAATGGAGGCCATCGAGCTTAACGTTCCCAGCCATCAGCTAGACTACCGTGAACAGCGTCACGTTCTCACTCCACTGGGCATTGTGAAGAGGTCTGACGTACCCTCCACGTCAATAGTGCTTTTTCTTTTCAATAGTCTTCTGACTTGTCCGACACTGCCCGCCATAATTTCCCCTCCTCTGCCAATCTCTTACTCTCAGAGTAGCACTCACACCCTACGTACTCGATTGTTTGTTGTCTTTACTCTAATATCTGTCTTTCCCTACAGTTTCTGCCCTTTGCGGGTCCCTCTATTCCATGGAAGCCAAGGTAACACAATTCAAAAATGTTCAAATGTGTGTGAAATCTTATGGGACTTAACTTCTAAGGTCATCAGTCCATAAGCTTACACACTACTTAACCTAAATTATCCTAAGGACAAACACACACACCCATTCCCGAGGGAGGACTCGAACCTCCACCGGGGCCTGCCGCACAGTCCATGGCTGCAGCGCCCCTGACCGCTCGGCTAATCCCGCGCGGCGTAACACAGTTCCTTCACTTCGTTTACCACGTGATCTCCAGTTTTGATATTACGTTTGCCGCCAACCATATTTCTGCTACTTCTCATTATTTTAGTCTATTTTTGGTTTACTCTCTGCGTTATCAGACTTTTCATTCCATTCAACAACTGCTCTAATTATTCCTCACTTTCATTGACGATAAATCTCATCAAATAATCTTACCAATGATATTCTTTTGCACTGAAATTTAATTCTCCCCTTAGCCATTATTTTTCTCTCTGTAATTATTTCTTCGATGTACAGATTTCCGGCCCCTGTGGCCGAGCGGTTCTAGGCGCTTCAGTCCGGAACCGCGCTGCTGCTACGGTCGCAGGTTCGAATCCTGCCTCGGGCAAGGATACACGTGATGTCCTTAGGTTAGTTAGGTTTAAGTAGTTCTAAATCTAGGGGACTGGTGACCTCAGATGTTAAGTCCCATAGTGCTTAGAGCCAATTTAACTATTTTTTTTAAATTTACAAATTGAACAGTAAAGGAGAAAGACTGCATCCTCGCTTTAGGCCCTTTTCATTTCGAGTGCTTTTCTGATCATCTTCAATTCTTGTTGCTCCCTCCTGGTACTTGTATGTATTGTATATAATCCGTCCTTGCCTATTCTTTTGAATATTTAAAGTCCTGTTATAAGTTTACGATCGTTTGTTGTGAAAATATGTCAGACCATCACACTTCCCTGACTTCTTGATATTTGTTGAGAGTGACGTTTTTCTAGAAACAGTATTGTCTTAATTTCACTGAATAAAAAAATGTGCTGCTATTTCTGTTCTCATAACACTTGTAATGACTGTTTTAACCTTGTCAGAGTCTCAAAATGAATACTACTTTGCCAAACTGAATTCTCTTCGACTATCGTTTAGCAGATTAACTGTCTCGTCAATGGATTCATTCGAGTCACTGCGTAAACGTCTATGGGCCAAACATTACGTATAGGGATTATGCTTGTGAATCAAGCTTTTGGTGGGTGTTACAATTTTAGGTTTATATTCCAACAAATACCATTGCTTCTATTCGTCTTCTCTGTTAATAGAGTCGACAGAGTTAGACATTGGGTTAGGTACAATGATATCATCTTCACAATTCGTTCATAGCTTTTAAAAAAATAATTCAACCAGTTGAGAGGTGACACGCCACTTTCTCACTAACAACATGTCAGTCAGATTAACGTTCATATTATAGGCCATGATATCGGTGTTCCCCAGTACTACTTTTGATATCTGTGGTGACTGTTTTAGACGAAGAAATTGTACGCAAAATGTTCTCATAACTATATGTGTAGCCTGTTGAGAACTTGTACCTGCGGGAACTTAGTGGACACGATGGAGAACAGGGAGAGAGAGATGGCTTGGAGCCACAAATTCTGAGTGCAATGACCAGGCTCTGTGAGTGATTCTGGGACGCAGCACTCAGTGGGTCGTACCTACAGAGGGACTTCTGGCCATAGCACTCTCCTCCCTCTGCTTAGGGTCGAACAGGACGGCGCCAGTTCGCAAAACATTCTTCATAGGCCAGGTGGCAGTCGGTTACGAAAGTGGCCAGTTGACGGAAAGTGGGTGGACGAAGCCATTTAAGAGAGAGAGCTCTAAACTGAGCCTTTGTGTAAACGGTGGGAAGGTCATAAAACTCTGGTGTATTCCAATGTTAGAAGCTGGAACAATATGGACAGAGTGGCTGGTGCATGTGTTTAGTGAAGGCAATACTGTAGCTCCCCTGATGCCAGGGAGTCACCAAGTTCTCTTAGTGAGGGGCAAAAACATATATACACTACTGGCCATTAAAGTTGCTACACCAAGAAGAAATGCAAATGGGAAACGGGTATTCACTGGACAAATATATTATACTACAACGGACATGTGATTGCATTTTTCACGCAATTTGGGTGCATAGATCCTGAGAAATCAGTACCCAGAACAACCACCTCTGGCCGTAATAACGGACTTGATATGCCTGGGCATTGAGTCAAACAGAGCTTGGATGGCGTGTACAGGTACAGCTGCCCATGCAGCTTCAACACGATACCACAGTTCATCAAGAGTAGTGACTGGCGTATTGTGACGAGCCAGTTGCTCGGCCACCATTGACTGGACGTTTTAAGTTGGTGAGAGATTTGGATAATGTGCTGGCCAGGGCAGCAGTCGAACATTTTTTGTATACAGAAAGGCCCGTGAAGGACCTGCAACACGCGGTCATGCATTATTGCATAGGGTTTCGCAGGGATCGAATGAGGGTTAGAGCCACGGGTCGTAACAAATCCGAAATGTAACGTCCACTGTTCAAAGTGCCGTCAATGCGAACAAGAGGTGACCGAGACGTGTAACCAGTGGCACCCCATACCATCACGCCGGGTGATACGCCAGTACGGCGATGACGAATACACGCTTCCAATGTGCGTCCACCGCGATGCGACCATCATGCTGCTGTAAACAGAACCTTGATTCATCCGAAAAAATGACGTTTTGCCATTCGTGCACCCAGGTTCGTCGTTGAGTACACAATCGCAGGCGCTCCTGTCTGTGATGCAGCGTCAAGGGTAACCGCAGCCATGGTCTCCGAGCTGATAGTCCATGCTGCTGCAAACGTCGTCGAACTGTTCGTGCTGATGGTTGTTGTCTTGCAAACGTCCCCATTTGTTGACTCAGGGATCGAGAAGTGGCTGCACGATCCGTTACAGCCAAGCGGATAAGATGCCTGTGATTTCGACTGCTGGTGATACGAGGCCGTTGGGATCCAGCACGGCGTTCCGTATTACCGTCCTGAACCCACCGATTCCATTTTCTGCTAACAGTCATCGGATCTCGACCAACGCGAGCAGCAATGTCGCGATACGATAAACTGCAGTCGCGATAGGCTACAATCCGACCTTTATCAAGTCGGAAACGTGATGGTACGCATTTCTCCTCATTACACTAGGCATCACAACAACGTTTCACCAGGCAACGCCGGTCAACTGCTGTTTGTTGGTTGGAAACTTTCCTCATGTCAGCATGTTGTAGGTGTCACCACCGGCGCCAACCTTGAGTGAATGCTCTGAAAAGCTAACCAATTGCATAGCACAGCATCTTCTTCCTGTCGGTTAAATTTCGCGTCTGTAGCACGTCATCGTCGTGGTGTAGAAATTTTAATGGCCAGTACTGTATTTCACAGGCATGACTGTCAGGGAAGCTTAACAGCCTTGTCTCAGAAATTTGAAATGATTGGCCTTGAAAGATTAGATCGCTCTGTAAATGAGGGACTATGGTACCGTCGAGGAAGACGTTTTTGGTCAAAAACATGGCTATGTTTACTGTGGAACGATGCCTCCGTAGTCTAAAGTCTCTTCTTTTCAGACAAGGGAGATTTGGAGTCGCTTATTGGCTCCTCTCAGGGTAGGCGAAGTGGAGGCTTGTTCCTCCAGTGAGGGAGCCCCAGTGTTGTATCTCGATTGGTTACCAGGCCAACAGAACAGTCAAGAGGGGAGATTCAATGAGTAGAGGATAGTTAGATTGGTTTGTACACTGCAGGGTGGTGTCGTTTTTGCTACTTTTCTCCCGTACTGAGGTTTGGTGGAAAATGTTGGTAATTGTTTTCTTCATCTTATGGTCATCCTCTAGAGGAGAACTCCTGGTCTTTCCCTAGTGGGTGAGACTTACGACCTGCCGGAGTAGCCGACCGGTTCTAGGCGCTATAGTCTGGAACCGCGCGACTGCTACTGAAGCAGGTTCGTATCCTGGCTCGTGCATGGATATGTGTAATGTCCTTAGGTTAGTTAGGTTTAAGTAGTTCTAAGTTCTAGGGGACTGATTACCTCAGATGTTAAGTCCCATAGCGCTCAGAGCCATTTGAACCATTTTTTTGAGACTTACGGTCTGTTTGTTGTGGTGGACAAAGGGTCAATGGCAGTTTTCAACAGTATCGACACTTGAACTACAAATCATCTCAGACACATCGTCTGTCACGAGGGTGAACTTATTCGCCCTGAGTCGGCCATCTGACCGCTGACAATTCCAGCATGCACTGTCGTGCCTGTGAACCAATTTAGTTTGGCCGGACCAGAAAACGGATGCACCTCACACAGAAATCAGCCGGATTTTAAGGGACCTGATAGGGAAGTTTCCCACATTCTGATAATTAGAACGCCAGACCGCGTAGTTTGCTAATTTTCGTGGACGCCTCAAAGCATTACAGCTGCTGCAGCGCGCCGCTCTTCGCCCACAGGGCACCGTTTTCTGCTGCTGCCTGAATCAAGGGTAAAATACTGCTGCAGTGGTGTAGGGTTGTTAAATGATATTCACAGTTCCCTGGCCTCTGTTGAGCCATAGTTCGTGGTATACGTGTTTGTGGTTGATTCAATTTGAATAGAATTGGACCTCACAGTGCATTCATGTAAACGAAGTCATATTGCGTTGTAAAAGGAATTAATTCAGGGGAGAATTTGTGTAGCTTCCATCCCAATGAATACTTTGCCAGTCAAACACCATCCCTTTTCTGATTTATGTTTGTCATTTTTGTGTAAGATTTACCAGCTCGTTGCATTTATATAAGGATTAATAAAGCTTGTCATTATTTGGTAAACTTAAACACGGTACTGTACTCATTCGCACTCCCTCAACTATTCACTGCTTTTATTTTATTGTGGTGGTGTGTGGGTAAATCATAAATTTAAGGTTCAATCTTATTAAATTAATTAATTTGAAAATTAATTTGAGTTGTAAATATGACTGTAGGCACAGACAACAAAAGGGTCATGAGAAAATTCTCTAATTTCGTATATAAAAATTAAGGCTGTAGCTCACGGTTTGAAGGTTATTGAGAAGATAATATTTTTCTTTATGTAAAGATAATAGCTCAGACATATATTTATGATTACAGCAGGCGATGCCTTGCACACTTAGATTGTAAAGTTGGGTTAATTCAGGTATCCTCTTCGCTGCCGGTCGGGGTGGCCGAGCGGTTCTGGGCGCTACAGACTGGAACCGCGCGACCGCTACGGTCGCAGGTTCGAATCCTGCCTCGGGCATGGATGTGTGTGATGTCCTTAGGTTAGGTAGGATTAAGTAGTTCTAAGTTCTAGGGGACAGATGACCTCAGAAGTTAAGTCCCATAGTGCTCAGAGCCATTTGAACCATTTTCCACTTCGTTGATTGTTTCAGTATGGTGCAACTTTTTTGTTGATTCTGCCAATACATCTGTATTTCTCTGAAATAGCGGACTTAATGTCCTCTTTTAAGATTTATTATTTTTGACTTGACTAATTTTGAAGTTCTTCTATATTCAATAATTTGCTCCCTGACCTTTTTACGGGAAGATACGTACATGTAATCATCTTACCTTTGGTCACTTACTTATTTCATTTCTCAGGGATACTTCCAACACTTCTTTTCTGGCTCTTCCATCTGGGGTCTGTTCTCTCTCCTGTATTTCTACGAAATAATTTTTTTGTAACGACCAGTTTGGTTTTAGGAAAGGTAAACGCACGAGAGAGGCAATTCTGACGTTGCGGTTAGCAATGCAAGCAGGAATAAAGAAAATCAAGACACGTTCATACGATTCGTCGACCTGGAAAAGACGTTCGATAGTGTAAAATGGTGCAAGATGTTCGAAATTCTGAAAAAAGTAGGGGTAAGCTATATGGAGAGACGGTTCATATACAATACGTACAACAACCAAGAGGGAACAATAAGAGTGGACGACCAGGAACAAAGTGCTCGTATTAAAAAGGGTGTAAGACAAGGATGTAGCCTTTCGCCCCTACTGTTCAATCTATACATCGAGGAAGCAATGATGGAAATAAAAGAAAGGTTCAGGAGTGGAATTAAAATTAAATGTGAAAGGATATCAATGATATGATTCGCTGATGACATTGCTATCTCGAGTGAAAGTGAAGAAGAATTACACAATCTGCTGAACGGAATAAACAGTCTAATGAGTACAGAGTATGGCTGAGAGTAAATCGAAGAAAGACGAAAGTAAAGAAAACTAGTAGAAATGAGAATAGCGAGAAACTTAACATCCGGATTGATGGTCACGAAGTTAAGGAATTCTGCTACCTAGGCAGTAAAATAACGAATGACGGACGGAGCAAGGAGGACATCAAAAGCAGACAAGCAATGGCAAAAAGGGTGTTAGTGGCGAAGAGGATTTCTAGTATCAATATCAAATACAGTCCTTAATCTGAGGAAGAAGTTTCTGAGAACATACAGCTGGAGTACAGCATTGTATGGTAGTGAAACATGGTCTGTGGGAAACCGGAACAGAAGAGAATCGAAGCATTTGAGATGTGGTGCTACAGACGAATGTTGAAAATTAGGTGGACTGATAATGTAAGGAATGAGAAAGTTCTGCACAGAATCGGAGAGGAAAGGAACATTTGATACTGATAAGGAGAAGGGACAGGATGATAAGACATGAGGCTTCCATGGTACTAGAGGAAGCTGTAGAGGGGAAGACTGTAGAGGAAGGCAGAGACTGGAATACATCCAGCAAATAATTGAGGACGTAGGTTGCAAGTGTTACTCTGAGACGAAGAGGTTGCCACAGGAGAGGAATTCGTGGCAGGCCGCATCAAACCAGTCGGAAGACTGACTACAAAAAAATTTTTTTTCTTGCTACTTATTTATCTTATGATTTATTTACTGTTCTGAGCCAATAGATTACCGTTGCCCACCGCGAAACTGAGCACAGCGTGGTAGCGTTGCTGCATACAAGGGAGTAAGGGTAACGCATGCAATCGAGTCACATTAATGTGACTACTGCCTACGCTCAACGTTAACGTGCAGTAATCACTCTCAGATGGCAGGCGACTGAACTTATGACAGAGTACAATTCTGGTGCAGGCGCAAGTATTGAGGAACACACTGTTCATCGAACAAAGTTTGAACATGAGGTTCCACAGCAGACGACTCATTCGTCTTCCCTTGTTGACCCAATGATACCGTCGGTTACGACTGCAGAGAAAGCGAGATAATCGAGATCGGACCTTGGATCAATGGAGATGTGTTGTCTGGTCAGAGAAATCAAGTTTCTTGTCAAACCATGTGGATCGCTGTGTCCGGACGCGCCGTCAGAAAGACGAACAACTGCGCGAATACTAGGTGTAATATTTCTGGCTTAGTCAGCCATCATATTAGGCTCGAAGTTGCTGTTCCCAGAGCAGTCGAGATGCAAGAAGTATATAGATGACGAAATGTGGTGTGAGGTACCTGTGACAGATGTTAGATTCGGTACCATTCCCGTGAGAAAAACCGCCTGCATAATGCTACCGCTATGTGATTAGCTGCTGTGTTCGGAACAATGGCGCCAAAACGTTAAAGTATAGTTATTATTATTAGTTAAACTACTCATTGGAATGACTTCACTTTTTACTATAAATATCTCTCAACAGCTGATTATCAATCAGTCATTTTAGAATTATTAAAAACAATTTAAATCAAAAACAAAAGACTGACGAAGTTGCAGACGAAGCACTTCGGAAGCGTTCGGGTCATGCCTTTTCTGGCATGGCGCTCGAAGTGTTTCGGGCTGTTCGTCACTCTGGATTAGGCAGTCGAGAAGAACAGGCATGTTATCTGTCGTAGGATGTGTTTCCAACTTTTATTGAAGTTCCTGTTCGTCACTCTGGATTAGGCAATCTAGATGTACAGTCATGTTGTCTATGGCAGGATGTGTTTGCCAATATTCAGTATAAAAAGATTCACTTCGGTAGTCATGAGGCACAGACACGTGCCACAAATAGTGTAAAGATACATTTTCGTAAACATTGTGTTTGATCATGTACTTTGCTCTATCAGAAGATGTTGTATTAAGATCATGTAGTCTTCTCGTGTGGCTATATTAAAATACGCGAGTGGCATCCCAAAGAAGTGATACATTATTTCAGAACAGAATCTCGCTAAAAGTCAGTTTCATCCTCAAGATGCAGAACCTACGACCTGCGTGCTGTTTTCTGCGCTGGGGACATCAACGTGAAAACAGCAGGTTAGTGAACTACAACAGAACCTTCGTATTCCACACAGTGCAGTGGAAACAACTAGGCGCCTCACGTGTACTGCATGCACAGAACAAAAGTGCTCAGTGACACGGCATCTGCAGTAATGCATAGCAGGTAGAGAGGGATGATCGTTATTAACACCAACAATCAACTCATTCTTCTTTTCATGCCGTACAGGCCACGGACACTGGCCGGGGGCAGTATTGTGCTATGGGGGACTTTTTTCCTGTGGTAGTAATCGAAGGCACCGTGATAGCTGTAGACTGTTGGGGACCATCTGAAATTCTTCAGGCTTGATGTCTTCCACTTCGGCAGTGCCATCTTCCAGCAGGCTAACTGCCCGTGTGATTAGGCCAGAATCAGGCTAAAGTGGTTTAGGATGCATAATGGTGAACTCACGTTGACGTCTTAGCCACCAGTTTCACCTGATCCGAACGTGACTGAAGGCATTCAATACGATACCGGACTCCATCTCCGCGACCACAAACCGCCGACCCGTAATTTTTAGGAACTGCGTGAAATGTGCGTAGAAATCTATGCAATATACCTCCGTAAATCTACCTAGAACTTGTGAATCCACGCGTTGCAGAATCGCTTCTGCGTTGCGTCTCAGAGGTGGGCCAACGTGCTATTAACGTTTCAACTTCTCAGTGTGCAGTAGTCTGTTCTGATCCATTTTCTCGATGACGCAAGTGCAACAACCAATATTTATCATTCTATATACACTGACTTCGTTTATATGCGGCCATGTTCTTTGTTCGCGATTTTCTATTGTAATGTAGAATGTGTCCTATTAGTGGTTGTGGCAGTAGTGCTCCTCCCTGCACATTGGAAGAAGCATTAAACCATTTAGATAACATGGGACGTTAGACCTTAAATACACCTGAGGATGTACCTGCATGGTACGAAACCGGTTCACCAATCGCCGGCCGTTGTGGCCGAGCGGTTCTAGGCGCTTCAGTCTGGAACCGCGCGACCGCTACGGTCGCAGGTTCGAGTCCTGCCACGGGCATGGATGTGTGTGATTGCTTCAGGTTTGTTAGGTTTACGTAGTTCCAAGTTATAGGGGACTGATGACCTCAGATGTTAAATCCCATAGTGCTCAGAGCCAATTTTTACATCAATCTCTGAGCGACTACAGTAAAACAGCTAACGTGGCAAATTGGACTGTCAGTCAATTTTACCAGCATTTCAACACCTCAACATATTTTAATTTCTTTGAGTGTGTTATGTACATTATCCCAAGAAAGAATTAATTATCCATATGTAACAAATTAATTCAGGTTTTGGTTTTTATGTGAATACCAATGTATTATTAGATATATATTTTTAATATATGCTATAAACGACAGTGGTAATTGTATAATATGTCAGATGGCTGTATAATTACCAAATAATAGCAAAAAAAGTGGTCCTCTGGCACTTTTGTGTATATTATAAAAAGTGTTGATACTGCTTATATAATTCTCAATACTGTATCTTAATTCTGCTCTTTATCGACGTGAACTGCATTGATTAGGAGAGGTCCTTATCAGGAGACATGATCAGTGAACATTATTACTCAGGTTTTAGTCAGTGTAGGAATCTTTCCTATTCGCGAATCGTTTGTGACTCTCTTAATAGCTGGCGACACACGCTACGGTATAGTGGAGAGACATTTACGTACTTAATATGCATTTGCTACGTTGTATTGAAATATCAACGCCATAAAAATATCTTTGACACTGACAAAACATAACTATTAAACACCGTTTAATGTCACATCAAAGCATAAGAGAGAGATACGGAGACAGAGATTCGACAGTGAAGGTTCAGCCACTCTTTTGATTCCCCTTGTGGCATGTGAAAATTATGTGGAAGTTGGTACGACTGCGCAGGCTAAGCTAATTGAGCCTGCTATAAGCCCATAAACACCGTCCTCTGTAGAAGCGACAACCCCAGCCCTCTGCTACATGGAGCTAAGCGGTATTTCAAGGCGCAGCCGTAATTCTAGTTACTACCTATTTGAAAAACATTGTACGATATGAACAGTCTCAAAAACGTTGACTGTCATTATTTGAATCCACGTGGAAAATATTCGAAACGATTCATGATAATTCAAAATTTTGTAATTGATTTTTGAGAAAAGCGATCTCCGCCGACAGAATTTTGATGACAGAATATAAAACAACCTTAAAAAAATAATGAGCTTTTTACAACATTTACATGGGTTAAAAATTTAGAGTATAGCATCCTGACACGTTTGTGCGTTTTACATGTGCCATTAATACATATGTACTGTATAACATCTCGATGTGAATGTACTTGTGATGAATATAAATAAAAGAACATTACATTATCTAACAAAATTTATTTTTCACCCCAAACAGCGATGTACAGAAAGTTCCATGAACTCGTGCGACTCGACATCTGGCATGCTAATCGAAGATGATGATAGGAAAGCCACACGCTCTGGTGCTCTGACGTAATAAATGCTGGAGGCTCCATGCGGGGTCCCACAGGGTTCGGTCTTAGGTCCTTTACTGTTCTTGATATACATTAATGACTTAACATTTCACATTGATGAAGATGCGAAGTTAGTTCTTTTTGCTGATGACACAAGTATAGTAATAACATCCAAAAACCAAGAACTAAGCGATGTAATTGTAAATGATGTTTTTCACAAAATTATTAATTGGTTCTCAGCAAACGGACTCTCTTTAAATTTTGATAAAAAAAACAGTATATACAGTTCCGTACAGGAAATGGCACAACTGCAGTAATAAATATAGACTTTGAACAGAAGTCTGTAGCTAAGGTAGACTTTTCAAAATTTTTAGGTGTGTCCATTGATGAGAAGTTAAACTGGAAGCAACACATTGGTCTGCTGAAACGTCTGAGTACAGCCACGTATGCTATTAGGGTTATTGCAAATTTTTGTGATAAGAATCTCAGTAAATTAGCTTACTATGCCTACTTTCATTCACTGCTTTCGTATGGCATCATATTCTGGGGTAATTCATCGTTGAGTAGAAAAGTATTCATTGCTCAAAAACGTGTAATCAGAATAACTGCTGGAGCCCACCCACGGTCATCCTGCAGACATCTATTTAAGGATCTAGGGATCCTCACAGTAACCTCACAGTATATATATTCACTTATGAAATTTGTTGTTAATAATCCAACCCAGTTCAAAAGTAATAGCAGTGTGCATAGCTATAACACCAGGAGAAAGGATGATCTTCACTATGCAGGGTTAAATCTGACTTTGGCACAGAAAGGGGTAAATTATGCTGCCCCAAAAGTCTTTGGTCACCTACCAAACAGCATCAAAAGCCTGACAGATAGCCAACTAACATTTAAAAATAAATTAAAAGCATTTCTAGATGACAACTCCTTCTACTCATTGGCTGAATTTTTAGATATAAATTAAGGGAAAAAAAACAACACCACCAACAACTTAAACATTAGTGTCATGCAATATTTTGTGTAATGTGATATCTTGTATAGACATCTTTTATTAACCTGACACGTTCCACATCATTACGAAGTGTCGTATTCATGATCTATGGAACAAGTATTAATCTAATCTAATCTAATCTAATCTGATCTAAAGGGGACTTAACAGACCAAAAAATCGACTTTGAAGGCTAGAGGATATCCGAGCGCTGCTAAGTGCAACACAGTTCTGGATTATAAACGTGTGTCGCCAATAAATCAGTGCATTGCGTAATAGGGTTGTAATTTTTTTTTACGTTTATTTAATTCAATGTTTATTAGCAAATGAAAACGTTAATTAACAGATATGGAATAATTTTTAATAAAAGTAACTTTACTATTGTTAATTACTATTCGTATGAAAACACGACTGTTCAAAATAAATTAACATTTGGTACAAAAAAACGCGAAACATCAAACAGAAAATAAAGTGCTTTTTATTGTTAGAGACTGGGCTTTATTATTGATGTAAATAACATTTTGTGTTTGACAAAAAGACATTTGGCATATCTGTATCAAATTGTAATTTATTGCACGGTCGGTACCTAAAAACAAATATATGTTCATTAAAAATTACGGTTCAGTATTTGTTAATGAATATTTCCATTTGTTAATAAATAATGAATCAAACGAATTAAAAGACCTGTTACGCTATGTAATCGGCTACCGACGAATGCGGTAAACAATGTAGAAATACTTTGTACTTAACAGCGGTCTGAAATCAAGTTTTAAAAGGGTATTTATTGGAGGTATTGCAGGTTAGAATCCTGCCTCGGGCATGGATGTGTGATGTCCTTAGGTTCGTTAGGTTTAAGTAGTTCTAAGTTCTAGGGGACTGATGACCTCAGACGTTAAGTCCCATAGTGCTCAGAGCCATTTTTTCCCATGTAGTGGTTTCGAAAATTGATCACGAGGCACCGTATAGGTATGAAGAACGGGGTAAATCTGTGAGGCCCGTTTATCAGTCCCTGGCATCGTACGGAGGCGTTAGTAATGCCCCATCCTACTGTCCATTAGAACACTGCATCCGCGTGGCGATGCCGCTGCGCGTCTTTCGTTCCCCATCACTCACTTCTCACATGGTGCGGAAGCACGCGGCATCCAGTTTCCTCACATACCATCACGCGAACGAGTAATCGTCGAGTTCGGGGTAACAGTGGCCTTTCCACGCGGTAAGGAAACGTAGATCGTATTGAGGGTGGTCATGAAGTCTCGATATATTTCTAAGAAATAATGGATAGATTTACATAATATGTATGTACTAGAAAGGGTGGAACAGATAAAGGTAGCACATTTAAGTATAACGGAAATGCAGTGAAATTACAAAAACGAAGAACTGAAATGGACTTACCATTTACGAGGGCTATTCAGGAAGTAGGGAACGTTTTGGCATTTTATTATATACCGGGTGATCAAAAAGTCAGTATAAATTTGAAAACTTAATTAACCACGGAATAATGTAGATAGAGAGGTAAAAACTGACACACATACTTGGAGGGACATGGGGTTTTATTAGAACAAAAAAAAAAAACAAAGTTCACAAAATGTCCGACGGATAGCGCTGGACAGCAAAACGTCAGTGATTGCGCATGACAATCGTGTATAAAAGGAGCTGTAATGAGAGAGAGAATCAGATGCACTAGCAGTCGCAGCACGTTGACGTTACGTGAAAAGGCGTTTTTAGTGAAGCTGTATTATCAGAATGGGGAATGTGCTAGTTCAGCGTTACGGTCCTATCGCCATAGGAAGGGGATTCGCACGGGTAAAGGTCCGTTGACAAATGCAGCTGTGGCGAGAATGATTTCGAAGTTCGAAGCCACGGGTTGTTTAGACGATAGATCCCGTAGTGGCCAACCGAGCACAAGGCGTAATGCTGCTGAGACAGTTCAGGAAGAAATGGAGACTGTAGCGTGTTCGTCTATGCACGGGGAAGTCAGCGCTCGTGCAGTCGCACGTCGCACCGGCATTCCATACACTACTGTTTGGTTGGCACTGAGGCGTACCCTCCGATGCTATCCGTACAAAATCCATCGTCATCATGAACTGTTACCTGGGGATTTAGTGAAGCGGAGGGCATTTGCGGTGTGGGCATTTCAAAAGATGGTGGAAGATGACGATAGGTTGAGTAACGTGTTGTGGACCGACGGAGCTCATTTCACGCTCCGAGGGTCTGTCAAAGCCCACAACTGCAGAATTTGGGCTACCGAAAATCCTAGAACTGTCGTGGAAACTCCATTGCACGACGAGAAAGTCACGGTATGGGTTGGATTTACCACATCTACCGTAATCGGACCTTTTTTCTTCGAGGAAATGCGTGATTCTGGAATTGTAACTGCTACCGTGACGGGTGAGAGGTACGCCGATGTGTTACAGAATCGCATCATCCCCAGCCTGGTGATAAACATCTGCTGGAACGTACGATGTTTATGCAGGACGGCGCTCCACCCCATATTGATAGACGCGTGAAAGATCACTTGCGCGCGTCGTTTGGTGATGATCGTGTGCTCAGCCGCCACTTTCGTCATGCTTGGTCTCCCAGGTCCCCAGACCTCAGTCCGTGTGATTTTTGTCTATGGGGTTACCTGAAGTCGCAAGTGTATCGTGATCGACCGACATTTCTTAGTGCGGTTTACCGTGTGCGGTCGGGCACTGTCATGTAAAAACAAAATTATGGACGTCAGCTTTCAAAAAATGGTTCAAATGGCTCTGAGCCCTATGGGACTTAACATCTGAGGTCATCAGTCCCCTAGAACTTAGAACTACTTAAACCTAACCTAACCTAAGGACATCAAACACATCCATGCCCGAGGCAAGCTACGGTCGCAGGATCGAATCCTGCCTCGGGCATTGATGTGTGTGATGTCCTTAGGTTCGTTAGGTTTAAGTAGTTCTAAGTTCTAGGGAACTGATGACCTCAGAAGTTAAGTCCCATAGTGCTCAAAGCTATTTGAACCATTTGAACACGAGGCAGGATTCGAACCTGCGACCGTAGCGGTCGCGCGGCTCCAGACTGAAGCGCCTAGAACCGCTCGGCCACATCGGCCGGCGGACGTCAGCTTTCCTTGGCGTTTGTTTTGAACTGCTCTTCTAAGGCTGTGCAAAATTTGACCGTATCGGGCCGAATTTATGGTTGTTCCATGTACGAGAAAATGAATAAGAAGCACACCTTGCCTATCCCAAAACACTGTTTCCATCAACTTCCTTGCTGACTAGGTTTGCAAACATTTTCTTGGTTTTTGGGGGGGATCTTGTGTGCCCCGCTCCATGGACTCTAATTTTGTCTCGCAATTGACGTGTTTCACCCAAGTCTCGTCACAGGTTACGATTCGATCCAGTAATGAATCAACATGTTTGTGGTAGCCCTCCAGAAATGTCAACGTTGCCCCCTTTCGCTGTTCTCTATGGTGCTCTGTAAGCATTTTGGGCACCTATCGTCCACAAAATTTGTGGTAGCCTAGCTTTTGAGTGACAATTTCAAACAACAAAGTCCGTGAAACTTGTGGAAAAGAAAGCGAAAGCTCCGTTATTATGAAGCGACGGTTATCACGAATCGTTTCATCAACTTTAGTGACAAGATCGTCAGTCACAATGATCGGGCGTCTTTTCTCTTCATCATGAACTTTGGTTCAGCACCCTTTCTGGACGGAACATTCACTCATTACGTTGTTTCCGCACACTTAGCGCAGATCACGATAAATTTCTATAGGTTTTAGGTTTTTGCCAACAAAAACCGTATCACAAACCGCACCTCAAAACTGGCGGGATTTTCGATTGCAGCGCACATTTCAATTTCGAATATCGAAAAAACAGACGCGCAGAGACGTTCCCGCTGTCACGGATGGAAGCCGACTGAGCTGGCGATTGTTTTTTCAAGAGATGGAACCCCTCCACGCCCATACCGGCATGATGACCAATTCAATAGTTCTACTGCCATCTCTGCATAAGGGTTAGTTTTCATTAAAGTGAGGTGTCGCAGGATGTGGGTACTGCGATCTTTGCGTACGTCTGGTTAAGGTTAACCATTAATACGCGCTCATCTGGAGATAGTGGGTCGAAAGTCGAACGGAGGGTAGCGGTTTGATGGGCAGAGGAAAAAAAGTGCCAAGGCAAGAGCCAAGGGAAAAGAAACCTCTTTGGTAGTTAGGTCGGGTATTAAGAGCAGTAGCGGATGTCTTGCTGCCTGCGACAGGTCATGCAAGGGTACATTGTGTTAGTAGTGGGTATCATGCATGTCGATACCTCTGACGTTCTGCGGTGCTGTTACTCGGCGGCTGTCGCTGGGTGCCGGTATTGATCTCTTGGTCAGTGTCAGAGAACCTTGTAACCTCCCCACAGAATTATTTTTTTATTAGAAACCATGAACCATATATAACCTCCGCACAAAAATAATAATTAAATGAATTTTATATATTGTAACCTCTGAACAAAATTGGCTCCCATTTATAATTTCTGTGCAGAAATGCATTCACATTTAATGTAACCACAAAATTAAATTCCTAAACTCGGAAATAATAAAAAAAAATTCAGTAACCTAGTAAATTTTATGACGACAGCAGCGCTGCGCCTCGGCCCTGTATTCTGAATAAAAAAAGGAAAAATTCTTACCTCAATACAAACTGCAAATATATCTGCTCTTACATAAAAACTTTTCGGCACAGCTTCGTGCAATGCAGGGCTATATTTTTTTTTTTTTTGATTCTTGGAAGGAATGATCATGCATTGGAAATATTCTTTAAATTGAAATGAATGCTTTTCCTAAAAAAAATACATTATATTATAAAAATTATTATTGGGGCATTTTTTTTTAAAAAGAAATTAATGACAATTAATATACATTACTAGATATGCGCAAGGCTGCTTCTTTACCTTCTACAATAATACTCATCCTCCAGAGTCCCGACCAGAGCAGACTGCCGACACGCGCAGGCACGCGCCGACTACTTCGACTACTGCAGACTGCTGAAGACTACCCAAGACTACTGCCGACTAGCGACAAGCAACAACTAACTACATACTACTCTCTGGTCAGAGACTCTGCCATGCCTCGCCCATCGCCGACAACGCATACGTCTTACATAACCCTCCACTGGGGGGGAGGGGGGGGGGGCAAAATTTGGCAGCGATGGTGAGTCAATTGGACTTGCCATGAGCAACAAATTTTTCTTAATTAAGTTTACAAACACAGAATATATACATATATATAAGTGCAGAACATGAAATAAAATATAGTGCACATGCACTGAGTACAGAACATATCAAGCAAAGACAAAATGGATACGCAATGAGTACAAATCATATTAACAAATGACATAAAGTGCACACGCACTGTAGTACTGAACATATCAGGAAATCACAAATGTATATGCAATGAATACAAATCATGTTAACAAAATGACAAAAGTGCACACGCATTGTATATACTTTTTTTTACTATTTTACAAGAACTAGGATAGGAAAGGGAAGAATTGCATCATGGTTGCCGGCCGCGGTGGTCTCGCGGTTCTAGGCGCGCAGTCCGGAACCGTGCGACTGCGACGGTCGCAGGTTCGAATCCTGCCTCGGGCATGGATGTGTGTGATGTCCTTAGGTTGGTTAGGTTTAAGTAGTTCTAAGTTCTAGGAGACTGATGACCACAGCTGTTAAGTCCCATAGTGCTCAGAGGCATTTGAACCATTTTTTTTGCATCATGGTTGTAGCACTTTAGGTTGCACGCAGCTGCACTGAAAGTCCGTATCTTTCTACAGAAGCACAACACCAAGTGAGACAATCTGAAGTTCTTTTCCTTGACGTATTAATCAGTGTAGCCAAGACACTGAAATGTCGTAGTAATATTCCATGTTATCATTTTGGTAGTACATTAGGTACACCAAACAGTGGGACCATAATAACATCTCCATCGCTCAAGGTGGTGGACAGCATGTCGTGTCAACACCACGTTCTTGTAAGGTACACCAATGTAGAATTAGTGCAAAAACCAAATACAGTGCTCCATGATCATGAGGATAGACAGGACAAACGGATATTGCAGTAATTTCTGGTAATTAGGTCAGAAGGTGAAGGACATTAAGTCACATACTAGTCTTCATTGAGAATTACACTAATCTAACAACTGATTTCAGTAATTGGTGGCACTCATCGCCCAGTTACTGAACATTTCTGCACCATGTATGAAGTAATACAGAATAATGTTCATAAATCATCTGATTACAGTGAACATTGGCACTCATTGGCCAGTTACAAACCATCAGAAGTCATCATTGAAAACAGGAGCTAATGAATGGCATAGTATTAACATAATTCACTTATTTATAGTAATCATTGGCACTCATTGGCCAGTTACAAAACATCAGAAGTCATCATTCAAAACAGGAGCTAATGAATGGCATAGTATTAACATAATTCATTTAGTTATAGTAATCATTGGCACTCATTGGCCAGTTACAAAGCATATAGCAAGTATTAAATAGCACAAAACATTTTTCATCATTCAAGTGACGTACGACATATTTAAAATAATTATTGGCACTCATTGGCCAGTTACAAAGTATTCTTATATTTTTATAAAACCTTATTCAGTATTATTCAGAAGTTATCATTCAAAATGAGAGTCAATTATTGGCATAGCATTTATAGAGTATAACAAAATATTATTTACAGAAATTATCGGCATAGTATTTATATATTTTTATAAAGCATCATTCAATATTACTCAGAACTGATCATTCCAGTGACATAGGACATATTGAAAATGTAACATACTGTAACTATTATTCAACGTCTGTGACTAGAAAACATCATTCAGTATTACTCAGAACTCTCTTAAACTGGTAGCATTATTTGGGACAGGTATTACATTTTTTTTGTGCTAGCAATGCATTGCGTTGGGATCGATAATTAATTACTGGGGCATAACAATATTTGCATTTGACTTATTGCTGCAAATGAAGGTGTGTAACGTCATTCGTCATGAGTCAGCTGTAGCAAGGTTATGAAACAAATAGAGTATATGTAATCACATTCATGAATGACACACACAAATGGGTAAGAAAAAATGCAAGTACTAGAACAGGTTTAATGATTAACTGCTTATAGCGTATTAATTTCGTGAATAATTTCTCCTACAAAATATACAAAATGGATTATTAAACTGAAAGAAGAAACGCATATTATGCTGAAAAGTAGTGAACTTCGAATTAACAGGTAGTGAAATGTGTATAAAATATATATGTTCTCTAGATGTCCTTTCCAAAACCTTTAGTCATCATACCATGCGACATAAGACATACTGTCAAAACGAACTGCAACAAATACTTAAATAACTACATAGCATACATACATAAACTTCAACATTATCCTCATCTGCAAAGAAAAACTTCATTATCCATATCATCATAACTCCATTATTATCATCACCTCTAAAGAAGAACTTCATTATCCATATTAACATATTCTTCATCATTATTCATCACCATTCATTATCATCTGCAAAAAAGTCACTTCATTATTCATTATACAACTATTCCTTATTCCATCACTAAAACTAAGATGTATAGTTCTGTCTGACAGCCTGCCTCAATCGCCTCGTATTCTGAAAGAAAAATTAGTTAAGACTGCTATCATACGATGTGTATAGTACATTCTCGTTAATGCTTGTTAATTCTGATCCATTTACTCTTCGTGACGAGGTATTGCATCTTCTTTCGTTCATTCCGAAGGTGAAATTCCCATTTCTGTTTAATTTATTTCTTTTACACGTTATTTCTTTCTGGAAATGATGAACAAAGATTAATGTCTTGCATTTAAATCATATACCCATTAAACAGAAACTGGTTTCTAATGATATAATTGAGCATACAGCATAGCATAACGGAAAACGTAATAGGTCAAAAACACAGACAGTGTGCAGGTGCAAAAATGTACACAGAGTATCACAATGTAGCAGCATGTAAAATAGTCACTATGTTGAGATATCATCAGGCAAAATGTTAAAGTCAACTGGTGTTTGTTATATCTTAAATATTTCATAGTGCATACAAACAAAACAGGAAAACAATCATACATACATAAAAAATGGAAAATGTACACGGTCTGATATATAACGACAAGAAATGACTTTCTTTGTGTTCAGCTTGTATGTTGTGTAGTTAATAGAGGCGAGAATTGAAGACTTTAATGGACAGAGAATTTGACAAAATTAATATGTCACTAGATAGAATTGCATAATTGTTCATAAAATATGTAAGTTTATCTGGAAAAATGTGCACGGTCTGATGTGTAACGACAAGAAGAGCGACCTGCTAACCTTACCTTGCCGGGCACTTGCCAAGAAAAAAATACGATAATCATCAGTAAGTAGTCACATAAATATGATTGCATAAGTGGTCATAAAATGTGTAAGTTCATCTGGAAAAATATGCACGGTCTGATGTGTAACGACAAGAAGAGCGACCTGCTAACCTTACATTGTCGGGCACTTGCCAAGAAAAAATACGATAATCTTCAGTAAGTGTTCATGTGAATATAATTGCATAAGTGGTCATAAAAAAAATTAAGAAATGGCATTACAGTGTGATAAATCATAAAGTATGTTCATTCAGTAAGGGGTCTGATGTTGGAGATATGATGATTGCCCTTGCTTTTTCTGGTTCTCAAAGTTTCGACGTGTACTACATTGGGGTGAGGAATGCTGCGAATCCGATATGGACCTGCGTATAGAAGCTCAAACTTGCTGCATCTACTCTTTCCTCTGTTGGATAAATAGTGTGTACGTACTAATGTCTTCTGTCCAAAGTGAAAGTCACGGCGTGTACAAACCTGTTTTTGCTGTCTTCTCCGGCGCTCTGCGGCACGTTTGATGTTGTTCAGCGCAATGACAATTATTTCATGGTGTCGTAGTCGATGAGATGTAGGAAAGGTTACTAATTCTTTAATTTTGTTAGGTGGTTCAACATTTTTCAGTATAACAGACTGAGATAGCATAGTAGATTCATTTGGTATGGAATTAATTACATCCGGGAATGAGAGTATGTGTGTGTGTTCCAATCAATATGTCTTTTATGGCAGTATATTCTACACAGTTTACCAATTTCTTTCATTAATCGTTCACAAGGGTTCGAAGAAGCATTGTACCTGGATATATAGATCGGAGAAATGTTTCTAGCTCGTAACATACGTGTCCATATAGCAGATCGAAACTGTGGTCCATTGTCGGAAATTACTTTCAACACATGCCCTACTTGAAATAGAAAATGTTTTACAAATGCTTTCGAAACAGTTTTAGCAGTAGCTTTGCGTAACGGAGTGAAGGTAACAAATTTTGAAGTGAGTTCAACAGCGACAAAGATGTAGCAAAAACCTCTATTAGTTCTGGGAATCGGACCAAAAATGTCTACAGCGGCCACGTGTCTCAATTTAACAGGTACAATTGGATGTAATGGAGGACTATGTGAAGTCGTATCTGACTCAGCTTTCTGGCAGATTTTGCATGACGCTAAAACTCGTCGAATACGTTTCTCTATGTTGGTAAAATAACAGTTCTGTCTCAGCATAAGAAAACATTTTCTGGCTCCGTAATGTGCGTAAATTAAATGAGTATACCACATTAATTTGTTATCAAGTTCGTCAGGAATGCATAATAACCAATTGTTGCTGTCAGGGTGAGAGCTGCGAAACAGAATATTATTGCGTACAGTGTAATGGTTTCTAATGGTAACATTATTCCTATCTTGCCAAAGGTGTTTTATCTCTTTCCACACGTTGTCTTTACTCTGCACTTGTGCTATGTCTTGTAATGACGACGAAATGAAATTTTCAAATACAACTTGTTGAATGTACATGACGCTGAAATTTGCTTTGCAGAAGTTGGTTGCGATGTCTTGCTGATTGTTGCTGAGAGAACGGGATAGTGCGTCTGCTACAATATTTTGTGTACCGGGAATGTGAACAATTGTAAAATTAAATTCCTGTAAATAAGGTTTCCATCTGCTTAATCTGTCGTGTGTAAATTTAGCGGAAAGTAAAAACTGTATCGCTCTATGGTCTGTATATACGGTCGTATGTCTTCCATAAAGGAATTGCCGAAATCTCGTAAATGCCCATACAACACATAATGTTTCAAGTTCTGCAACAGAATAATTACGTTCAGCAGGTGACAGAATGCGACTCGTAAAGGCGATGTTTTTAATTACTGTAGAACCATCTTCTTTTATTTCCTGAAAAATGTGTACGCCTAAAGCGGTGTTAGAACTGTCGGTGGCAATGGAAAAATTTCTAGTAACATCTGGATGTGATAAAAGTGGTGCATTCAACAAAGCATGTTTCAGGTTCATAAATTCAGAATGTGCTTGCTTATCCCAGGACCAAATAGTGTTTTTACCTGTCAACTGACATAATCTAGGGGTGTCTAAAGCAGAGTAATGAATAAATTTACGAAAAAAGTTAATTAAACCCAAAAAGCTGCGTAGTTGTTTCTTCGTCGTAGGAACAGTAATGTCACGTAAAGCTTGAAGTTTTTCCGGGTCAGGCGTAATGCCTTCTGCTGAAATTACATGTCCAAGAAATTTTTACCAAAGTGCGATTTACTGAGATTAACCGTGAGTCCTTGTGCACGAAAAGTTCGTAACAGTTTTTCAAGAATCAGATTGTGTTCAGACCAGTTAGCTTCTGCAATAAGAATGTCGTCTACGTACGTTGTGATTCTGTCTCTAAGTTCTGTCGGAAGTATTGTATTCAAACCGGGAATCAATGCTGCTGAAGAAATAGTCAAACCGAACGGTAATTTACAAAATTGATAACAATCACCAAAACAGAGAAAAGCCGTGTACTTTCTGCGGTCCGGACGGAGTTGAATTTGCCAAAATCCCGATTTCAAATCTAATGTGGAATAAATAGCAGTACCATGAAATTTCTGTATAAGTTCTAGTGTCTGTGGGCGATCCGTTTCATTAATAATAATGTCGCTGATGTGACGCGAATCAAGTACGAGGCGAAGTGAACCATCCTTTTTCTTAACAATATGGAGCGGGTTTATGTACGGACTAACTGCCGGTTCAATAATTCCTTGGTCAAGCATAGCTTGCAATTCTTTCTTAACTTGTTCTCTGTAAATATACGGAATGGGATAATGTTTCGCTTTGAATGTGTCGTGCTGTTTAACTTGAAATTAATACATAAAACCGGACATAGTACCAGGAACGTTGTCAAAAACTGGAGCTTGCTGTAAAAGAATTTTGCGTAGTTGCGTGCGTTCGTCGTCTGTATTTGCACTGCTCTGTTTAACTTTATCAGAAATCATCTGTATAACGTCATAGTCGGCTTCGTCTGGAGTATTATAGTTGTGTACGTACGTATCTGTTAACAATGTGTAATGACAGTCTATGTTACGTGATGTGGAAAAAACCTCTGTACGATTAATTGTTTGTTCTTCTGCAGATAAAGAGTGCTGAAATTCTAAAGCCAGTTGTACATTTTCATCCTTTAACATTAAATAGGAATTTTGAAAGTCAATAATTGCGTCGTGTTGTAACAGAAAATTCGTACCTAAAATAACGTCTGTCGTCAATAAGGGAACAATCCAAAAATTTGAGTGAAATGTATGACCTGCAATACAAAATGATAAATGTGTCTGTAATTTAACATCTACTCCTTTACCAGATACTGCTCCTTTTACTTTCATTTTGCCTAATGGTAACGTAGGATAAGTATTCTCTTTGTTACACTCGTTGAAAGTTTCCTCATTTATGACTGACATCAGAGATCCAGAATCGATTACTGCTGAAAATTTCGATGATCCAATTTTTACTTCAATGACAGGGTGTGAAATGGTTTTTTGAATAACTGGTCTTTCCTGCAAAAGAGTGTCTCTGATGTCGTCAAAAGTAATAACATTTTCGTGAACAAGATTCTGCGTGACAAAAGTATTGCTTGCGTTGCTGGAAGATGCAACCTGTACTGTATCTAGTCAAATTCTATCTGACGCGCTATTATTTGCGGGAGAATGCTGTGGCATTTCCACTATTTGTACGGTTCTGTTATTCCTTCCTGACGTATTACGTTCGGGATGATATCTACTGTCTGGTTCATTCATGATAATATGTTGTTGCGGATGATTTTGCTGCTGATAAGACCGACTGTTATTAACTGTATGCTGAAAATTGTGCTCATTACTTTTACGTCTGTCATGATAGTCATTTCTATACGGTACATTGCGATAGGAATTGAAATGGTGTGTTTTCTGTACGTACTGATTCCCTTGTTGCTGTGCGTTACTATTTGTTGGATCTGACGCTATACGTGTAGGCGGCGAAACATTAAAGCTTGGTTGACCTTGTCGACTGCGTTGTTGGTTAGGTATGCTAACCGGCTGGCTTTCATGCTGTTGTTGTGAAAAACCTCTATTGTTACCAAAATGCGTTCGCTGTTGCTGATAATTTTGACGATACTGATAATTACACTTTTGTTTGTTATTAAATTTCTCGTGGTTATCGTTCCTGAAGCGTCTATTAGCTTTGCTATTGAAATTGCACGGCTGATCGTAATTGCTGTATGTTGGTTGACCTTAGTTATTATATGAAAAATTGTTTATGAAGGAATAATCCGATTGCTGCACTTCCAAAAGCTGTAACGGATCTCTGAATGCCGAAATATTTTCTTTCTGTTGACGCGTTAAAAGTGACACTCTTAATGATCGTGGTAATTTAGAAATGCATAATTAAATAAGTGCAGATTCACTGTATGGTTCACTTAAGTACTGGTTTTGTTGGACCATGTGTTAAAAAAATTGTGTGACAGTGGAAAAATTTGAGTTCTCATAATGTGTGGTGTTAGTGTATGCTGTGTAAATATGAAGGTGGGCACGACCTTTAAAAAATGCCAAATTCGAAGAAAAAGTACAGGGACAAAGGCTATACAACAGCGAGTAAATGAAATCTGCTTCCTCAGTCTCCCATTATCAGCTCACCTAAATCTATAAGATGGTAAATGTATTACAATTAAATTTGATGATGCTAAAAACTACTATCAAGGTATAAAAATAGTCCGGTCGTAGAATGAAATGCAAGAACTGGATAATTGTATTTTTTTGTACTGCAGATAAATTATGTCTCTAATTGGAAAATCCACATCCTAGCTACATTTACAGTACACATCGTTACTTCTGTAGATAATTTAAAAATGAGGAAACTATTCTTTCTAAATATGTCACTTCTGTAATATGTATGGACTCATTTTTTTTGGGAAAATTCAGCTTAAAAGGATAGAAGACCTTTGTTGTTACCAATATTTCTCTTTTCTCAGTGAATAATGTAAAGCATGTGTATAACAATAGGATGAAAACATCCTCTACAAAAACTCACAGGGCTTAATGTTAGCACAAATGAGACAGATACACGGGTTAACATGTATTAAACCAACTGCCACAACATATTAAATAAATATCTTGCTGGTAATGTAGTTCATCGAGGAGCCAATAGCAACAACGTAAGAAAAGACGACTGCAATCAAAAATAATGGTATACATATCAACTGCATCAGATTTGCCGATAACGATGCAACAATGGCAGACTCACACAAAGAAATAAATTAAATGCTTCAGATCTTAAATCAAAAGATAAAGATACACACCCTAAAACTAAAATTAAATACCAAGAATACGAAATTCATGGTTGCAGACAAGAAAGGAGATGGAAGCAGAACTGACATAAAAATCGGTAGTGAGGAACTCGAGGAAGTAACCGAATTTAACTATCTCGGCAACATTCTGGAGGAGAACAGTAGACGCCTCAAGGAAATCAAAGAGAAGAAAAGCACTGGCCAAGAATTCCTTTCAACATCATGTTGTTGTTGTGGTCTTCAGTCCTGAGACTGGTTTGATGCAGCTCTCCATGCTACTCTATCCTGTGCAAGCTTCTTCATCTCCCAGTACCTACTGCAACCTACATCCTTCTGAATCTTCTTAGTGTATTCATCTCTTGGTCTCCCCCTACGATTTTTACCCTCCACACTGCCCTCCAATACTAAATTGGTGATCCCTTGATGCCTCAGAACATATCCTACCAACCGATCCCTTCTTCTGGTCAAGTTGTGCCACAAGCTTCTCTTATCCCCAATCCTATTCAATACTTCCTCATTAGTTATGTGATCTACCCATCTAATCTTCAGCATTCTTCTGTAGCACCACATTTCGAAAACTTCTATTCTCTTCATGTCCAAACTATTTACCGTCCATGTTTCACTTCCATACATGGCTACACTGCATACAAATACTTTCAGAAATAACTTCCTGACACTTAAATCTATGCTCGATGTCAACAAATTTCTGTTCTTCAGAAACGCTTTCCTTGCCATTGCCAGTCTACATTTTATATCCTCTCTTCTTCGACCATCATTAGTTATTTTGCTCCCCAAATAGCAAAACTCCTTTACTACTTTAAGTGTCTCAGTTCCTAATCTAATTCCCTCAACATCACCCGACTTAATTCGACTACATTCCATTATCCTCGTTTTGCTTTTGTTGATATTCATCTTGTATCCTCCCTTCAAGACACCATCCATTCCGTTCAACTGCTCTTCCAAGTCCTTTGCTGTCTCTGACAGAATTACAATGTCATCGGCAAACCTCAAAGTTTTTATTTCTTCTCCATGGATTTTAATACCTACTCCGAATTTTTCTTTTGTTTCCTTTACTGCTTGCTCAATATACAGATTGAATAACATCGGGGAGAGGCCACAACCCTGTCTTACTCCCTTCCCAACCCCTGCTTCCCTTTCATGTCCCTCGACTCTTATAACTGCCATTTGGTTTCAGTACAAATTGTAAATAGCCTTTCGCTCCCTGTATTTTACCCCTGCCACCTTTAGAATTTGAAAGAGAGTAATCCAATCAACATTGTCAAAAGCTTTCTCTAAGTCTACGAATGCTAGAAACGTAGGTTTGCCTTTCCTTAACTTTCTTCTAAGGTAAGTCGTAAGGTCTGTATTGCCTCACGTGTTCCAGTATTTCTACGGAATCCAAACTGATCTTCCCCGAGGTCGGCTTCTACTAGTTTTTCCATTCGTCTGTAAAGAATTCGTGTTAGTATTTTGCAGCTGTGGTTTGTTAAACTGATTGTTTGGTAATTTTCACATCTGTCAACACCTGATTTCTTTGGGATTGGAATTATTATATTCTTCTTGAAGTCTGAGTGTATTTCGCCTGTTTCATACATCTTGCTCACCAGATGGTAGAGTTTTGTCAGGACTGGCTCTCCCAAGGCCGTCAGTAGTTCCAATGGAATGTTGTCTACTCTGGGGGCCTTGTTTCGACTCAGGTCTTTCAGTGCTCTGTCAAACTCTTCACGCAGTATCGTATCTCCCATTTCATCTTCATCTACATCCTCTTCCATTTCCATAATATTGTCCTCAAGTACATCGCCCTTGTATAGACGCTCTATGTACTCCTTCCACCTTTCTGCTTTCCCTTCTTTGTTTAGAACTGGGTTTCCATCTGAACTCTTGATGTTCATACAAGTGGTTCTCTTATCTCCAGAGGTCTCTTTAATTTTCCTGTAGGCAGTATCTATCTTACCGCTAGTGAGATAAGCCTCTACATCCTTACATTTGTCCTCTAGCCATCCCTGACTAGCAATTTTGCACTTCCTGTCGATCTCGTTTTTGAGACGTTTGTATTCCTTTTTGCCTGCTTCATTTACTGCATTTTTATATTTTCTCCTTTCATCAATTAAATTCAATATTTCTTCTGTTACCCAAGGATTTCTACTAGCCCTCGTCTTTTTACCTACTTGATCCTCTGCTGCCTTCACTATTTCATCCCTCAAAGCTACCCATTCTTCTTCTACTGTATTTCTTTCCCCCGTTCCTGTCAATTGTTCCCTTATGCTCTCCCTGAAACTCTGTACAACCTCTGGTTCTTTCAGTTTATCCAGATCCCATCTCCTTAAATTCCCACCTTTTTGCAGTATCTTCAGTTTTAATCTACAGGTCATAACCAATAGATTGTGGTCAGAGTCCACATCTGCCCCTGGAAATGTCTTACAATTTAAAACCTGGTTCCTAAATCTCTGTCTTACCATTATATAATCTATCTGATACCTTTTAGTATCTCCAGGGTTCTTCCATGTATACAACCTTCTATCATGATTCTTAAACCAAGTGTTAGCTATGATTAAGTTGTGCTCTGTGCAAAATTTTACCAGGCGGCTTCCTCTTTCATTTCTTAGCCCCAATCCATATTCACCTACTATGTTTCCTTCTCTCCCTTTTCCTACACTCGAATTCCAGTCACCCATCACTATTAAATTTTCGTCTCCCTTCACTATCTGAATAATTTATTTCATCATACATTTCTTCAATTTCTTCGTCATCTGCAGAGCTAGTTGGCATATAAACTTGCACTACTGTAGTAGGTGTGGGCTTCGCATCTGTCTTGGCCACAATAATGCGTTCACTATGCTGTTTGTAGTAGCTTACCCGCATTCCTATTTTCCTATTCATTATTAAACCTACTCCTGCATTACCCCTGTTTGACTTTGTGTTTATAACCCTGTAGTCACCTGACCAGAAGTCTTGTTCCTCCTGCCACCGAACTTCACTAATTCCCACTATATCTAACTTTAACCTATCCATTTCCCTTTTTAAGTTTTCTAACCTACCTGCCCGATTAAGGGATCTGACATTCCACGCTCCGATCCGTAGAACGCCTGTTTTCTTTCTCCTGATATCGACATCCTCTTGAGTAGTCCCCGCCCGGAGATCCGAATGGGGGACTATTTTACCTCCGGAATATTTTACCCAAGAGGACGCCATCATCATTTAATCATACAGTAAAGCTGCAAGCCGTCGGGAAAAATTACGGCCGTAGTTTCCCCTTGCTTTCAGCCGTTCGCAGTACCAGAACAGCAAGGCCGTTTTGGTTATTGTTACAAGGCCAGATCAGTCAATCATCCAGACTGTTGCCCTTGCAACTACTGAAAAGGCTGCTGCCCCTCTTCAGGAACCACATGTTTGTCTGGCCTCCGTTGTGGTTGTACCTACGGTACGGCTATCTGTATCGCTGAGGCACGCAAGCCTCCCCACCAACGGCAAGGTCCATGGTTCATGGGGGGGCCTTTCGCCATAAGAACATTCTATTGAACAAGCACATCAGCTCCTATACAAACAAAGGTTTGTAAAGTCCTTTGTGTGGAGTCTCCTGACATACAGACGTGAAACATTGTCGTTAGTAAAGTAGGAGTACGCCCGCCTCGAAGCTGCAGAAATGTGTTTCTGGAGGAGTATTATAAGAACTGGGTTTGGTTCAAATGGCTCTGAGCACTATGGGACTTAACTTCTAAGGTCATCAGTCCCCTAGAGCTTAGAACTACTTAAACCTAACGAACCTAAGGACATCACACACATCCATGTCCGAGGCAGGATTCGAACCTGCGACCGTAGCGGTCACGCGGTTCCGGACTGTAGCGCCTAGAACCGCTCGGCCACACCGACCGGCCTAAGAACTGGGTGGACTGACAGAGAAACGAATGTGACAGCTCTACCGGAAGTAAGGGAGAAGATAGAAGTGTTGAAAGTTATAAGTCAGCGCAAAGCAAAACTTGTTGGACACATAATCGGTCGTGATATTCTGCTAAAAAATCTGTTTTGAAGGTAACATCGTAGAGAAGAAAACGAGAACGTCGTACCTAAAGAATATCATCACTGAGGCGGGATGTTCTTCATACATGCAGATGAAGATGACTTAGCCTTTTGAAAGAAGAAGACGGATAATGCGGTGAATTTTTAAGACTGAATGAAAGATATTTATGTCATAAAATCCCTACAATTACACACATACACCTCAAAATGCACTATATTCTCAGTGGTCCCATTTACACTCGTGTCGAAACCGGAATGTCAAAAAACTGTAGGTTTGTTTTGCACGTGTGTATTTCCTGGTGTCACGCCACCACGAGCGATTCCGTTGCAAACCTTCATTCTTCCTATTTGAAACGAAACCACGTTGGTGCCGCAATGCTTATTTTGATCCTAGTTACTGAAGTTTGAAATTACTTAGACAAGAACTATCCTTTTGCCTCCATACACTCACTATGGCCTTGTTACGTAAAAGCAACCACGTTCTTAATACATCTATTCAATTATGTTCCCCTGGAATTACACAAATTGCGGAACCAGGAAAGACAGGAAATAACGAAATGTTACTTATTGTGCATATGCAGTACAGTAGGAAGATATATGATTAAATTTGTAGGTGATATGGAGAGTATACAGTATGGGAAATTTAGTACAAAGATTTGCTACCTCTGGCACTCTTGTGTCCAATGTTGTCGCTGGCACACAATTGTCGGTGCACAACATCAGGGGAGGCCGCAGCAACGCTCGTCTTGTTGACAGTCTGTGGTGCTCCAGACGTCGTCACAATGTCTTGCTGCAAATAAGCCCGTGTCCTTTCTCAAGGTACGTAACGTGGCTATACCATATTGCACGGCTGAGCGGATAATGTGTCAGTCCTCTCGGGCGCTATTCGTGTGGGGCCGTTGAGATCCTTAATGGCGTTGAATATGGCGCTCATTAACCAGCCGATTCCATATCCGCATGACGGTCTTGGGATCCCAACCAACTTGAGCAACAGTATCGAGGAACGAAAAAATAGTAAAATTTCTTCCACTCCATTAGGCCGTATGGCATAGCAACTGTATGTAGAATAATTGAATTAAAGAAGACTTGGTTGCAACTAATTCTTTTATTAACAACGCGTTTCACCTTCTTAGGGCATATTCAGAATATCTTAAAATTTTTTCTTACAACATATTAAAAATCTGAAACCGCTCTGTGCTAGTAAAAAAAATTGTAAATTTGTGGTAAGACCTGATGGGACCAAACTGCTTGGGTTATCAGTCCATAAGCTCACACCCTACTTAATATAACTTAAACTAACTTACGCTATGGACGACACACATACCCATCCCCGAGGGAGGACTCGAACCTCCGACGGGGGTAGCCGCGCAGCCGCGCGGACCGTCACAAGACGCCTGAAACCACTAAGGCGAAACGCGTTGCTAATAAAAAAATAAGTTACAACCAAGACTGTTTTTAATTCAAAGAACTATAAATCTCTATCTCGATAGGCCACGATCCTGCCACTGCCGATTTCCGTAATTTTCTGGTAAACATCTCTGGCTCTTATACGAGTCATAACACAATCTTCTCTCAAATAAACAAAATTCAAATGCGATATCTGAATGAGGAACCCGCTGCGTAATCTTTCTTTACATACAGAAAGTAGATGGCGTTGCTCCATAAATGACACTTATTCAATTCCGCCTTCACAGTGTTACAATTTTAAAGGTCAGCAGTATTTTAATTTGCTGTTAAACAAGTACGAAAGTTGAAATAATTTCCCTCAACGTTTGCACAGTGAGGTCAAGAAGTTGAAGGGATGTTACGTTATACAGAATGCTCAGTTTTTAAATACCACTCGTAAAAACCTATTCGAAGTGTTCTTTATTGGTTTCGATATACGTTGTTTCTGATTCTGACAGATATTTTGCATACAACTGCGTACTTTAAACTGCTTCACATTTTAACCTGCGACCTTCTGTACAGCAGAAGAAGAACGTGACAAACACTTTGCGGCTTTTCATAACAACAGTCGAAAGCATTATGGGCCAACGTGCTTTATATGCAGAGCTGCTAATACTAATTACAGTTCCACTGTAACTCGCTTTCATCTGCATATTATGCTCTCTGACTTGTGCCACTGAGTTGCATTACTTTTTATTGAATCATTTTGCCATTTAGAGGGCTCAAGTTGGTTTCCAGCTTCTAACTGTATAGAAATCAGTCCTACATAAGCGATTTCTATACCCAAATACTGGCCACGTACCATGCAGGGTGTAGTGACTTGGCAAGACAGCCAAGTCACTATGTTTGGTAGCCGAAAAGCACGCGTTAATGCTCACGCAGGCTGGCGTGAGGTCTGGAACAGGACAATGTAATTAATATAGCCAATAAGGTACGTTGCTGCTGGAATACTTAACTTTAATCCATAATTGGTGTACATCGGTCTGACGGTACAGGCATCACAAGATAAATAGCCAAAGATACTGGCGCCTTGCTAGGTCGTAGCAAATGACGTAGCTGAAGGCTATGCTAACTATCGTCTCGGCAAATGAGAGTGTAATTTGTCAGTGAACCATTGCTCGCTAAGTCGGCTGTACAACTGGGGCGAGTGCTAGGAAGTCTCTCTAGACCTGCAGTGTGGCGGCGCTCGGTCTGCAATCACTGACAGTGGCGACACGCGGGTCCGTCGTATACTAGCGGACCGCGGCCGATTTAAAGGCTACCACCTAGCAAGTGTGGTGTCTGGCGGTGACACCACACAGGGTATTATCAGTTTATTCTCTAAAACACGTTTCTTAAATTTTATGAATAATTTTTGCGGGCGACGTTTTTCTCTCTCTATGTCATTTCCCTGTAGTACTGACTGAGACGCTGAGCATTTCTCTGTATACATTTAATATTTTTGATAGTCTGGCACCGTACGCTCCCAAACGCTCACGCTATAATTACGATTAGGTCGTAGAAGAATATCGTAAACGGTAAGTTTAACAGAGTACCTCGTGTAGTACGTGCATGCTTATTTGTCTAGTATCAGTTGTTGAAAACGAGATATTTTTTAACCGTCGATTAAGTGGCTACTGCGCCGGTCGCTGTGGCCGAGCGGTTCTAGGCGCTTCAGTCTGGAACCGCGCGACCGCTACGGTCGCAGGTTCGAATCCTGCCTCGGGCATGGATGTGTGTGATGTCATTAGGTTAGTTAGGTTTAAGTATTTCTAAGTTTTAGGGGACTGATGACCTCAGATGTTAAGTCCCATAGTGCTCAAAGCCATTCGAACCATTTGAGGCAGTGGCTACTGCAATTCTTTTTAAATCACAAAGCTGCAAAACTTTATATTTTTCTACATTTAGACGAAGGTTATGTGTTCGATCGGACCGAAGTCCCGTTACGGAACATTAAGAACAATACATTTTTCTTTGCGTAAAGCTTTTTGTTGCGTAACTACATCTTCAACAAGTGTGAGGTCGTAGTAGCAGGTGTCATGTTACGTGATACGAGCAGTAAGTGTTCCAGCACACGTTTTGCGGTCTTTGTCTCATGACGGCTCTCTTTCTAGTTTAACCATCTCCATACTGGCTGCAAAGAAATCCTCTATTTAATCACAAATACAACCCGATATTACATCTGAACTTTTTGTTTGGGTAAGGTTGTGGTATTCTAGTAAAACATTTTCGTAATCAAGAAGTTGAGTGGTGGCCATTGTGGAAAGGGCAGCTTTATTCAAGACGAATCAATATATTAGGAGAGACTGTGTTCTATCGTCGATTTAACTCAAATCAAGAATGAGGAGCAGTAGCTCAGGTGTTCAGTTCGGCTGCTTTTGTTGCAGATGAGTATGGCATGCCCACCTACATATACATAGATACTGCCCAAGCCACCGTACGGTGCGTGGCAGTACCACCACCAATCCTTTCTTGTTCTATTCCCAGATGCAGTAAATGTCGTGTGACTAGGGCCTCCCGTCGGGTAGACCGTTCGACGGGTGCAAGTCTTTCGATTTGAAGCCACTTCGGTTACTTGCGCGTCGATGGGGATGAAATAATGATGATTAGGACAACACAACACCCAGTCCCAGAGCGGAGAAAATCACAAACCCAGCCGGGAATCGAACCCGGGCCCCTAGGATTGACATTCTGTCGCGCTGACCACTCAGCTACCGATGGCGGACGCAGATACAGGGAGGGAGAACGACTGATTATATGTTTCCATATGAGCCCTAATGTTTCGTCTCTTCGAGGTCATTACGCGAAATGTATGCTGGCGGCAGTAGAATCGTTCTGCAGTCGGCTTCGGATGCTGGTTCTCTGTTTTTCTCAATAGCGTTCCTCGAAAGAACGTCGTCTTCTCCCGTGGGACTCCAATTTGAGTTCGTGAAGCAACTCCGTAATACTTGCGTGTTGTTCGAACCTACCAGTAACAAATCTAGCGCCCGGCTATGAATTGTTTCGATGTCTTCCTTCGACCCGAGATGTTGCGGATCCCATCTACTCGAGCAGTACTTAAAAATAGGTCTCAATAGCATCCTATATGCGGTCTCCTTTACAGATGAACCACACTTTCCCAAAATTTTCCCAATAGCCCGAAGTCGCCCACTCGTCTTCCCTAACACAGTCCTCGCGTGCTTGTTCCATTTCATATTGCTTTACAACCTTAAACCCAGAGTTTTAGACGATGTGTGTCAAGCAGGACATTGCTAATGCTGTATTCGAACATTAGGGTTTGTTTTTTCTACTCATCCCCATTAACATAAATTTTTCTACATTTAGAGCTAGTTGCCATTCATACCAACAACTAGAAATTGTGTCTAAGTCATCTTCTGTCCTCCTACAGTTACTCAACTTCGACACCTTCCTGTAAATTACAGCGTCATCAACAAACAACCACAGATTGCTGCACTGCCCGTCCGCCAGATCATTTACGTATACAGAAAATAATAGCGCTCCTATCACATTTCAATGGGGTACTACTGACGATAACCTTATATCTGATGAACACTAACTGTCGAGGACAACGTACTGGGTTCTATTACTTAAGAAGTCTTCGAGCCACTCAATTATCTGGGATCCTATTCCACATGATCGCATCTACAGTGGGACACCGTGTCAAATGCTTTTCGGAATTCTAGGAATATGGAAGCTGACTGTTTCAATTCATCCATAGTTCGCAGGATATCATGTGAAAAAAGGGCAAGCTGTGTTTCTCACGAGCGATACTATCTAAAACTGTACTGATTCGTGGACAGAAGCTTTGTGGTCTGAAGGAAATATGTTTTTTTTTAAGGATATTGGTCTGTAATTTTACGGGTCGTTTCTTTTACCCTTCTTATACATAGGAGTCGTGTGCACTTTTCTGCAGTCTCTCGCGACTTTGCGCTGGGCTAGAAATTCACAACAAATGCAAGCTAAGTAAGGGACCAGTACCATAGAGTACTCTTTGCAAAAACGAATTGGGGTTCCTTCCGGACCTGGCAACTAGTTTTCAATCGTTTCAGTTGTTTCTCTATGCCAGAGATGTTTATATCGCCTATACAGGAGTCTGTGCGATGGTCAATTGACGGCATGTTTGTACAATTCTCCTGGAACGGCTTTTTGAAGGTGAAATTTAAAACTTTGGCTTTCGTTTTGCTATTTTCAACCGCCACATCAGACTGGTCAACAAGTGACTGTCTGGAAGCCTTAGACACGCTTGGCGATGTTACATAGGAGCAGAGTTTTTTCGGGTTCTCTGCCAGATCTTTTGCTAAGGTATGAGAGTGGTAGTTGCGGTTTGCTTTGCTTATAGATATTTTCACAGAGGCACGAATCCCTTATAACCGTTGCCTGTCTTCATTTGCGCCTTTTTTTTTTAACCAAGAGTGCAACAGTATTTGTTCCCTCAGCATTTTCCGAGTTTCGTTGTTAAGCCACGGTGGTTATTTTCCGTCCTTAACTCAATTACTAGGCGCATACGTCTCTAGGGCAACATTCGCAATCGTTCCCGAACCCAGACGCGCAGAGCTTCTAAAGCCTGATGTAGGCGCAGCGCCAACTAAAGGAACTCAAATAAATGCCATCGTAATGTTCAATTATTAATGCTCAGAAACATTGTCATGCAACTGCAACGAGTTAAAGGATCGCAGCTGCTCACAACTGATATAAGTTCAACGGTTAATACTGTTTTCAAAACAGTTCCCTCAAACGTTGCGTCATTTTTACGCCACTCGCAATATCGACGACCGCATGATCGGCAATCGACTTTGTGACAAGGAAGAATATGAATATTATTGCTCCTCGATTCACTCACAGCAAGTTAAGCAGTGCTCTTAGCTTCCCAGCCTAACCACTCACTTGAAAGGCGGCATATATTCGGAAATAAAGAGCCAAATATTAGTTCAAAAATGGTTCAAATGGCTCTGAGCACTATGGGACTTAACTTCTGAGGTCATCAGTCCCATAGAACTTAGAACTACTTAAACCTAACTAACCGAAGAACATCACACACATCCTTGCCCGAGGCAGGATTCGAACCTGCGACCGTAGCGGTCGCGCGGTTGCAGACTGTAGCGCCTAGAAGCGCTCGGCCACCCCGGGCGGCCAAATATTAATGAAAAGGCAGAATATGTATTTTATTGCTGCTCGTTTCAGTCGCAGCAATCTGAACCGTCCTCTTATGGTCCTGCCTAACCACATCCTCGGAAAATGCCACACATTCGCAAATAAACAGCGAAATTTTTGTGACAAGGAAGAATATGAATGTTCATGCTCGTCGTTTCACTCACAGCAATTTGACTGCCCTTTTAGGTTCCTGCGTAATGACGCACTAGAAAGGCGACACTTATTGAGAAATAAAGAGCCAAATATTGTGAGAAGGAAGAATGTGAATTTTATTATTGCTCGTTTCAGTCGTAGCAATTTAAGTTCTCTTAGGTTCCTACCTAACCACAGATTCATTTTATTTATTATTATTATTTTGAGCTTTTCCTCATTACAGAGGCTTATCTCCAGCATAATAATTTACTTGGAAATTACAATACAAACAATAAACGATCTTAAACTATACTCTCAAAATATTTCTCAAGGTGTTTCGATCTTGCGTGTCCTCTTCCTCTGCGCCCATTCTCCTCATTGTGTGCTGTACATTTTGGAGCCAGGTGGTCACAGGTCGTCTTCTTCTTCTCCCCTCCGGTTCCCACTCCAGTATCAATTTTGGTATTCTGGCTTCCTCCATTCGTCGTACATGCCCGTACCACTGTAATTTCTTCCTATCCATTGCGTCATATATTCTTTCTTTTATTTCCATTCTCCTTATTACTTCGGTGTTCCTTATCTTTTCTTTCCTGGAGATTCTTGCCGATCTTCTCCAAAAGTCCATCCCTAGAGCTTGTAAATTTTTAATGTGCTTCATGTTAATTGTCCAGGTCTCCGTTCCATACAGAACCACACTCTCTAATATGGATTTGTATATTAATTTTTTAGTTCTGATCATTACATTCCTGCTCCATAAGACTGAGTTACGCATTCCAATGACCCTCCGTCCGCTACTAATTCTTTTATTGATTTCCGACTCTGATTTTCCCTCGATTTCTAAAATGGATCCCAAATAACAGAAAGTGTTTATCTTTTTGATTTTCTTTCCTTCAATGTATAGCTCATCTGAATCATTAGTCAAGTATTCTGTTTTTTGGTAATTAATCTTCAAACCCCAAGTTTTGTATGCTACTGCTAGTTGATTGCACATATAATTAGCATCCTCCCCATCTTGTGCTACGACTATTTGATAAATGATGTAAGTAAACTCCATCTCTTATTTCTAATCCCATACCATTACATTTACGAGACCATGTTCTAAGGCTAATATCTATATAGATTTTAAATAATGATGGTGACATGAGACAGCCCTGTAAAAGGCCTTTGCTTGTTCTAAATTTCTGTGAAAGTTTATTACCAACTTTCACTTGGCAAATGTTATCTTTATACATCTGTAGTATTATTTTAATCAAGGAAGGGTTTATGTTTGCCATATGTAGTGCTCTCCAAAGTAATTTTCTTGGAACAGTATCATACGCTTTTTCTAGATCTATGAAAATTAATCCTATACTTTTTGATTTTTCCCTATGTTTCTCCAAAATCTGTCGTAATGTGAAAATATGGTCTACACATGATCTCCCAGCCGTGAATCCACATTGTTCTTCTTGGGTTCTAAAATTTTTTTCCAGTTTGTTTTTAATTACTTTCGCAAAAATTCTCATTAATGTGTTTGTAACACATAGTTTGAACAAATTTTGCGATCCCCTTTCTTAAATATTGTATTAATGTAACCTAGCTTCATCTCGTTGGGTAGTGAATCTCCATGTATTATTTTGTTGAAGAGCTGTGATATCAGTTTCACAATTTTGTCACCAACATATTTCAGACACTCCAGATTGATATTGCCTGGTCCCGGTGATTTACCATTCTTTCCTGTTCTTAACGCCTGAAGTACTTCACTTTCTAAAATATGGAACTCATCATCTTCATGTCCTGTATCTTCCTCTGTTCCTTCTTCTAGATATTCTTCTCTGTCCTCGTTTAATAATTTTTGGAAATACTCTTCCCATTCCTTTTGTGTTATCAGTTGGAGATTAGTTTTGCTTTTTGTATCCTGTCGAAGCCCTTTCAATACTGACCATGCTTCTTTTGCTCTCCCAAATCCTAATTTGCTATTCACCTTGGCACATGTTCTTTCCCATGCCTCATTTTTTGCCATCCTTAGTTTTTTCATCACTTCATTCTTCTTTTCCTTGTATATTGACCCTGTTTCTTCTGATTTATCATTCAATCACTGAAGGAACGCATTTCGTTTTTCTCTAACGAGGACCTCTAGTTCCTCTGACAACCACTCTGCTGCACGGTTGTGGTTGCTATCTTTTTTATCCAACACCTCTGTTGCTATGATTTTCACATTAGCTTTTATATAGTCATATATTTCCTCTGTACTTCCTTCAAATGATTCAACCAGTTTCCTTTCCATCCTGGCCGCAAAGAGTGTTCTGATACTTTCGTCTTGTAGGCTGTCAATATTAAAAGGTAAATGTTCATCTTTCTCAGTCTGGTTCGTTTTATTTATGTTACTTGTATCACTCCTTGCATTCTTCCATGGCCAGAAAGACTTCATTTTAACTAGATAGTGGTCTGATCCACACTGGGCTCCTCTATAAGATCTGACGTCTACTGCCTTGAAACTACTTGTTTGCCTAATGATAATATAATCTATTATAGATTATTATATCTATTATAGATTATATCTATTATAGATTATTATAGATTCATAAATCACTAAATATTTATTTCAACATTCGTTATCAGATCAGACTGAATATAAATAACATCTTCCATGTTTGTGGTCTTGGAGACGTGTTCATTCGGTCCCCTTACAGCAGCTGGCCAATTTCCGGCGTTTTCTCACCCACATTTATTACAGCACATCACTTGCGCTCATCACTGTGTGATGAACACGTTGATCACAAAATGAAAAGTGCAAGTGGTATGTTGTAATAAATGAATGTAGAGTAGTCATGTAGATGCAGACAGACTCAGCATTTAGGACAAAGGTTTACAAAACACATCAGAACGTCGTCGCAAAAGAAACGGAAAAAGCACGCTAGATTTAAAAGAATGAAAGATCTCCAATATTAGTGACGTTTTACAGAAGCTCGAAATTTAGCGCGGACTTCAATGTGTGATGCTTTTATTAATTAACCCAACGAAACTCTGTCTGGGAATGTGGCAGGAAATCCAGGGAGTGTCTGGTCGTATGTAACGTACACCAGTGGCAAGACATTATCAATACTGCCTGTTTTCCGCAATGCCTTCACCAATGAAGACGAAGTAAATATTCTAGAATTCGAATCAAGAACAGATACCAACATGAGTAACTTAGGAGTAGATATCCTCTGTGTAGGGCAACAACTTATATCAGATAATGAACCCAAGTTCTCCGGTCCACATTGTATGCCAGTTAGTTTTCTTCCAGAACATGCTGATATAATAGCTCAATACTTAGCAGTCATACACAACCGCTCGTTTGGTGAGCGATCCGTAGCTAAGCACTGGAAAGTTGTGCACTTCAGCTCAATACACAAGAAAGGAAAAAGAAGTAATCCGCTGAATTACAGATCCATATCGCTGATGCCGTTTTGCTATTCGATTTGAAGCTCGAAAATTATGAACGACCTCGAAGAAAACGACACAGTTAGCACGGGTTCAGAATATATAGTTCTTGTGAAGCACAACCAGCTGTTCATTCATAAGAAGTAGACTGCTATCGACAGATATTAAATTCCTACCATATTGGTAAACTTCCAGCATACTTTTGGCCCCATTCGTCACAAGCACCTTCTTATCGAATTACGTGCCTACGGGGTATTGTCTCAGCTGTGTGTCCTGATTCGTCATTTCCCGTCAGAAAGGTCACACGTCGCTTTAACCAACAGAAAGCCACTGAGTAAAACAATAGTAATATCTGGTGTTTCCCAAGGAAGCCCTCTGTCGTTCCTAATCTATATAAACGGTTTTTGGGGACAATCTGAGCAACCCTCTTAGATTGTTTGCAGATGATGCTGTCATTTACTGTCTACTAAAGTAATCAGAAGACCAAAACCAGCTGAAAAATGATTTAGACGGTGGGAAGAGCGACTATTGGCTCTAAACAATAAAAAGTGTGATGTTATCCACATGAATACTAGAATGAATCTGTTGAATTTCGGTTACACGTTAAATGACACATTATCTATAAGCTGCCAGTTCAACTAAATATTTAAGGATTACAATTACGAACGACTTAATTTGGAACGACCACACAGAATATGTTGTGGGGAAGGCGAATCAAAGACTTTGTTTTATTTATTTCCCTCACCAATATTCCCCTCCAAATCCGAAAATATTTTGTTGGCGCCCACCTACAAAGGGAGCAATGATCATCGTAATACCAGTAAGAGAAGTCAGAGCTCGTATGGAAAGATTTCAATTTCCCGCGCGCTGTTTAATGTAGAGTTCGCCTGCCAGTGTGGCCGAGCGGTTCTAGGCGCTTCAGTCTGGAACCGCGCGACCACTAGGGTCGCAGGTTCAAATCCTGCCTCGGGCATGGATGTGTGTGTTGTCCTTAGGTTAGCTAGGTTTCAGTAGTTCTATGTTCTAGGGGACTGATGACCGCGTTTGGTGTGGTGCTATCATCGGGAAGCATGGGCTGCTCATGAATGGCGTTACATTCTGTTCAGCGAAGAAATACAGGTCTTCACTATCCCAGACGATCGTCATCGGCGATTGTGGCGGCTACCTGGGGAGAGGTCCCTTTCTTAGATGGTTTCCGAGAGGCACATCGGTATTAGCCATCGGGAGTTATCGGCTATGATTTCACGTCACGGCTAGTAGTGATTGAGGGAAATCTGGCGGCACAATGCTATGAACATCACGAACCCCCCCCCCCCCTTACCCGCCCACTGCTTCCTTACGTGCTGCTTCTCATGAGACAGTATCGTGGTGCCATTTTTCAACATGACAATGCTCTTCCACACAAGGCACGCGTCTCTGTGAACTGTTCTCATGAAGCTGAGGTTTTAAAGTAACCAGCGAGATGTCCAGATTTGTTAACGATAGAACATTGGTGGGAGGAACTCGGACATTATATCTTACCCAGTGAAAGGCGGCAGTCAACCCACTTTTCATGTGATTTTGTAGTTTAATGAAGTTCTTTAGAGTGTCGTTTTGTCTGCAAGTATTTTCTCATTCTTATGTCAGCCGGGAAGATCATTTTTCTTACATTTGGTATTCAGTATCCCACACATCTTTAACCACCTTTCCTAAACATGGATCACTGCTAGATTGTATGAATGTTGGTAGAATTACGAACGCATGCATATAGGTAATTTCAGGTGGACCTCCTTGAGTCAACTTTGTAGCAGAGCTGGGTACTGCCGATGCTGGTTTGGAGCGCCAAGTTTGGCATGGCATCTGTCTGCCCGGTCTTTCTTAACGCAGGGCCTCGCGATTGGCTCTTTCAGACCCACGTCCAAGGCAAACACTTGTTCAATTTTTGGATTTTAACCGATGGAAAATTTAGAGCCAAAGAACAAGAAGCTGTTTTCTCTATCTTCTGATTGGAGGAGACGCCTGGTACCACAGAAAAATTCGTCTTGTCGATTGGTCACCTAACACCCACCAACTTTCTTTCTCTGTCCACGGAAGCGAGGGAAGTTGGATTTTGTACAGTATTAGTGCCGGGAGTCTGGTGAGTATGACCTTCTGCTTCTGAGCGCACTTGCAGGGTGATTTTGAGTGGGAATTAATTCAGTTTTTCGTGTAAGGAACTTTCTGTAGCTTTCAAAATCATTTGTAGGAAGCATTATGGGGTTCTCGCGAGTGAAAACTTTGCTACCGTTTAACTAGATTCGGATAGAGTCGTCTTCGTACTTTATCTGGCCAGGACTTACCCAATGCATCGCGACCCCGAGTAAGTTTCGTGCATCATTTCGCTGTGAACCACAGCCCAGTTGTCGACTCAACACTAAGCCTTTACTATTAGATCAACAACTTTGTTTCCGCCGTTTTGCAACAGCTGGCAGTCACGGCAAGCGACGGTGCCGTTAGAAGGTAGTGAGTGTCATACAATAAACTTACGCATTTGTAAACATAATACTATCAAAACAGTAGTCGATTCGTGATTTATCATAAAATTATTCTCGATTGAATATATCAACTTACTAGCCCAATTGTCGTCATCTGCACTTTAACATGAAAAAATCAGCGGCTGAGACTCATGAAAAGCTGCTTAATACCTATGGAGAGGCACCCATTAGTGAAGTACTGCAGAGAATGGTTTCAGCGCTTCCAGAACGGTGATTTTGACGTCGAAGCTACTGAAACTGACGGAAACAATCACAGGAGATCGTTATGGAAAGCAGCTGATGTGTCTGAGCCGAGCAATGAAGACAAACGGCGCAATACAGCAACAGAAATGAAGAGGTGAGAATGATCGACCCCAACCAAATCTCCCATGCGTCCAGGCCGGAAGGGGTGCAACGCCTTACTAGTAAATGGGTTCATACTCTCAAGTTCTTTGTGAATTTGGTTCCAGTTTTTAATCACTGAAACAACATCTGAAAAAATATACACTGACGAAGAAAATCAAAAGATCAGAAGCAATTAATGTAGAGTAATGATATTTAGGTAATACATTTGTCTAGGTAAGGGAATACATTTGTCTAGGTAACATATTAAAGCGATTAACATTGCTAGATGACAAATTAATGCAAGCTCGAGATAAGCTATTGAAAATGTGAAATGCTGATACATTAATAACCGGTGTAACCTCCAGAATGTTGAATGCTAGCATGCACACGTGTAATCATTGGGTTGTACAGGTGCCGGTTGTCAGTTTGTGGGATAGAGTTTAATGCGTGTTGCACTTTGTCGGTCAATACAAGGTCAGTTAATGCTGTTTACGGATGACGCTGGAGTTGTCGTTCGGTGATGTCCCAAATGTGCTCGACTGGAGAAAGATATGGTGATGGAGAAGGCCTCTCTGTAGCACATTTTGGATTAAAACTGCGGTATGTGGGTGAGTGTTATCTTGTTGGAAAACATCCCCTTGAATGTTGTTCATGAATAGCAGCACTACAGGTGGAATCACTAAACTGACATACATATTTGTATTTAGGATGCGTGGGATTACCAAGAGAGTACCCCTATTGTCATACGAAATCGCACCCCAAACCATAACTCCAGATGTAGGTCCAGTGTGTCTAGCATGCAGACAAGTTGGTTTCTGGCCCTCGATAGGCCTCCTCCTAACCAATACACGGATATCGCTGTCACCGAGGCGGAATCAGCTTTCATCAGAAAACACAGCAGACCTCCGCCCTGCCTCCAATGAGCTCTCGCTTGACACCACTGAGTCGCAAATGGCGGTGGTTTGGGGTCAGTGGAATAACCACTACAGGGCGTCTGGTTCGGAGCTGTCCCTGAGGTAACCAAGTTGTAACAGTTCGTTACAACTAAGGCGATGGTTTTCCCTCTCGGCAATTGGGTTGGGTTGTTTGGGGGAAGAGGCCAAACAGTGAGGTCATCGGTCTCGTCGGATTAGGGAAGGACGGGGAAGGAAGTCGGCCGTACCCTTTCAAAGGAACCGTCCTACAATTTGGCTGGAGCGATTTAGGGAAATCACGGAAAATCTAAATCAGGATGGCCGGACGCGGGATTGAACCGTCGTCCTCTCGGCAGTGCCACATGGCCGTACATTCGCGTGACCACCGCTGCCGGCAATCACGTGCAGTGGCTACATTTCTGCAAAGACTTTCTGCAGTATCGTAGAAGGAATACTCAGCTTCTCATAGCCCTATTACACGACCTCGTTCAAAATCAAGGTCGTGTTGATAATGACGTCTTTGTCGCCTTAAAGGCATTCTTGACCAATACCAACTCAGCAGGTTCAATCTCAAAGGTATCCGCGGCTCATTCTCTTGCTGTAGCGTTCTCATTTCCCGCGCGTGGTGTCCCGGGTTCGATTCCCGGCGGGGTCAGGGATTTTCTCTGCCTCGAGATGTCTGGGTGTTGTGTGTCTTTCATCATGATTCCATCTTCATTCATTCGCAAGTCGCCGTAGTGGCGTTAAAGAACTTGTGGAGCGGCGGACGAACCGCCCCGCGAGGGGTCTCCCGGCCACCAATGCCACACGCTCATTATTATTATTATCTCAAAGGTAACTGACGCTCGTGACAATCGCAGCGTGTATTTAAAACAAACCTTATATTTATCCTCATGGTGACGCTATTAGCACCACTCTTATGCGACTAGCGCGAAATCTGAACAGACATCTTTCATTACTTTAAAGTCAGTAGCACCATTAGAATGTTTTTTATTTGCAGTGTTACATTTACACAATCACGATTTCGGCTTTAAGGTGCCATTATCAAGTTCAAAATGGTTCAAATGGCTCTGAGCACTATGGGACTTAACATCTATGGTCATTAGTCCCCTAGAACTTAAAACTACTTAAACCTAACTAACCTAAGGACAGCACACAACACCCAGCCATCACGAAGCAGAGAAAATCCCTAACCCCGCCGGGAATCGAACCCGGGAACCCGGGCGTGGGAAGCGAGAACGCTACCGCACGACCACGAGATGCGGACCCATTATCAAGTGTTTTAATGTTGTGCAGTGCCTAATATGGCATACCGTCGTATTTAAAATACTGTCAAGATGGTATACTCAGTGATAAAACGAAGCAGTAGGCTTCTACCAGAAATATTGACTCTTAGACAATGTGTCTAATAGTGTGTTTAAATACGACTGTATGCCATCTTAGGCACTGTATAACATTAAAACACTTGTTAATGGCACTTTAAAGCCGAAATCATGATCGTGTAAATGTAACACTGCAAATAAAAAAACAGTCTAATGGCGGTACTGACATTACAGAAATATGACTGTGGCCCCACATTATGAAAAAAATATTAAACAGAAACACGCCTACTAACTTTCGTTTGTTACACAGCTCCTTCTTTGTGTTGCCATTTTTGCTCGTCAGTTTATGTTTTAGTGTATAATCGCAATTTTTTATTTTACCTATTGCTACTATAGACTAACGCCTCTATTTTTTCTAATTGTGTTGGTCACTGCTTCAACTGACAGTATGAAGGGAATATGTGAAATAATATCACATAGCTTCTCAACCCGTGAAGTTTCATCTTTTTTGCTCCTTCCTTTCTAGGTACGTCGTTTTTTTTTTTTTTTTTTTTTTTTTTTTTTTTTTTTTTTTTTTTTTTTTTGGCAGTGTAGCCGTCTCCCAGCATCACTAGCCAGTTCCTTTAGGAACCCTATATGTTACTCGCGAAACTCCCACACGTAATCGCGGTGCTCGTTGTGTGAGTTGGAGCGCATAGCGGCGAGGAGCTGCGTGGTGGGGGGACGGGGCGCTCGCACGCCCAGCGCATCGGGTCAGTAATATTTGGGGTAGTGGGCGGCCGTGGGCCGGGGCTATTGATTTCGCGCCGGTGTTGGCGGCCCGTGGGGCTGCGCCGCTCGGCGCCTCCCGTTGCCGCTACTGGCGAGCGACTGGCGCGTCGCGTGCCGGGATCACTCAGGCGCTGGCGCGGCGGGCGCAGATTAAGGGCGGCCGTGCCGCCTGCTGGCGCCAGCGCGGTGGCGCGCCGCTCCCGCTTTCGCGCGGCCCGGCTCTCTTCGGCTCGCCCCGCCTAGAGGCGCGTCGCGTGCTGCCCGGTAATGGCCCTCACCAGATGCCGGGCCGCGCTGATCTTAATGCCACGTTTTTCCGCCGGCCGAGAGCAGCGCGGAGGGGTCGCCAAATGCGCTCTTATCACGTATCGCCACGAGTTACGGCCGCCTCCGCCAACTCCGGACGCCGCTTGCCGTTTCATCTCCAGCTAGGTGTTTGTAGCGAAGAGAGATAGCGCCCCTTCGCAGACCGGCGCAGCCACTGGGTGCCATTATTTTAACAGCGCTCCTGAATAGTACTGCCTAGAATAGCTCTCTCCCATTTAGCTACCGTAGAGTTACAAACTGGCACCTATGTCTGTGACATACTTACGTTGTACTATCGTCACTCCATGCTACATTTACGATGAAATTCTGGCATCGAAGATGAACGCCAGAAAAGTAAAACAAGAATGATGGCATGTAGTCAGTTTAATGCTAAGGGAATTAGATTAGATAGGAAACTGAAAATAAAAATTGCTCCAGTGCAATTGGAATGATTTGCTTAAAGTCAAGAATTAGATTCTTGAAAAACAGATTAAAAAAACATTTGCTACACCTTTGAATGATGCTCTAAATCATGTACAGCACATGAGGCTGCATAGTGTACATAATCTACCAGACAAATATCCTCAGCTAGTCTTTAAACTTCTAAGATTTTAAGTTAACCATTCAACTTTATATTATCAATCAGCTGCTCATTTACTGTACATGATTTCGAGCATCATCCAGAGGTGTATCAAATGTTTTTTTCAATCTATTTATTTTTAGACAAGTATTCGACAAAACATTTTACCATATTTCTTTTCAAAGTTTTTCTATTAATTTTTTTTTGCTACTGTCGTTAAAATACCTCACCAATTAACTTTCTATGGCAAAATAGGTAGACATTGAACAGGTGAACTTCTTGACACTTCATTTACATACAGGAGCAGTTTGTGAAATATTTCATTTTTCCTCAAGTCAATAATTTGCCTGATTGCTCTCAATCATTTACATCTGCTTTACCAAAATTAGAATTAATGCCGGTCATTTTGACACCCCATTTGTCCACCTCCCCCTCTTTCACAAAATTAGACCTCACGCTGGTCAAACTGATACACCATTTGTCGATTTGACTATAAAAATTCCAACAAAATTATTTTTCTCAAATTACTAATTAAGTTTTTCTTAATTACTCAAAATACTTCAAAAAAATGCAGTATTTCGCTCTGCTCTACTTGATATCTCATATATCAATTTCTCGCTCTGTATTTGGCAACAAAATTTGGACGATAAAATTTTGCATGATAACTATTGATTGTTGTTTTCGTTCCACTCAAATATTTGACCGAAAATGAAACACTCAAAGTACTAGAAGGGTTTGGCTATCTGTGCAGCAAAATAACTGTCAATAGCGGAAATCGACTGTCAAGAGCAGGAAAAAAGTTTCTGAAAGAGAAAAAAATGGCTCAAATGGCTCTGAGCACTATGGGACTCAACATCTTAGGCCATAAGTCCCCTAGAACTTAGAACTACTTAAACCTAACTAACCTAAGGACATCACACACACCCATGCCCGAGGCAGGATTCGAACCTGCGACCGTAGCAGTCCCGCGGTTCCGGACTGCAGCGCCAGAACCGCTACACCACCGCGGCCGGCAGAGAAAAAAAAAATGTTCACATCAAATACATATTTAACTTTGGGGAAGTGAATTTTGAAGATAGTTGTGTGGAGTGTAGCCTTGTACAGAAGAGAAAGGTGGATGATAAACGCTTCAGACAGGAAGAGAAGTTCCGAAATGGGTTGCTACGGGAGACTGCTGGACATTAGATGGGAGGATCGGATAACTAATGAAGACATACTAAATCGAATTGGGGGAGAGGGGGAGGAAGAAATTTATGGCACAAATTGAGTAAAAGATGGGACTGGCTTACAGGACATATTTTGAGGTGCCAAGAAGTCGTCGTTTTGGTAATGGAAAGATGTGTGAAGTATAAAAGTTGTAGCCCGCATCTCGTGGTCGTGCGGTAGCGTTCTCGCTTCCCACGCCCGGGTTCCCGGGTTCGATTCCCGGCGGGGTCAGGGATTTTCTCTGCCTCGTGATGGCTGGGTGTTGTGTGATGTCCTTAGGTTAGTTAGGTTTAAGTAGTTCTAAGTTCTAGGGGACTGATGACCATAGCTGTTAAGTCCCATAGTGCTCAGAGCCATTTGAACCATTTTATAAAAGTTGTAGAGGGAGAAGTGTTGACAACAGTAAGCAGAGTCAGTTGACGTGGGAGGTGATAGTTACGCAGATTTGAAGAGACTTGCACAGGAGAGACTACTGAGGACAGCTACATCAGATCAGTCCTTCGACTGAAGACCATAACAACAACGGTCACAGTTGAGAGGTGTATGCGTGCATCTCCAGTTACACATATGTAATCGATTTTTGACTCTGTCATAGCAGCTGGCTCATTGGCTATTTGAACGCTGTCTATCCAATATCTATATGAATAAGCGAATGAGTACGAAAATACGCTGTTTAGTAAGAAATTAATTTCATAATATGGTATGTACATTTACAGTAAAACACAGTGATCACTATCTATGTCCATACAAGGTGATTCCCTGACGATGTATCATTTACGGTAAATTAATGATGACAATTATGTTTATACTGGGTAACTGCGTGCCGATGTTACAATGTTTTGTCGGTAATTGAGAAAGGTAAATGTATTGAGGTAAAAGCCTTCGTCCGGAAACGACCGAATCAAAGCTTATAAGCAAAAATTGTTCTGATACCTTTGATTGCGTAATACATGTGTCGGTTTCTGTTGTTGCTAAGATTGAAGGACAGGCAACTTTCAACAGATAGTAGTACGGACCAAAACAAGAAAAACATATCCAGTAAGTACGGGCTATAAATATCTTAAAAGCTATGGTCACTGGTTCAGTAGAAGATGAACAACAGCTCAAACCTCTTAAAGTATGTCTTTTAGAGCCCATGTTAGAAAACGTTTTTGCTTGTTTTGGTCATAGTACCACATCTGAAAGTTGCCTACCGCAAAATCCTAGCAACAACAATACCGGTACATGTATTCGACTGTCAGAGGTATCAGAATGATTTTTGCTTATAACTTTCGACTCAGTCGTTTCCGGACTAGAGTCGCTTACCTCAAATAGATATTTTTAGACTTCTCCTTCAGTCCTGAAGGTTTGTAACTTTATCACGGAGTCCCCCCGTATATCTTTCTAATCTATAGCGCGATCAGTTAATGTCTACATAAGAGGACTGTTCGGAAAGTAAGGAACGGTTGGTCGCGAATTGGAAAACACAGTGAAAATTCGATGACGTTCTGCACAGATGTGTTGGACAGTGTCTCTAATATGCTCGTAGATAGTGTCACGTCACTCTTCTCAATTCTGAGCGTACAGTGAGCGCGTAAAGAAGGGTGGAAAATAGTGTCTGACGCCAAGTATAGGTGCCTATCGAAAGGTTTCACTAGATTTCGTGTAATCTATAAAACGTAGGTGTCACGCGTTTCCGCCTTCATGACATTTCTCGGCAGCGCACTGCAGGGGCAATGAGGATGTTCCTGCGGCATTTTCGATGGGAAGTGTTTGATCACCCACTATAGAGCCCGGAAGTGGCTCCCTCTGATTTTCGTCTCTGCTCAAATGAACCGCTGGCTATGAAGACAACATTTGGGAATATACAGTGAGGTGAAGTCCATCGTAGAAGATTGTTGGAAAACACAGGAGGCTGCATTCTGTGACGAGGATATTGGAAAGTTAGTACAGCGCCATGACAAATGTTTAAGTCGGAGCGGTGATTACGTAGAGAAGTGGTTGGAAAATGTAGCTAACTGTTTCAAATAAAACGGCTTTGATTTTCAGTGTGGTTTACATTTAGCAACAGATCATTTCTTAGTTTCCGAATACCCCTCGTAATTTGAACGTAAGGTGAATATTTCTGCGTCATGTACGAAGTTTATGATAATTACAGCGGAAACTGACGCCCGTAGGAGTATATGATAAAAGAAACAAAATCGTTCCAGCAAACAAGAGTTGTGTTTTGAATGTTCGACACTAACCATATCAGCGAGAAAGAGCTTAGAAAAGGTTTGAAATTATCCTTAAAATTTCTTGGACGTAGCTAAGTGCTCTCGTTATAAAACATTGCATGAGTATAGTCTGGATAATTTTCGCTCTGCTTTAAGCTTGCAAAACGTAAGGACAGTAGCTTTCCCATGATGTCTCATTGCCAAGTAGCACAGCTTGATGGATTATACTTACAAAGAACTGCTACAGTATAGTGCCGAATCGAAAGAGATACGCAGTGGGACAAATAGAAATGACACTTCTATTCAAAGACAATAATTACACTGAAGTCACCGCTAGTTAAGATTTTACCCTGGACATTACAAAAGGCGGGACATAGTTCTTAATTTGGTGTGTGGTCACCATGGACAGCAATGCGTGCTCTGCAATCAGCTGCCACGCTTGCTACAATGTCGGTAAGGAGTTGTTGTGATAATACATTCCATGGCTCCACCAGCGCAGTGCTGCATGTTCGTCGGCGCATGTGTGCCACACGTGTTAATTGCGATTTAAGGCGGGGGAACAGGGAGGAAAATCCATTCGTCGAGTATCCTGTCGTCCTAAGAGCTCATCCACCTGCGCTCCTCGACGCGGTCGCGCATTGTTATCCATAATAATGAAGTCAGGGTTAAATGAACTCCTGAAAAGACGCACATGGAGAAGGAGTACAACGTCCCAATTTCGTTGACCGGTGAGTGTACCCTGTTCAGAGGTTTGATGGTGGGTACGCCCATGCCACATTATTCCTCCCCATACCATAATACCTCGATCACGAAAACATCGCATTCCATAATGTTAGTGGGTGCATTACGTGTTCGGAGCTCTCGGCATACGAGGACAGGCCGAGAATCACTACTGGTCTCAGGCGAGAAGAGCAAGCAACCCACTCCTCTTTGACCCAGTCCCTAAGGTCTTGGGAACATCATAAACGGTGTCGCCGATGTGCAGGTACCAACGGAACACAACGCACTGGTCGTCGGTCAAAGAGACCACAAACACGGAGTAACCGTGCCACTGTAGAGCGTGAGATTGCCTGCCTTGCAATGGTTGCAATTGTACGCCGTGTTGCACAAAGTAGTGGCCATCTGCTGCTCTAGTTGATCGTGGTCGACCACCTCCTCTCCTTTGGACAACAGTGCCCGTGTTTCGAAACGCTCCCCATACGCATAAAAAATTATGCGAGCTGTACCAAACTCCAGGCTCCACTCATACTCCTTACTTCATCTAATTTTCCGATGATTCTTCTCCGTGTGAAGTCATCCAAATGATGTCTCCAGGCCATGTTGTAATGAAGAACACCAGCACATTCCACCGCAACTGCTCGCTGACTGACACACTGTCATTTCCCGTTCCTTCAACTGCCTCATGATGCGGGGCCTTGATGCTAAAGTCACGCGAGCTTCTGCCGTATGACCTCTACCTTCCCGTTGCGTCGTGGAAATTGAATTTTCACCTGGATGAAGATTCATTGTGACATTCATAAATTAAAATGAAGCGCCAAAGAAACTGGTACAGGCATGCGTATTCAAATACGGAGGTATGAAAACAGGCAGAATACGGCGCTGCGGTCGGCCACGCCTATGTAAGACAAGTGTCTGGCGCAGTTGTTAGATCGGTTACTGCTGCTACAATGGCTGGTAACCAGGATTTAAGTGAGTTTGAACGTGGTGTCATAGTCTGCGCACGAACGATGGGGCACAGCATCTCCAAGGCAGGGAAGAAGTGGGGTTTCTCCCGTACGATTATTTTACGAGTGTACCGTGAATATGAGGAATGTGGTAAAACATCAAATCTCCGACGTCGCTGCGGCCGGAAAAATAGCTCGCAGGAACGGGACCAACGAGGGCTGAAGGGAATCTTTCAACGTGACAGAGATGCAACCCTTCCGCAAATTGCTGCAGTTTTCAATGATGGGCCATCAACAAGTGACAACGTCCGGACGATTAAACGAAACATCATCGATATGGACTTTCCGAACCAAAGGCCCACTTGTGTACCCTTGATGTCTGCAGGGCATAAGGCTTTACGCCTCGCCTGGACCTGTCAGCACCGACATTGGACAGTTGATGACTGGAAGAATGTTGCCTGGTCGGACGAGTCTCGTTTCAAATTGTATCGAGTGAATGGACGTGTACGAGTATGGAAACAACCTCATGAATGAGATTTTCACTCTGCAGCGGAGTGTGCGCTGATATGAAGCTTCCTGGCAGATTAAAACTGTGTGCCCGACCGAGACTCGAACTCGGGACCTTTGCCTTTCGCGGGCAAGTGCTCTACCAACTGAGCTACCGAAGCACGACTCACGCCCGGTACTCACAGCTTTACTTCTGCCAGTACCTCGTCTCCTACCTTCCAAACTTTACAGAAGCTCTCCTGCAAACCTTGCAGAACTAGCACTCCTCAAAGAAAGGATATTGCGGAGACATGGCTTAGCCACAGCCTGGGGGATGTTTCCAGGAAACATCCCCCAGGCTGTGGCTAAGCCATGTCTCCGCAATATTCTTTCTTTGAGGAGTGCTAGTTCTGCAAGGTTTGCAGGAGAGCTTCTGTAAAGTTTGGAAGGTAGGAGACGAGGTACTGGCAGAAGTAAAGCTGTGAGTACCGGGCGTGAGTCGTGCTTCGGTAGCTCAGTTGGTAGAGCACTTGCCCGCGAAAGGCAAAGGTCCCGAGTTCGAGTCTCGGTCGGGCACACAGTTTTAATCTGCCAGGAAGTTTCAACCTCATGAATGCACGAACCCTGCAGTCAGCAGGGAACTGTTGAAGCTGGTGGAGGCTTTGTAATAGTTTGGGGCGTGTGCAGTTAGAGTGATGTGTGACCTCTGGTACGTCTTGATTCGATTTTGACCGGTGAGACGTACATAAGCATGATGTCTGATCATTTGCATCCATTCATGTCCATTGTGCAGTCCGACGAACATCGGAAATTCCAGCAGGACAATGCGACATCCCACAAGTCCAGAGCGGCTCCAGGAACACTCTTCTGAGTTTAAACACTTCCGCTGGCCACTAGACTCTCCTGACATGACTATTATTGAGCAAATCTGGGATTCCTTTCAGCGTGCTGTTCAGAAGAGATCTCCATCCTCTCGTAATCTTACGAATTTATGGACAGACCTGCAGAATTCATGGTGTGAGTTCCCTCCAGCACTACTTCAGACTTTAGTTGAGTCCATGCCACGTCGTATTGCGGCATTTCTACGTGCTCGCCGATGTCCTATATGATGTTAGGCAGGTGTACCAGTTTCTTTGGCTCTTCAGTGTAGATGAAACCCCAAATTGAACTCGTATCGCACTGATTCTCAGAATAATCTGTTCCTCCGTAGTAACAAGCAGCCCATAAAAGGGACAGAAGAATGTTACACAAGCATTTCTGAAAACAACGTACCCAATACATTAGGACCAAAAACATACAAAATTATCCACATCTTACATTCTGAAATTCTGCCGTAAAGTAACGACCAATAAAGTTATTTGATATTGTTAAAACACCTTTCAACGAATGCTTACAATTACATATATAAGAACACCAACATAACAGATTGCAATTTATTCAACGTATCTTTAGTAAAAGAGACGAGGCATCCGGAAGAATTCCATAATCGTGTCTCTAAGAGAGAACATTTCCAAACATGCATTGCATTCAGTTGATGAAGTAACAGTAGTCCTTCATTCGTAATACTGAGACCTTCGTCCTCCCAGCTCCCTGTTCCAACAGGGCAGATCGAAGATTCACCCACAAGAAATTATACAATGCTTGTTAAGTACAGCATTCAGCTATAGCACCTCACTTGCAAAGTCATTAGCGGAGCTTCAGAAGCCTTGAAACAGCCCGGCACTTCCTCCACCGGCAGTGTTCCAAAAACCAAGTGACAACAGGGTGTTCATCAACACGAATCATATCAACCAAAAGTATCCATCCTAGTGCTAATTCACGTCCGTATTACTTTTCTGAACTCCACTTTCATATAATTCCATAGATTTTCGATTATGGAACATCATAACATACGATCACGCTCAGTCGCTTACGGCAGCATCACACCACGATTTCACTTAGCGAGCTGAATACCTTCCTCCAATCCGCTGTTACTCGACGCAGCCCGGCAAACACTTTTCTTCCTGCTGTTGTTACTCGGCAGTCCTGTCCCAACTGTTCCACCGCCTCGTGGCTCCGTCCCTGAGGAAAAGATGCTACACACTAATCGAGAGCAAAACTTCAGTGGATTCGCAGAATCTTTCCAACCGGCACACTATGTACGTGTGGGGAAAAAATGGTTCAAATGGCTCTGAGCACTATGGGACTTAACATCTGTGGTCATCAGTCCCCTAGAACTTAGAACTACTTAAACCTAACGAACCTAAGGACATCACACACATCCATGCCCGAGGCAGGATTCGAACCTGCGAGCGTAGCGGTCGCACCGTTCCAGACTGAAGCGCCTAGCACCGCACGGCCACACCGGCCGGCTACGTGTGGCAAACCCCTGGCAACAAGCTCTCGCATTTTCTTTTATTTCCTCCGAGTAGTTTATAGATTATGTTACGTTATGTATCTTGTCCTTAAGTTTGGCAGAGCAGTGTAGTTTTACGCGCACATCAGTTGTTTATGACCTCATGTTTCCTGAAGTATGTGTCGTACAGTAGTAAATTCTGAAGTGCATTCATTAATGTGTGTTGATACTGTGGAAAGTGCGTTGCGTATAGAGGTAGTTGTAAAGAAGTAATAAATTAAAACGTCATACGTGAGGTTTTGTTACGTGAACAGCGAAAATGTAGTCAGCGACAAGTTTTGCTCCTTTAGTTATTTGATGGGTATGCTGGCGAGAAACAGATTGGCAAAGGTTTGAACTAATGAGTCAAGTTTGTTGGAAGTCACTAAGTGCTCTGATTTTCAAATAGTGGACGATTATAGTCTGGGTAATTTGCGCGTCGTGAGCTACGCTACCTCGAAACTTACACACAGTTTGTCACTGTTAATACTTGTCGTGCTTTGCTAAACCTTTAACAAAAGATTATACCTCTAAAAGAGTGCATAATTATAGCATTTAAAACTTTTAAATTTGCTCAATAATCAATGAAATATTGAGAATTAAATTTCTGTCGCTCCTGGAAGCCGTCAGATAGGTAACCTGCATTAGGGACTGGGTGATCTCGCCGTTGATCAGCCGTTGAGCAATATAGTTCATTAAAAGTTTTAAAATTTTACAATGGACAGGCAGTGAAAGAGTCAAATGGCGGCAGCGGTTGTTGAGTGAGGGAGCGACTCTTTGACTCAGCCAACGGACGCAAGGCCGTGCACCACAACTCGGGACTAAGTACAGTTCGGTGTACGAATCGGGACTAGGGTGGTGGAAGGGGTTGGGGGGGGGAAGGGGGAGGGTTCGGAGGTTGTAATGCTCGCCGTGCTCGTAGCATTCGATAAGCCATACATGTTTGCAGGAAAGTGCCAAATGTCGAGCACGTGCGGGACCTCGGCAAGCTTTGGCAGGGTATGAGTCTCGTTCGTGGGGCTCTTTAACGTTCCCAGTCTTATACGAGGGGTGGCCGTAAAGTTTTAAGTGCCACCTCGTAAAGTAATGTTACGTAGTTAACGTTTTCTTTCTTTGAATGTACGTGTCTGCTGTCATGGTACACTTTGAAACTCCCGTCTTATAATAGCGTATCACACCTAGGATTCAAAGCAAAATGTCGCAATCCGTTGCTAAACTGGAGACCAGCTGCGACATTTCGGTTTACTCTACTACAGCCGCGTCGTAGGGTACTATGGCGTGGAAGCGCAGATATGTACTTTAAAAACAAAAAAAAAAACTGATTACGTAAGTTTAATTTTTCGATGTGATAGTTAATGATTACCCCTTGTTTGAGAATAAGCTGTGGGCATGCTTCTCGACTACCGTTGACGCCGACTGTGGAAGGTTGTGTACCTGAAAAGGAGGATGACATAATGGTCACAAGCGTCGCATACAATAATAAAAGGTCCCAGCGGAGGTTTGAGTCCTCCCTCGGGCATGGGCATGGGTGTGTGTGTTTGTCCTTAGGATAATTTAGGTTAAGTAGTGTGTAAGCTTAGGGACTGACGACCTTAGCAGTTAAGTCCCATAAGATTACACACACACACACACACACACACACACACACACACACAAAATAATAAAAGGAGAGCGTCGATAGGGAACGGCAAGATATCTGGGACATTTCAGAAACAAGGAGGACGTCGTATCAATTCGTCCATAATACACAGGAAAGACCAATAGCCCTATACACTGTTTGTACGAATATTGGAGTGCCCCAGTTGTTTACTATAAATGCAACAAAGCGCCAGATGCATCTGTGGATTTCGAGAAATTGACACCTCAGACTACACCGCCTGGGAGTGTGCCTGTAGGTAGTATATTACAGACCATGCTAGCAGAATCTTTGCTAATAGAACAGTGTACAGGTAAATGGGGAATGAGAAATTACGGTAGAAGCTGAACATGCTGACAGATTGTCGAAATATGAATTTCAAGTGAACCTGGTGGGGAGGGAGTGTGTGTGTGTGTGTGTGTGTGTGTGTGTGTGAGAGAGAGAGAGAGAGAGAGAGAGAGAGAGAGAGACTGGAAGAAGCTATACCTAATAACAGCAAGACGAACGAAAACGAAGAAGAAACATTCAACCATGCTATCCTCTCGGAAGCAAAGAACGAAATTCAAGTGTCGCCCGAGTGTAACGAAATTCAAGTGTCGCCCGACTGTATTATGGCGCCAGGTTTTTAATTTTTTCTCCCCGATAAAACCTATTCGCACTGCTTAGCACGCCATTCACCTCCTAGAACTTATAAGGTGTAGGCGTGCATATAGAGATTTCAGAAGGGTGTTGTTTAGTTCCGTCAGCTGTAATTTTTAAGTATTGGGTTGAATCTGTGCCAAATTTTGGTAAAGATCGGAAAGCTTTAATTTTACACTTCGGGTTGCTTTGTTGGAAAGAGTGTACTGTTTCTGGGCTTCACTACTGCTAGATTTAAAGAGAACAGTTCATATAACATACTGACATTTAACAGTATTGCTTGAAAGCAAATACATTTTATTCTATTCTTGATACTACTTACTTCTAGCAAGTCTAATAACGTTAACAGAAGTTAACAACTGCGACTTAAGTATACTTTAAAATACTGTAATATATTTTTCATGCAGTGCTCTGACACGTTATTCGTAATTTCAGCATGGTTAGCGCTCGTATTGATCATCTTCAGAGTAATCTGGTAGGCCATCCGGAACAGTGTTCCGGGTATCATCGGTTGAACCCAGGTTCGAGTAATATTAATTGGTATACATCAGGACTTGTTTTCTTAGTAGAATTAGAATGAGGTGCAGACAACATGACACGGACAACTTTAATCTGATTCTCACAGTCTGCAAAATTCCTTATTCAGTTCTCATTTGACCTCGCTTCAAAGACGGTACCTTCTTTCTAGAGAAAAATGCTTAATTACGCACATTCTTCGAACATGAAATCTTCAACACAAAATTCGCACTGAAAAGTTATTTCTAAGAATTCTGATATTGAGCACTTCTTTTTCTTAATGAAAGTGTTCCGTTACTTTACGAAGTCTCTTTTTCGTAGTAAAGCCCACGAACCTTAAAATGCACGACAACGACAAAGAATTGTTTTCATCGACTTCTGAGTCGCTACTGAATGCGAGTAAGTTGGAGGTAACGGTTACTGAGTACAAGATAGACATCTCTTTTCAGGCTAACAGCTGAATTTTTAATTTCAGTTACGTTTACAAGGCTGACTCGTTATTTAAAGAATCGCATAATGAACATACTATAATTATGAAAACATTATACGTCTCGGTATTGGTGGAATTTTTATGTATCCTAACCAGGTTTAATCGGGAGCAAGTTTCTGAATAGGAAAACTGGGATTTCCCCTCCTAAATAGGATTATCTGGCAACTCTAGTTTCATATCATGAGAAAGCGAACAGAAAAATGGTTAGTACCGAATAATGCTGTTTCTAGTAAAGCGAAATACTCGGCCTTGTCTGCCGGTGTATACGTATCTTAACACGACTGTAAATACAAACGGCCGAGCAGGCGCAGTGGTGAAAACACTGGATTCATATTCAGTAACAGCGGACATTAAATCCTCATGAACCCATGCAGATGTAGGCTTTCTATCAATTCCTAGAAATGTTCAAAGCTAGAGTGATTTGTTCGAAAACAGCGCGGTGAAAATCCTGCTCAGTTTCATCTTGTGCTATATTTCTAATGATCTTTCAGCGACGGCAGTTAAACTCGAAACCTTCATGCAGACGTAAGTTTTCTATCAATTTCCAGAAATGTTCAAAAGTAGAATGATTTGTTCGAAAAGAGCACAACGAAAATCCTGTTCTGTTTCAGCTTGTGCTCTGTCTCTAATGACGTCATCGGAGAACGTTAAACCCGAAAATGACCTTCCCCCGCACGTAGGACGTAGTTCATTAACGCTTGGAGACGTTGAAACAAACGGATTACGCACTAATTTCATATGTTTTCGATTACTTTTACAAGTCACCTCCTTTCCACTCCTACCGTCAAGCCTAGCTGTGGCTTGATATCTTACCCACAGTGTTTGTTCCTAGACAAGTTATTTCAACGTTGCTGTGTATGCCTGACATCACTCAAGTATGGCGACGATCTGAAATACAGATATAAATATTTCAACAGCCAACATGGCTTATTATACTCTTTTATGATGATTGGTTTCGGCATTCTTGGAATGACGTGTTACGGCTTGACACTATATATTGTACGTACGATGGAGATGTATTGAGATGTATTTGCATAAGGTGTGTTGTATGAAAGGTGGTCAGAGACAATCTGAAAAACCTGGAAGGGTGTTGTGTTGAGCAACAACCGTTACGAAAGAAAATCGAAATTTTGAACCGTTTCCGATATAACTGGTGTTGACGTTAGCCAATCAGGTCGTTGTGAGCGCAGTTTCAATCATTTGCATGAGCTAATGAGCTTAAATGCTGCAGTTACGGAAATCTGTGGGTCTGTGAGTTACACGTGTTCAAATGGCCATTACCAGTTAAAATGTGCCTTTTCCGAAAGTAAAGAATTTCTCGTAGGTGAGCAAAAACTATACTACTTCTGTCGGAGGAAACCTAACGAAGAACATGTTTAGCAACATTGTCTCTCAGGCTGCTTGAAAATACATTGGCCCAACGAGCTGATTGTCTATCTTCGATGTTAATTACATCAGAAACGGCGCAAAATACCGATTTCTTTCTTAACAATTATTTCCCAGCACAACCCATCCTGTAATCCTCTACAGCTTTTTAGACTGTTTCTGATCATCCTGTAATCCATTTGTGAAAATATGTACCACAATGGCCACCATAAAAAAACTAAACTAAACTTCTCCCGAACAGGCCATGAAGGCCCAACGGTACCGACCGACCGCCGTGTCATCCTCAAACCATAGGCGTCACTGGATGCGGATATGGAGGGGTATGTGGTCAGCACACCGCTCTCCCGACCGTATGTCATTTTCTGAGAACAGAGCCGCTACTTTTCAATCAAGTACCTCCTCAGTTTGCCTCACAAGGACTGAGTGCACCCCGCTTGCCAACAGAGCTGGGCATATCGGATGGTCACCCACCTAGGTGCTAGCCCAGCCCGACAGCGCCTAAGTTCGGTGATCTGACGGGAACCAGTGTTACCACTGCAGCAAGGCAGTTTGCAAGGTCATCACAAATAATATTATAAGTAATCAACTTGATTGTTGTAGCTTTTACTTACGTGTTTGATATACCAAAGTTATGTTTACCTGTCACCCAATCCCTCCTATTTCCGTTCCCATCTCCGCAAGGGATGCGCTAGATCCAAATATTATTTTCTTCAGGTAGCAGAATATGCGTGTACCACGTCTGTCAGAAATTGCACCAAGCTTTATGCTTCACATGTCACCCCCTCCCCAATCCCTCCTAAGAGCTAAATGTCAACAGGACCATCAGCGGCCGGTCCAGAAACCCCCATAATTATGGATTCAACACTTATATAATTCATTTTTGATTATACACTACTGGCCATTAAAATTGCTACACCACGAGGAAGACGCGCTGCAGACGCGAAATTTAACCGACAGGAAGAAGATGCTGTGATATGCAAATGATTAGCCTTTCAGAGCATTCACACAAGGTTGGCGCCGGTTGCCACACCTACGATGTGCTGACACGGGGAAAGTTTCCAGCCGATTTCTCATACACAAACAGCAGTTAACCGGCGTTGTTGTGATGCCTCGTGTAAGGAGGAGAAATGCGTACCATCACGTTTCCAACATTGATAAAGGTCGGATTGTAGCCTATCGCGATTGCGGTTTATCGATCGCGACATTGCTGCTCGCGTTGTTCGAGATCCAGTGACTGTTAGCAGAATATGGAATCGGTGGGTTCAGGAGGGTAATACGGAACGCCGTGCTGGATCCCAACGGCCTCGTATCACTAGCAGTCGAGAGGACAGGCATCTCGTTCCGCATGGCTGCAACGGATCGTGCAGCCACGTCTCGATCCCCGAGTCAACAGATGGGGACGTTTGCAAGACAACCATCTGCACCAACAGTTTGACGACGTTTGCAGCAGCATGGACTATCAGCTCGGAGACCATGGCTGCGGTTACCCTTGACGCTGCATCACAGACAGGAGCGCCTGCAATGGTGTACTCAACGACGGACCTGGGTGCATGAGTGGCAAAACGTCATTGTTTCGGATGAATCCAGGTTCTGTTTACAGCATCATGATGGTCGCATCCGTTTGGCGACATCGCGGTGAACGCACATTGGAAGCGTGTATTCGTCATCGCCATACTGGCGTATAACCCGGCGTGATGGTATAGGGTGCCATTGGCTACACGTCTTGGTCACCTCTTGTTTGCATTGACGACACTTTGAACATTTCAGATGTGTTACGACCCGTGGCTCTACCCTTCATTCGATCCCTGCGAAACCCTACATTTCAGCAGGATAATGCACGACCGCTTGTTGCAGGTCCTGTACGGGCCTCTCTGGATACAGAAAATGTTCGACTGCTGCCCTGGCCAGCACATTCTCCAGATCTCTCACCAATTGAAAACGTCTGGTCAATGGTGGCCAAACAACTGGCTCGTCACAATACGCCAGTCACTACTCTTGATGAACTGTGGTATCGTGTTGAAGCTGCATGGGCACCTGTAGCTGTACACGCCATCCAAGCTCTGTTTGACTCAATGCTCAGTCGTATCAAGGCCGTTATTACGGCCAGAGGTGGTTGTTCTGGGTACTGATTTCTCAGGATCTATACACCCAAACTGCGTGAAAATGTAATCACATGTCAGTTCTAATATAATATATTTGTTCAATGTATACCCGTTTATGATCTGCATTTCTTCTTGGTGTAGCAATTTTAATTGCCAGTAGTGTATTTACAAGGGACCACTTTGACGGCTCCACCTGACCGCTAAGGATGGTATGTCTGTCTTAATCCAGTTGTATATTTTTCCATATCGTAGATTAAATCATATATCTGCCACATTTGGTTGCAGTTCCTTCATGTGTACACACATACATACACACACACACACACACACACACACACACACACACACACACACACACACCATCGCCGGGTATATTAATGATTAGAACTGCTTTCTGCCAGAACGTTCACCAGTGCGTGTTGATGTTGTTCACCAGTGCGTCTTGATGTTGTCCATATTTAGTGTTGTTCTCAGGTCTGAACAACACCCGATGTCGAGCGTGAAGGACACGGAGATGTCACTTACCCGTGCGAGACAGTTTTATAAGCACCTGGTAGAGTCTGAAAGTGGTGTCATTGTTGGTCTCCATTTAGCCGGCTGGTTGAATCGTGCAAATCCAGTACTTGTAGGGCATTCGGATGTGTCAATGACGCGATGTGTGACTGCGTGGGACCGCGAGAGCAGGCACAGTCGTCGTCAGGTCCCGAACGACCACGCCTGACCGCCACAAGGGAGGATCGCCGTGTTGCCTATGAGGAACCTCGTAACTGCACCTACCATCCGATAGCAAATAGTGGACTCGCTGCAACATACTGTGTCATCCAGCTCTATTTGCCCTAGACTACCAGCAGACGAACTAGGAAATTACTGTCCTATGCGTAGGCTGCCGTTACCACCGTAACGCAAACGGCTGCATTTGGGGTCGTGCCTTGACGGGGAAGCTTGGACTACCGATGAATGGCGTAACGCTGTGTTTAGCGATGAGCAGCGTTTCTGCATTTTCACGGATGACCATCGTCGGCGAATCTGGAGAAAGGTCCCGTTCTTCCAGTGTTTTGGAGAGGCACAGCAGTGCGTGGAGCCATTGCGTGAGAGTTTGTCTCGATTGGTAAATGGTTGACGGAACCCTGAAGGCGCAATGGTACGTCATGGTCATCCTGTGTGTTCTCGTGTGTTACCGCTCAGTATCGTTGTGCCAGTTTTCAACAGGACAATGCTCGTCCATACGTCACCCATGTTCCTACGAACTGTCTGTTAGACGTTGAGGTACTTCCGAGGCCAGCAAGATGTCCAGATTTTCCCCCGATAGAACATGTCTAGAACCATCTCCAACATCGTCCTAGTGCCAGTATCCAGCATGTCAGAGACCAGTTACAACAGTTGTGCGCCAGATTTCCTCAGTAGATGATGAAACGGCTTTATGACAATCTTTCCCACCGAATCAGTGTCTGCATACAGGCCAGAGTGGGCGCAACGTCATACTGGTAAGTAGGTTCATACTCGCAAGTTCTATGTAAATTTGACTCCATATTGTAATCAATGAAATATGACCAGGTACCCTCTTGTAAGTGCTTCACTTTATATACCTAATATTTGGAAAAATACATACCTGAAATAAGCCTTAGCTGTATTAGTATAACACCATACACATACAGAAATAGTACTGTCTTTTCAGTCGGCTACGAAACGAAGCGACCAAATCGAATAGCGTACACGTAAAAAAAAATATGCTGTGCAAGCCGACTTTATGTGCTTCTAGGTAAAGAAGACGTTATTAACAGATATACTGATGTCAGGAAACATTCGCCTATCTGACGAAGAACTGACATTGTTATCAAGAATGTTAGTTAAGATGTCACCACGAACGCCCTAACTTCTTTGTAAACAAATATGCTTTAGTTATTACAATACGAACAATTACAAATGTCTTTTAACTGATTTCTATTTCAATTCGAAAAACAGCCAAAGGAATTTTATCGAAGACGCAGTCTCAAGCTTTGACAGTACTGGTTCAGTTTTCGATATATTCTTCTTCCTTCTGATATTTGAATCCACCTTCATAAAAGGACATGTACTCCCGCACCGTAAAAATCATTGCCTCCATTCCATGGGCACACGGAATATCGCTGAGTCTCATCGACCTCAAGGCGGCAGCTGTGATCATCATCCTCTAAGGGACCTCAACAAACTGCTTTCCGATGGTTCCAAGTTCGGGCTGTACGGCGGATGAGGCAAAGCTTCCCATCCAAGTTTCGCAGTCTCAGATGTTCTTTGTGCACGTGTATGTAGTTCGGCACTGTGATGCGAGGGAACTGGAGTTTTCGATGGCTGAACTCAGCGAAGATGCGCTTCGACTTGCCCTCCTGATAGCCATCCACGAATGATGTTAGAGACGCACTGGTGTATTCGGTGCTATCGGGTCTGCCGTTCCATTTCTGATCAGTCAACAGCGAGTACCCTACAACCTCTGTGTAGCAACAAACACAGTTTTCAATCATGCCGATATGTATAACGGAGAAACGCGAAGTTTTGGTCTATTATGTTATAGTTGATGAACCGGTTTGGACCTGTAATACAGATCATCTTCAAATCCACGTGCAATCGAAATGAAATTTAGTAAGTGACCCAGATAATGTGCTTCTTTAGCGCTGAGAATGGTACGCACCAGTTGGCAAACGTTTATGTTTCCCCAACATATATCAGGGCTGTGTTATCCCATTATCAAGTGCTACAATACAAGGAAACAAATCAGTACATCTCAATACCGTATATGCTGACAACTGAGCAAATATTTACATCTTCGTCTAGTATTTATATCTTCCTGTAGTATAACACATCTCAGTGCTTCTATGCTATTTGTAACCTCCCCATTATATTTGTTTCTGTATGAAATTTAGCCCAACTTTACATCCCACTCTATGAAAGTCTACGTATTACTAAAACTATGTTCCCACAAACTGGTGTGTTAATGTTTGACTAAACAGAACTTGATTTGAACTGAACTATGACTGATCTGAATGCAACTTATCTTTATATTAAATGCGCAACTAAAGTAAAACATTTATCTGCCCCTAGCGAAATTTACGTTTACCTCGTGTCTTGACAACATTTTTACAGATTTCTCGAAAGCGCAACAGCAAAAAGCCAGCAGGCAGCGGCTAGGCTAGATTTCTATTTCTAAATAAAATTTGCAACTGTTGCATACCACATGTGATAATGTGTAATGATAAACAGTGGGGTGGGGAGAGTAAATATTCTTAGGAAATGATATTCCAAGACAACGATTTTAGAATGAAGTTCGTATTCAAAAAGACAGAGTAAAACTTAGTGATCTTCATACATAACACAGGTCGGAACAATACAATGCTTAACAAAGTGAAAAATGGTGAAAGACGGTATAATGTCAACAGAGAACTTCTATTAAATTGAGACAGTTTAATCAATTAATGTGTCAGTGCATGACTCAAGGAAGTGAGTGATCTTTCTCTCAGCTCTGCGCAATTGAAAAAGTTAACTAGCTGCCAATAATCATTTATAATAAGTAGGTGTGCAGCGCTGCAGTCTTGTCACCTGAAACTTATATATATATATATACAGGGTGTTACAAAAAGGTACGGCCAAACTATCAGGAAACATTCCTCACACACAAATAAAGAAGATATGTTATGTGGACATGTGTCCGGAAACGCTTAATTTCCATGTTAGAGCTCATTTTAGTTTGTTCTTCCACCTACGCTCAATGGGGCACGTTATCATGATTTCATACGGGATACTCTACCTGTGCTGTTAGAACATGTGCCTTTACAAGTACGACACAACATGTGGTTCGTGCACGATGGAGCTCCTGCACATTTCAGTCGAAGTGTTCGTACGCTTCTCAACAACAGATTCGGTGACCGATGGATTGGTAGAGGCAGACCAATTCCATGGCCTCCACGCTCTCCTGACCTCAACCCTCTTGACTTTCATTTATGGGGGCATTTGAAAGCTCTCGTCTACCCAACCCCGGTACCAACTGTAGAGACTCTTCGTGCTCGTATTGTGGACGACTGTGATACATTACGCCATTTTCCAGGGCTGCATCAGCGCATCAGGAATTTCATGCGACGGAGGGTGGATGCACGTATCATCGCTAACGGAGGACATTTTGAACATTTCCTGTAACAAAGTGTTTGAAGTCACGCTGGTACGTTCTGTTGCTGTGTGTTTCCATTCCATGATTAATGTGATTTGAAGAGAAGTAATAAAATGAGCTCTAACATGGAAAGTAAGCGTTTCAGGACACATGTCCACGTAACATATTTTCTTTCTTTGTGTGTGAGGAATGTTTCCTGAAAGTTTGGCCGTTCCTTTTTGTAACACCCTGTATACCGGGTGATCAAAAAGTCAGTATAAATTTGAAAACTGAATAAACCACGGAATAATGTAGATAGAGAGGTAAAAATTGACACACATGCTTGGAATGACATGGGGTTTTAGTAGAACAAAAAAAAAAACAAAGTTCACAAAATGTCCGACAGATGGCGCTGGACAGCAAAACCGCTACCGTGACGAGTGAGAGATACGCCGATATGTTACAGAATCGCATCATCCCCAGCCTGGCCGATAAACACTTGCTGGAACGTACGATGTTTATGCAGGATGGCGGTCCACCCCATATTGCTAGACGCGTGAAAGATCTCTTGCGCGCGTCGTTCGGTGATGATCGTGTGCTCAACCGCCACTTTCGTCATGCTTGGCCTCGCAGGTCCCCAGACCCCAATCCGTGCCATTATTGGCTTTGCGGTTATCTGAAGTCGCAAGTGTATCGTGATGGACCGACATCTCTAGGGATGCTGAAAGACAACATCCGACGCCAATGCCCCGCCATAACTCCGAACATGCTTTACAGTGCTGTTCACAACATTATTCCTCGACTACAGCTATTGTTGAGGAATGATGTTGGACATATTGAGCATTTCCTGTAAAGAACATCATCTTTGTTTGTCTTACTTTGTTATGCTAATTGTTGCTATTCTGATCAAATGAAGCGCAATCTGTCGGACATTTTTTGAACTTTTGTATTTTTTTTGGTTCTAATAAAACTCCATGTCATTCCAAGCATGTGTGTCAATTTGTACCCCTCTATCTACATTATTCCGTGATTCATTCAGTTTTAAAATTTATACTGACTTTTTGATCACCAGGTATGTAGGTAATTCTCTCAGCTTTCTAATATAAACATCTTATTCATCCTTGCTGTCCCTTACAATAAATTTTCTTAATGTAACAGATACAATCACAAGTCAACACAGCACCACAGAGTATGTTCATCTTTCACTACACTACAACTAAGAATGTATCAGACTGCGCAGAAGCGTGGCTGCGCCACGACAAGACTAAAGATTGTTTAACAGTGACGTAACTCACTCTCTTTCTGACGTGCACGCCGACAACGTTCAAAAATCAAAATAACATGGCCACGTTACACCTTAACCTATCAAAGACAGTACTGTCTATCCTATAATGTAAATGCCACAGCCAGCAGCGATGCTACTGTCTACCGTAAAACCTAGCAAGTCCTAGCAAATTTTAAAACCCAGTACTACATCTATACTGCATTGTGTGGATCCAGGTAAAACATGCCTGGTCAAGATTTGTGCTTCCAGAGCGCGCTCGGCAAACGCTGGCCAATCTACTCAGCGTTATTCCGAGAAGGGGTGTGAATGACACGGCTATATACCAAAGGTGCGCGCGCGAAACTTAAGAATACGTGTTTGCAGCACAGTGCAACTGCTTCTAAGAGGTGATAACTGCAGCATACTTTTATAAGCTTTCTAACGTTTCATTTTTTTGGTCAAAGCAATAACTTTTGTTACTTCAGTAGAGAAGCGCATTAGCCAGTGGTAAGACGGTAAGCAGAACCTCCTAAAACTTTAGATACAAGCATTCAGCATTATATTGCCATGTTTATACATTTATTCACATTTCGATTTTAGAATACGTGATATATCTGGCACTACGTTTCGTGACATACACATGGCGTTATGCAGATTAAAATCTGTTAAACTAAACAGTTGGTGGGACATCGTTAGTTTCACAAGAGAGAAAAAAATTCTCACACATGGGTCGAACAAAAAAATACTCAAATACCTTTAGCAGCCTATCTGTGCAGTCGAGGATATCGCTCTTTGTGAAACATTTTATAACAGTCTTGAACATCCTTGAATTGGACAAACAGGTTGTTGAGCTGGGTACGCTTATCAGCTCAAAGTGGAAGTAATGAGGTACACTAACAGCCAAAAGCGAGAATGGACTGACAGAGAAATCGAAATACGTCTTCATTCCTGCAAAGTCTTGGAATATCTTTAGGAACCCATGATGGAACGTTTCAGTAATAAAACGTAGTTAGTCATTTCTCGACCACAAATGACTGCATTTAGTTACGGGAAATGTTCCACTTTGTGAAACTGAAGCTGGTTTTTCCGTGGGATCACTTTTTGTTTGATGGCGTCAGTGTTGTTTCCCGCATCTGTTACCAAGTGATTCTCCCCTTGCAATAAGACACTTAATGAATTCAAATAATGGGCAATGTCGGCCATAAATGATTTGTCACCACTCTACTTACCATTAACTTAGTTTTTTCCTAATGGCCGCCTTCAACCAGCATTCATTGTCTTTCGTCAGAAGACAAGTGCATCGTACCGTCTTTCTGGTTGGCGTTATAATGACGTTTCAGTGAGTGCTTTTCAAGCTCATAATAGTGCGATGGTCCATTAAGCACTCTGCGTGACATTTAAATGATACGACAACAAGTGCCCGGCGCAGTTGTTAAATCGGTTACTGCTGCTACAATGGCTGGTTATCAACATTTAAGTGAGTTTGAACGTGGTGTTATAGTCGGTGCACGAGCGATGGGACATAACATCTCCGAGGTAGCGATGAAGTGGGGATTTCCCCGTTCGACTACTTCGCGAGTGTACCGTGAATATCAGGATTCTGGTAAAACATCGAATCTGCGACATCGCTGCTGCCGGAAAAAGATCCTGCAAGAAAGGGACCAACGACGGCTGAAGACAATCGTTCAACAAGACAGAACTGCAACCCTTTCGCCAACTGCTGCAAATTTCAGTGCTGGGCTATCAACAAGTGTCAGCGTGCGAACCATTCAACGAAACATCATCAATTTGGGCTTTTGCAGCCGAAGGCCCCCTCGTGTACCCCTGATGCCTGCATTACACAAAGCTTTACGCCTCTCCTGGTCCCGTCAACACCAACATTGGACTGTTGATGACTGGAGGCATGCTGCCTGGTCGGAGGAGTCTCGTTTCAAATTGTATCGAGCGGATGGACGTGTACGGGTATGGAGACAACCTCATGAATCCATGGACCCTGCAAGTCAGCAGGGGACTGTTCAAGCTGGTGGAGCTCTGTAATGGTGTGCGGCGTGTGCAGTTGGAGTGACACGTACCTAAGCAACCTGTCTGATCACTTGCATGCATTCATATCCATTGTGCATTACGATGGACTTGGGCAATTTCAGTAGGGCAATGCGACGCCCCACACATCCAGAATTGCTACAGAGTGGCTCCAGGAATACTCATTCGAGATTAAACAGTTCCGCTGGCCACCAAACTCCCTAGACATGAACATTATTGAGCATACCTGGGATGCCTTGCAACGTGCTGTTCAGAAGAGATCTACACCGCCACGTACTCTTACGGATTTATGGACATCTCTGCAGGATTTATGGAGTCAGTTCCCTCCAGCACTACTTCAGACATCATTCGAGTCCATGCCACGTCGTGATGCGGCACTACGTGCTCGCGGGGACCCTACACTGTATTAGGCAGGCGTACCATTTTCTTTGGCTCTTCAGTGTAGAATGACCAGCAGAAAATATTACACCTTTGTTTTCTTGAATCGTCAATCTTCTGATTGGGTTGATGCGCCCAGCCACGAATGTCTCTCCTGCGCCAACCTCTTCATCTCAGAGTAGCACTTGCAACGTACGTCCTCAATTATTTGCTGGGTGTATTCCAATCTCTGTCTTCCTCTACAGTTTTTCCCTCTATAGATCCCTAGAGAACCATGTAAATAGTTCCCTGATGTCTTAACAGATATATCAAACCTGATGCTGCTAATTAAGGACATCACTAAAGTGGACCCATTTAGCGCAATAAGGGGGCTACATCCTGACCACGATAGACTAGCAGGTGTTCCTCAAGAGCAGTAAGGGGACCACCTCTTAACCACGATATGCCATGAGGTTTGCCTACCCTTGATTTGGCTATAGTTGATCCTTCGCGTTTTTACTTCACATCACGATCAACTGTTTGCTGGATGTATTCCAATCTCTGTCTCCCTCTACAGTTTTTACCCTCTACAGCTCCCTCTAGAACCACGAAGTCATTCCCTGATGTATTAACGGGTGTCCTATCACCTTGTCTCTTCTCCTTGTCCGTGTTTTCCGCATATTCCTTTCCTCTCCGATTCTGCGCAAATCCTCCCCATTCCTTACATTATCAGACCACCACATCTCAAATGCTTCGATTCTCTTCTGTTCCGATTTTCCCACCACGGTCCATGTTTCACTAACATATAACGTTGGGCTCCAAACGTACATTCTCAGAACTTCCTTCCTCAAATTAAGGCGTATATTTGATGCTAGTAGACTTCTCTTGGCCAGGAATGCTCTCTTTGCTAGTGCTAGTCTGCTTTTGAAGTCATCCTTGCTCCGTCCGTCATTGGTTACTTCTCTGCCATGGTAGTATAATTTCTTCACTTCATTTGCTTCGTGGCCATCACTCGCTGTTCTCATTTCTGCTATTTCTCATTACTTTCGTCTTTTTTTGATTTACTATCAGTCTGTATTTTATACTCTTTATAAGGTTCATTCCATTCAGCAGATCGTGTAATTCTTCTTCACTTTCACTCAGGATTGCAATGTTATCATCGAGTCGTATCATTGATATCCTTTCACCTTGACTTTTAATCCTGCTCCTGAACCTTTCTGTTATTTCCATCACTGCTTCTTCGATGTACAGATTGAACACTAGGGATGAAAGACTACATCCCTGCATTCCACTTTTTATAATCCGAGCACTTCGTTCTTGGTTGTCCACTCTTACTATTCCGTCTTGGCTCTTGTACATATTGTATATTACCTGTCTCTCCCTATAGTTTAACCTCATTTTTCTCAGAATTTCGAACATCTTGCACCATTTTACATTGTCGAACGCTTTTTCCAGGTCGATAAATCAAAAGAACGTGTCTTGATTTTTCTTCAGTCTTGCCTCCATTATCAACCGCAATGTCAGAATTGCCTGTCACATGCCTGTATATTATTCTTGTTAGCAACTTGAGCTGTTTGAGCTGTTAAGCTGATTGTGCGATAATTCTCGCACTTGTCAGCTCTTGCAGTCTTCGGAATTGTGTGGATGATATTTTTCCGAAAGTCAGATGGTATTTCGGCAGACTCATACATTCTACACACCAACGTGAATAATCGTTTTGTTGCCACTTTTCCCAATGATTTTAAAAATTCTGATGGAATGTTATCTATCCCTTCTGACTTATTTGATTTTAAGTCCTCCAAAGGTCTTTTAAATTCGGATTCTAATACTGGATTCCCTATCTCTTCTAAATCGACTCCTGTTTCTTCTTCTATCACACAGCCAAATCGTCCCCATCAATGTACTCTTTCTACCTACCCGCTATCTCCTCTGCATTTAACAGTGAAATTGCCGTTGCACTCCCAATGTTACCACATTTGCTTTTGATTTCACCGAAGGTTGTTTTGACTTTCCTATATTCTGTGTCAGTCCTTCTGACAGTCATTTCTTTTTCGATTTCTTCACATTTTTCATTCAGCCATTTCGTCTTAGCTTCCCTGCACTTCCTATTTATTTCATTCCTCAGCGGTTTGTATTTCTGAATTTCCCTGAACATTTTTGTAATTCCTTCCTTCATCGATTATATGAAGAATTTCTTCTGTAGCCCATGGTTTCTTCACAGTTATCATCTTTGTACCTATGTTTTTCTTTCCAAATTTTGTGATTACCCTTTTCAGAGTTGCCCGTTTCTCTTCAGTTGTACTACCTACTGAGCGTTATTGCTGTTTCTGTAGCCTTATGGAACTTTAAGTGAACCTCGTCATTCCTTAGTATTTCCGATCCCACTTCTTTGCGTATTGATTCTTCTTGGCTAATCTCTTGAACTTCAGCCTACTCTTCATGACTACTACATTATGATCTGACTCTGTATGTGCTCCTGAGTACGCCTTACAATCCAGTATCTGATTTCCGAATCTCTGTCTGACCCTGATGTAATCTAAGTAATATATTCTCGTATTACCTGGCCATTTCCAGGTATACCTGGTCCTCTTGCGATTCTTCCACAGCGTATTCCCTATTATTAGCTGAAATTTATTGCAGAACCCAATTAGTCTTTCTGCTCTCTCATTCCTCGCCCCAAGCCCACATTCTGCTGTAAACGTTCTTCTACTCGTTCCACTACAACTGCATTCCAGTCACCGATGGACATTAGATTTTCATGTCCCTTTACGTACTGTATTACCATTCCTCTATCTCTTCGCCTTCAGCTTGCGACATAAACATGTATACCTGTACTATCGTTTTCGGTGCTGGTTTGCTGTCGATTCTGGAAAGAACAACCCTATCACTGAACTGTTCACTGGTAACAAACTCTCTGCCCTACCTAGTTACTCGTTACGAATCATACTCACATTATACCATTTTCTGCACCTTTTGATATTACTCTATAGGCATCTCACCAAAAAATCCTTGTACTCTTTCCATTTCACTTCACTGACCTCTACTATGTCTAGACTGAGTCTTTGCATTCCCCTTTTCAGATTTTCTAGCTTCCCTACAACGTTCAAGCTTCTGACATTCTACGCTCCGACTCTTAGAACGTTATCCCGTCGTAGATTATTCAACCTTTTTCTCATGGACATCTCCCCTTTTGGCAGTTCCCTCACTGAGATCCGAATGGGGGCTATTCCGGAATCTTTTGCCAATGGCGAGAACATCATGACACTTTTTCAGTCCCTGGCAACACATCCTGTGGATAGAAGTTACGTGTCTTTAATGCAAAGACGCTACCCCTAGACCACTAGTGCATTCCTCGCCACTGATACGCCAGGAGTAAGTCATTCTCTGGACTTTCTGGACGAATGGTGTATTTACAAAGTTTCGCGTAACAGTATCATGTGAGAAATCTAGAAATATACAATCGCTTCCGTAGGGATTTCGAAGATTAGACTAATTACTGCGAGCACAGAGCTATTTAAGGCGTCAATCTTTGTGATGGACCGTTGTTAAAAAACTAAAAGAACGAAAGGAGCAGGCATCTTTCGCGTGCTCCAAGCGCCAGTGGAGCGGGAAGAAACACTATTACAAGGTACTGTGAGAAGTGTCATCTGCCATACGGTTCACAGTGGTTTGCAGAGTATGAATGTAGTTGCAGACATAGGTCTTGATCTTGACCAGACGACCTCCGTGAATACAGAACGCCGCACAGATGTGCAAATGCACACTGTATGCGTATCCTGCGCTATGGAACACCGTTATTGTCCTATGGTAAGGACAGTACCACTAGGGAGTCTTTCTTGGATAAAACTATGAAATTATAAACTCTGCATGTTACTGTATTCACTAGAGCCGTGTTTCTCAACCTTTTTTTTTTGCGCCACACCAAAGTACATTTCAAACTTTTGCGATACCCCTACACGTGACTTTTTTTTTTCCTAGATGCAAATAAGCAAACACCGAAAGTACACATGATATATTTTTTTGTTGTAGAACGACGTTGTGGCACAAATTTATTACGTAAGACTATTGAATAGGAACATATGAACGTAAACATAAGACAAGCAATACTAGGAAATTATTACTCTTAATTATTACTCTTAAGCAAGAACACATGTACACACACACACACACACACACACACACACACACACAAACAAAATAATTGCCAGGTGCCAGTAGGATTCGCGCTCTGTTGGTTCCGTACAAACTTAATTATGTATACAGATAGTGCACCGATCGCGGGAATCGAGTATCTCGACGATTTTTGCCTGTTATCGACATTGATACTGGCAAGATACAGGTCCCTAGAATTTCAAAACTTTCGAGGCTGTTTTAATTTTAAGTTTGAAGTCGGATATCAAATGTCAAAAGAATTTTTTTGTGTCATATTATTAAAAATTAACGGCTTTCGTATTTTTTCCTTCTTCTAGAATGTGGCGGTTTACTTCTTGCAAAATTTCATGATTCTAGGTGCACGGGAAGTCCCTGTAGGTTGTAATGAATGAGATAGCAAGTATCAAATTACGTGTCATAAATGGTCATATCTTTTGATTGCAATGTCTTAGAAGCTTACCTTTATTACAATGCCAAGAGACATTAGACATTAATGTGTGACGTAAATTTCAACTCGATACATCTACTCGTTCCTGAGAGAAAAGGGTCTTTGTAGGCTGACGGACATACAATCAGGTAATAAATAACAAAAAGTTTTTTTTCGTGTGAGCGGATTACAGATTAACAATTTTCTTGTTACTTCTTTTACTTATACAGTGAAACTTTGGTTCTGACCAATTCTCATTATTGCAGGCGAAAGCGAAGTACTCTAAAGCTTTTGATAATTTTTTTTCTGAAATAAACACCTTTGAGCTATATATCAACTTTTACGGTAACGTGACCGATTTCATGACATCAAATCACATCTTCAGGTGTGTGTACGTCAGTGAAACATTAAACCCCTCATACAGGAAGGAGAGGGATTCAATCTTTTTAAAATACGGTACTGTTGTTACCCGTAACAAGCAGGGTGTCATAGTCCAAAGTGCCCAGCTGAAAAACTGACATGTTGAAAGCGCTTTTACCGGAAGCGGCGGACAGCAACCGTCCAACCTCCCTCGCCTTGCAGGACCACGCTTCTGCATGGTAAGACATTTGTAGGATTGCTGTCCGCCGCTTCCTGGTAAACGCGTTTTCAACATATCGGTTTTTCAGCTGGGCACTCTGCACTATGACACCCTGCTTGTTACGGGTAACAACAGTACTGTATTTTAAAAAGGTTGCATCCCTCTCCTTCCTGTATGAGGGGTTTCATGTTTCACTGACAAATGTACACATTAAGACGTAATTTGACATCACGAAACCCGTCGTGTTCCTGTAAAAAAAAAAAAAAATGGTCCCAGGCACTATGGGACTGTATCTGAAGTCATCAGTCTCCTAGACTTAGAACTACTTAAACCTAACGAACCTAAGGACATCACATACATCTATGCCCGAGGCAGGATTCGAACCTGCGACCGTAGCAGCAGCGCGGTTCCAGACTGAAGCGCCTAGAACCGCTCGGCCACAGCGGCCGGCGTTCCTGTAAAAGTCCATATACAGCCGAAAGCGATTTAATTCAGAAACATGGATTACTTCAACTGCTGCTGGCTATAACTGAAACTGTTTGATGAGTGAGTTTGCGAGATTAAAATACACTCCTGGAAATTGAAATAAGAACACCGTGAATTCATTGTCCCAGGAAGGGGAAACTTTATTGACACATTCCTGGGGTCAGATACATCACATGATCACACTGACAGAACCACAGGCACATAGACACAGGCAACAGAGCATGCACAATGTCGGCACTAGTACAGTGTACATCCACCTTTCGCAGCAATGCAGGCTGCTATTCTCCCATGGAGACGATCGTAGAGATGCTGGATGTAGTCCTGTGGAACGGCTTGCCATGCCATTTCCACCTGGCGCCTCAGTTGGACCAGCGTTCGTGCTGGACGTGCAGACCGCGTGAGACGACGCTTCATCCAGTCCCAAACATGCTCAATGGGGGACAGATCCGGAGATCTTGCTGGCCAGGGTAGTTGACTTACACCTTCTAGAGCACGTTGGGTGGCACGGGATACATGCGGACGTGCATTGTCCTGTTGGAACAGCAAGTTCCCTTGCCGGTCTAGGAATGGTAGAACGATGGGTTCTATGACGGTTTGTATGTACCGTGCAGTATTCAGTGTCCCCTCGACGATCACCAGTGGTGTACGGCCAGTGTAGGAGATCGCTCCCCACACCATGATGCCGGGTGTTGGCCCAGTGTGCCTCGGTCGTATGCAGTCCTGATTGTGGCGCTCACCTGCACGGCGCCAAACACGCATACGACCATCATTGGCACCAAGGCAGAAGCGACTCTGATCGCTGAAGACGACACGTCTCCATTCGTCCCTCCATTAACGCCTGTCGCGACACCACTGGAGCTGGGCTGCACGATGTTGGGGCGTGAGCGGAAGACGGCCTAACGGTGTGCGGGACCGTAGCCCAGCTTCATGGAGACGGTTGCGAATGGTCCTCGCCGATACCCCAGGAGCAACAGTGTCCCTAATTTGCTGGGAAGTGGCGGTGCGGTCCCCTACGGCACTGCGTAGGATCCTACGGTCTTGGCGTGCATCCGTGCGTCGCTGCGGTCCGGTCCCAGGTCGACGGGCACGTGCACCTTCCGCCGACCACTGGCGACAACATCGATGTACTGTGGAGACCTCACGCCCCACGTGTTGAGCAATTCGGCGGTACGTCCACCCGGCCTCCCGCATGCCCACTATACGCCCTCGCTCAAAGTCCGTCAACTGCACATACGGTTCACGTCCACGCTGTCGCGGCATGCTACCAGTGTTAAAGACTGCGATGGAGCTCCGTATGCCACGGCAAACTGGCTGACACTGACGGCGGCGGTGCACAAATGCTGCGCAGCTAGCGCCATTCGACGGCCAACACCGCGGTTCCTGGTGTGTCCGCTGTGCCGTGCGTGTGATCATTGCTTGTACAGCCCTCTCGCAGTGTCCGGAGCAAGTATGGTGGGTCTGACACACCGGTGTCAATGTGTTCTTTTTTCCATTTCCAGGAGTGTATATGACATAAGTGGCCGTATCTTTTGATTTCATTGACTTAGAAGCTTCATTTCTTTTACACAGCCAAGAGACCGTAGAATTTAGTATGGGACATAACTTTGAACTTGATACATCTACCCATTCGTGGGAAAAATGGTTTTTAACAGTCGGAAAGACTGACAGGCGGACAACAAAGTGATTCTATAGGGGTTACGTTTTTACCAACTGCTGCACGGAATCCTAAAAGCAGAAAACAACGCATATTTTGTTTTGTCAGATGAGTATGATACAAATCTTACAAAGTCCACTTTGAGTACTCACCGACATTTCTTACTGACGCAGCAGACAGTGGCGACAGAGTCAAAGAAAACGGCAGCCGCCCCGACAAAGACTCACAAGATGCCACGCACCGCAAAAAAAGGGACTTCTTTGGTGACGATTATCCATGGAATGGGGCATCGTTTGTTTTAGAGCTGATTGCAAAAACAGATATGTGATTATTATGATTCGATACATGTTTAAATGCGTATAATCACACATAAAGATAGGCAATTTCTTGCAAACTGGGCTACTTCAAGAAAAGATTTTTATGTTGTGGATATTTTTTTGCTGTGGATATTTCATCTGCGGAGGATTAGAAGACATTAATAATCTCGCAACATATCTGACATATATTCGTGACACACCAGTGATGTCATGACATGGCGGTTGAGAAACGCTGCACTAAAACGTGCATAAAATCCAACAGCCGCTGAATAACTTTAAATTTTTAAATGCTGATGCTTCTTATACTCATGGTGTAAGGAATACATCTATCAGCCATTATGTGTCGACATTGTGCCGTAAAATTACTCATTCATTCCTTTATTTTGTAGTGTTTTACAGGTCAGTAAACAGATGCGTCTACAGCTTAGCTTGGAATCATACATGAAGTCCTCACGAAGCCTTCTTGCAGTGTTAAAGACGGCCCCTAGAACGATTCCTCACGTTCAATACATCATTTGTGAGAAGATCATAACGATAAGAGAAGAGAGTTCGAGGAAACGGCGAAGTGCATTGGAAACTCTTTTTCTTCCGTTATGTTCGCGGACTGACTGGCAAAGGGAACAAATAATGTCAGTGCGGAAAGCAAAAAGTACTCGGTTATATACGTGAAGTGGCTCCAGAGTACAAACACAGAAGGAAGAGAATTTAGATTCTCCAGCGCCAGCACCAACTGAGGCGTGGCCTGCTGGATAATCATATGTGTAACCATTCTGTCCGCACAAAACGGGTTGTAATCTTCTTTTTTGAACGTGAGTTTACTGTGTTTGCTAATTCCCCTTAATTGCGTAACCGACTGCACGTGTAACACATTTTCGTACTTTCCAGGAGAGAGTTTAAAGCGCACAGGCGCAACATGTCTTTTGCTTTCAACGTATTCTGTAGCTTAAGCTTGCCGTATAGAATTCTTTAATTTTCTGAGACCTATTTTTCGCCACCATTTCTGAAAGTCGGTAGTATTTTCGTGGCTCTCTCTGGAAATAAAATGGGCGCAGCATTGCACTGCAGCTTATCTTGGTTTAAAATGAAACTGTAAATCCTGACTGGACACAGACTGTAGTTGGTCGACAGTAATGGAGAATCTACAAGAGCAGTCTCACCAAATATTGAGCCTACTGTAAAGACTCATTATAAATAATTGCAATGAACTGTGACGATTTATTTTTTGACTTGTAGTAAATATGAGCAAATTAGAAGATAGATTAAATATTTTTTTATTTTAACAGAATAGACCCTTATTTTTTATTTTAATTCAGTAGACCCATATTATTACGTTCTTTTTTTGTCTGTGATGCAGTTTCTGTTTCGGTGACATAGGTTTCGGATTCCAAGCCCATTTTCGAGCGATTCCTTTTCAAAACTATTGTTAATGATTTGTTTGCTGGAATTAGTCTTCAGGTATTATACAATCTATAACTGAGAAGAACTCAATGTGATGATTCAAATTTAACAGTTACATAACGTGTTTTAGGAGGAACTCTATATACATACTAAGACACAAAAAATAATTCACCACGAAGGAGTTATGGAAATTGGTCACAAATTGAGGTTTATACAGGTTGTTGTTGTTGTGGTCTTTAGTCCTGAGACTTGTTTGATGCAGCTCTCCATGCTACCCTATCCTGTGCAAGTTTCTTCATCTCCCAGTACCTACTGCAACCTACATCCTTCTGAATCTGCTTAGTGTATTCATCTCTCGGTCTCCCTCTACGATTTTTACCCTCCACGCTGCCCTCCAATACTAAATTTGTGATCCCTTGATGCCTCAGAACATGTCCTACCAACCGGTCTCTTCTTCTCGTCAAGTTGTGCCACAAACTCCTCTTCTCCCCAATTCTATTCAATACCTCCTCATTAGTTATGTGATCTACCCATCTAATCTTCAGCATTCTTCTGTAGCACCACATTTCGAAAGCTTCTATTCTCTTCCTATCCAAACTATTTATCGTCCACGTTTCACTTCCATACATGGCTACACTCCATACAAATACTTTCAGAAACGACTTCCTGACACTTAAATCTATACTCGATGTTAACAAATTTATCTTCTTCAGAAACGCTTTCCTTGCCATTGCCAGTATACATTTTATATCTTCTCTACTTCGACCATCATCAGTTATTTTGCTCCCCAAATAGCAAAACTCCTTTATTACTTTAAGTGCCTCTTTTCCTAATCTAATTCCCTCAGCATCACCCGACTTAATTCGTCTACATTCCATTATCCTCGTTTTGCTTTTGTTGATGTTCATCTTATATCCTCCTTTCAACACACTGTCCATTCCGTTCAACTGCTCTTCCAAGTCCTTTGCTGTCTCTGACAGAATTACAATGTCATCGGCGAACCTCAAAGTTTTTATTTCTTCTCCATGGATTTTAATACCTACTCCGCCGAACTTTCCTTTTGTTTCCTTTACTGCTTGCTCAATATACAGATAGAATAACATTGGGGAGAGGTTACAACCCTGTCTCACTCCCTTCCAACCACTGCTTCCATTTGATGTCCCTCGACTCTTATAACTGCCATCTGGTTTCTGTACAAATTGTAAATAGCCTTTCGCTCCCTGTACTTTACCCCTGCCACCTTCTGAATTTGAAAGAGAAAGTATTCCAGTCAACATTGTCAAAAGCTTTCTCTAAGTCTACAAATGCTAGAAAAGTAGGTTTGCCTTTCCTTAATCTTTCTTCTAAGATAAGTCGTAAGGTCAGTATTGCCTCACGTGTTCCAATATTTCTACGGAATCCAAACTGATCTTCCTCGATGTCAGCTTCTACCAGTTTTTCCATTCGTCTGTAAAGAATTCGTGTTAGTATTTTGCAGCTGTGACTTATTAAACTGATAGTTCGGTAATTTTCACATCTGTCTTATACAGGTATCGACGGAAAATACAATGCTGTAAACTTTGGCGGCCGGTGGAAGAATTTCACCGCGCAACTGGGAAAGATAGCAAACGAGGCATAAAGTGTTTGCGAATTTCATTCCGCAGTAACTATGCCTCGCAGACAGTCGTGTGAACAATATACGGAGGTGTCATCATTTGAGAGAGGACATGTTGTTGGGCTCAAACAACATAGTGTGTAGTGTATATGGGATTGTAAAACAGTTAAGATCCTTAGATGCCAGGAATGCATTTGGCCCAGACGGTAAAGATTATACGTTCACTATGCTAAAAATATAGCACCATTCTTATCCATCATCTATCAGAGATCACTGGAACAGCGGAAAGTTCCACGGGAGTGGAACATGGCCCAGGTCATAGCAATTTATACAAAGTGTAGATAATCGGATGCACATAATTTCTGGCCAATTTCACTGACATCGATTTGTTGTAGACTAATGGAACATATTTTGTGTTCAGACGTAATGACCTTTCTAGACTCTGAGGAGCTCATATGCAGAAACCAGCATGGTTTTAGGAAACAGCGGTCATGCGAGACACAGCTGGCCCTCTTTGTGCGTGATATACAACAGGCTCTAGATTCCAGCTCTCGGGTTGATGCCACATTTCTCGACTTTCGAAAGGCTTAGACTCAGTTCCGCAGTGTCGTTGCTCCAAAAAGTGCGCGCTTACGGTTTATCCGATGACATATGCCGTTGGATAGACAGTTTTCTAACAGACAGGGAGCAGTAGGTCGTCCTGAACGAGGTGACGTCAACAGAAACATGCGTAATTTCAAGTCTGCCCCAGGGCAGCGTAATAGGTCCGTTGCTTTTTACGATTTACAGAAACGATCTGGTTGATTGTATTGACAGCGGCATTAGACTGTTTGCCGGTGATGCTGTAGTCTACAGGAAAGTAGTATCACACGAAAGTTGTGAAAAAATCAATAAGGATTTGCAGAAAATAAATGCGTGGTGTAATGACAGGAAGTAATCTCTCAATATAAGTAAGTGTAACCGATTGCGTATAAATAGGCGAAAATCCCTATTAACGTAAGAGTACAAAATAAGTGCCCAGTTTTTGGAACCGGTAACATCAGTCAATGGGTGTGACTATTCGAAATGATCTCAAATGGAATGATCAGATTACACAAGTAACGGGTAAGGCAAACTCTAGATTGAGGTTTATTTGCAGAATCCTGAAGCGATGCAGTCCTTCAACAAAGGAAATAGCTTACAATACGTTATTTCGTCCAGCCTTAGAGTATTGTTCGTCTGTATGGGACCCTTACCAGTTGGATCCGATTCACGAGATTGAGAAGGTCCAAAGCTGGGCGGCAAGATTCCTGACTGGTACATTTAGCCATAGCAAGAGCGTTACAAATCTCATAGAAAGTTTGAAGTTGGGCACACTTGCAGATAGACGGCGCGCTAAACGGAAGGGGCTGCTCACTCAGTTCCGAAATCCGATCTTCACAAACTGAGTAGTCCATGTGCAACATGGGCAACATCAAGGAGAGTGTGATCTCAGGAGCGCCGTGGTCCCGTGGTTAGCGTCCTAGGTTCAAGTCTTCCCTCGAGTGAGAAGTTTAATTTTTTATTTTCAGACAATTATCAAAGTTCAGGCACTCACACATAATCAACTTCGCTCTCCAAAATTCCAGGACATGTTCACATTTGCTTGGACATATGCAGGATTTGACGGTCTACACACGGAAAAATTTGAAAACATTAAAAACATAAGTTTTGACAGAGCACAGGGAAAACTGTGCGACTGTGAAACTGTTGCATTCATTTGTTGCAGTTTATGTGACAAACTCTTATGTTTTCATCACTTTTTTGGGAGTGATTATCACATCCACAAGAAAACCTAAATCGGGCAAGGTAGAAGAATCTTTTTACCCATTCGCCAAGTGTACAAGTTAGGTGGGTGGACAACATGTTCCTGTCATGTGACGCACATGCCGTCACCAGTGTCGTATAGAATATATTAGACGTGTTTTCCTGCGTAGGAATCGGTTGACCTATGACCTTGCGATCAAATGTTTTCGGTTCCCATTGGAGAGGCACGTCCTTTCGTCTACTAATCGCATGGTTTTGCGGTGCGGTCGCAAAACACAGACACTAAATTTATTACAGTGAACAGAGACGTCAATGAACGAACGGACAGATCATAAGCTTGCGAAAACAACGCAACCACGCTAACCACTGGACCACGGCGCTCCTGAGCTCACATTATCCTTGATGTTGCATATCTTGCGCATGGACTACTCAGTCTGTATATTTTGCTTATTTTTTTCATAGTTCCACACAACTTCTTCCTGTTTTCTCGATTGATCTGTGCTCATTTTTTCAAGGCCTATCCATTGTGCCAACTTATAACTAAATCGCCCGCATCTCGTGGTCGTGCGGTAGCGTTCTCGCTTCCCACGCCCGGGTTCCCGGATTCGATTCCCGGCGGGGTCAGGGATTTTCTCTGCCTCGTGATGGCTGGGTGTTGTGTGCTGTACTTAGGTTAGTTAGGTTTAAGTAGTTCTAACTTCTAGGGGACTGATGACCATAGATGTTAAGTCCCATAGTGCTCAGAGCCATTTTGAACTAAATCTGAGGGCGGTGCGATGGGGAGGTTCCCTTGTAAGGACAAACACACACACACCCATGCCCGAGGGAGAACTCGCACCTCCGCCGAGGATGTAGAACATATACACTCCTGGAAATGGAAAAAAGAACACATTGACACCGGTGTGTCAGACCCACCATACTTGCTCCGGACACTGCGAGAGGGCTGTACAAGCAATGATCACACGCACGGCACAGCGGACACACCAGGAACCGCGGTGTTGGCTGTCGAATGGCGCTAGCTGCGCAGCATTTGTGCACCGCCGCCGTCAGTGTCAGCCAGTTTGCCGTGGCATACGGAGCTCCATCGCAGTCTTTAACACTGGTAGCATGCCGCGACAGCGTGGACGTGAACCGTATGTGCAGTTGACGGTCTTTGAGCGAGGGCGTATAGTGGGCATGCGGGAGGCCGGGTGGACGTACCGCCGAATTGCTCAACACGTGGGGCGTGAGGTCTCCACAGTACATCGATGTTGTCGCCAGTGGTCGGCGGAAGGTGCAGCGACGCACGGATGCACGCCAAGACCGTAGGATCCTACGCAGTGCCGTAGGGGACCGCACCGCCACTTCCCAGCAAATTAGGGACACTGTTGCTCCTGGGGTATCGGCGAGGACCATTCGCAACCGTCTCCATGAAGCTGGGCTACGGTCCCGCACACCGTTAGGCCGTCTTCCGCTCACGCCCCAACATCGTGCAGCCCGCCTCCAGTGGTGTCGCGACAGGCGTGAATGGAGGGACGAATGGAGACGTGTCGTCTTCAGCGATGAGAGTCGCTTCTGCCTTGGTGCCAATGATGGTCGTATGCGTGTTTGGCGCCGTGCAGGTGAGCGCCACAATCAGGACTGCATACGACCGAGGCACACAGGGCCAACACCCGGCATCATGGTGTGGGAAGCGATCTCCTACACTGGCCGTACACCACTGGTGATCGTCGAGGGGACACTGAATAGTGCACGGTACATCCAAACCGTCATAGAACCCATCGTTCTACCATTCCTAGACCGGCAAGGGAACTTGCTGTTCCAACAGGACAATGCACGTCCGCATGTATCCCGTGCCACCCAACGTGCTCTAGAAGGTGTAAGTCAACTACCCTGGCCAGCAAGATCTCCGGATCTGTCCCCCATTGAGCATGTTTGGGACTGGATGAAGCGTCGTCTCACGCGGTCTGCACGTCCAGCACGAACGCTGGTCCAACTGAGGCGCCAGGTGGAAATGGCATGGCAAGCCGTTCCACAGGACTACATCCAGCATCTCTACGATCGTCTCCATGGGAGAATAGCAGCCTGCATTGCTGCGAAAGGTGGATATACACTGTACTAGTGCCGACATTGTGCATGCTCTGATGCCTGTGTCTATGTGCCTGTGGTTCTGTCAGTGTGATCATGTGATGTATCTGACCCCAGGAATGTGTCAATAAAGTTTCCCCTTCCTGGGACAATGAATTCACGGTGTTCTTATTTCAGTTTCCAGGAGTGTATTATTACCAACAACTTTGAAATCGCGCAATGATCACCATTCAAAGATAAGGGAAATTAGAGCTCGTACTGAGGCGTTCAGACAATTGTTTTTCCCTCGCGCTATCCGCGTGTGGAACAGAGGGAGGGAAATATGACTTTGGCGCGAATTGTGCCATCCGCCACACACCGCTTGGTTTCTAGTGGAGTATATACGTAGATGTAGAAAAAAGCCGGTTGTAGTGATCGGCGAATCATTCGACATTTGAATAGGAGCGAACCCACTGTTCGAGACGATTTTGGCAGGACTGGGTGGACTATGGCCGAACACAGCGTCAAGAAGGATGCTGTCGACCTAGAGAGAAGACAGAACGTGAGGACTGAGCGATTGTCAGAGATGCACTCCGAGCCCAGATTCATCGTTATCATTGATACGACGTACACCTGGTACTTCAATGATCACAAGGACATTTCGTAGACGGCTCACAGAAAGGGGGCTGAGCTCACGGCGCCTCTTGCTCAGACTACCATTGACCTCTGTACATCAACAAGCCCGTTTACGATAGTGCCGGGCACATTCGTCCGGCAATCTCGTTGACTGGAATAGAATTATCTTCAGTGATGAGTCCCGCCTCGAACTGAGCCCCGAAGACCATCGAAGACGTGTCTGGGGTCGTCCCAGACAACCAGGAGTGATGGTTTGAAGTTTCATTTGTTTTTTCATACCAAGGCCCCTTTGCTTATCATCTACGACATCCTTACAGCCCAGCGGTACGTCGACGATGATATTCTACGCGCCGTTTTGTTGCCCTGCATGCTTAATTTCAGCAAGATAATGCCCAGCCGCACACGGAGAGGATTTCTACTGATTGTCTTCGCGCTTACCTAACCCTGCCTGTGCCAGCAAGTTCACCGGATCTCTCCCAAATAGAAAACGATTGGGGCATTATGGGCAGGGCCCTTCAACGATCTCTGTGTTTTGATGATCTAACGCGCCAGCTGGACAGAATAAGGCACGAGATCCCTTAGGAGGACATCCAACAACTCTATCAATCAATGGCAAGCCGAATAACTGCTTGCTTAAGGGCCAGAGGTGGCCCAAAGCGTTACTGACTTGCTCAATTTTTGATGGCCTTTCTCTTAAATAAATCATATACACTACTGGCCATTAAAATTGCTACACCACGAAGATGACGTGCTACAGACGTGAAATTTAACCGACAGGAAGAAAATGCTGTGATACGCAAAAGATTAGCTTTTCAGAGCATTCACGCAAGGTTGGCGCCTGTGGCGACACCTACAACGTGCTGACATAAGGAAAGTTTCCAACCGATTTCTCACACACAAACAGCAGTTGACCGGCGTTGCCCGGTGAAACGTTGCTGTGATGCCTCGTGTAAGGAGGAGAAATGCGTACCATCACGTCTCCGACTTTGATAAAGATCGGATTGTAGCCTACCGCGATTGCTGTTTATCGTATCGCGACATTGCTGCTCGCATTGGTCGAGATTCAATCACTGTTAGTAGAATATGCAATCGGTGGGTTCAGGAGGGTAATATGGAACGCCGTGCTGGATCCCAACGGCCTCGTATCACTAGCAGTCGAGATGGCTGTAACGGATCGTGCAGCCAGGTCTCGATCCCTGAGTCAACAGATGGGGCGTTTGCAAGACAATAACCATCTGCACGAACAGTTCGACGACGTTTGCAGCAGCATGGACTATCAGCTCGGAGACCATGGCTGCGGTTACCCTTGACGCTGCATCACAGACAAGAGCACCTGCGTTGGTGTACTCAACGACGAACCTGGGTGCACGAATGGCAAAACGTCATTTTTTCGGATAAATCCAGGTTCTGTTCACAGCATCATGATGGCCGCGGTGACGCACATTGGAAGCGTATATTCGTCATCGCCATACTTACGTATCACCCGGTGTTATGGTATGGGGTGCCATTGATTACATGTGTCGGTCACCTCTTGTTCGCATTGACGGCACTTTGAACACTGGACGTTACATTTCAGATGTGTTACGACCCGTAGCTCTACCCTTCATTCGATCTCTGCGAAACCCTACATTTCAGCCAGCACATTCTCCAGACCTCTCACCGATTGAAAACCTCTGGTCAATGGTGGCCGTGCAAGTGGCTCGTCACAATACGCCAATTACTACTCTTGATGAACTGTGGTATCTTGTTGACGCTGCATGGGCAACTGTACCTGTACACGCCATCCAAGCTGTTTGACTTCATGCCCAGGCGTATCAGGGCCGTTATTACGGCGAGAGGTGGTTGTTCTGGGTACTGATTTCTCAGGACCTATGCACCCAAATCGAGTGAAAATATAATTACATGTCAGTTCTAGCATAATATATTTGTCCAATGAGTACCCGTTTATCATCTGCATTTCTTCTTGGTGGAGCAATTTTAATGGCCAGTAGTGTAATTTTTGTGAAATCGTAATCATTTGTTTGTCTGTACATGTACATCACATCTACCGATTGCCGTCCCATTTGGATAATTCCTTCGTAGAGCGTCGTCTTTTTTTTGTCTTAGAGTATATTTTATGACATGGTAGGGTACGAGGGCTTGCTGAAAAGTAATGCCTCCGAATTTTTTATGTGGAAATTCATAATTTTTTTAAAAATAAAACAAAAGTTAGGAAAATTATACGTGTTTCTTTTTCATGTATACATATTTGTAGAACTCTGCCACTAGAGGCTTCGAACGAATTGTAGCGGGTAACATGCCAGTGTGTAACGTAAGTATATCGAGGCGTGAGGAACAGCCTGCTGTAACGGAGTTTCGAATTCGAACAGTTCGTCCACACATGGCGGACCCTTTGCTTCAGCATGACAATGCCAAATCACACACGAGTGCTGCGTCATACGACTCTTTACACTCACTATCATCGATCACCCTGCATACATTCCCCTCTTGGGCATCCGATTTTCATCTGTTTCCAAAATTTGAGATCATCTTCAAATGGTTCAAATGGCTCTAAGCACTATGGGACTTAATATCTGAGGTCATCAGTCCCGTAGTCTTAGAACTATTTAAACCTAATTAACCTAAGGGCATCACACACATCCATGCCCGACGCAGGTTTCGAACCTGCGACCACAGCGGGCGCGCGGATCCAGACTGAAGCGCCTAGAACCGCTCTGCCACACTGGCCGGCTAAGATCACCTTCAAGGACTTCACTGTGATAGTGATGAAGCGGAGCAAGCAAAGCTCAGGTTGTGGCTCCGTCAAGAATGTCAAACATTTTACATTGATGGTATCAACAAACAGGTCTCTCGTTGGGAGAAATGTTTGCGTCGCCAGGATGCCTATGTTGAAAAATTAATATGTAGACATGAAGAATAAAAATGTGGACTGTTCATAATTTTTGTTGTTGGGGGGATTAGTTTTCAGTAGGCTGTCATAGAATAATTTGAGTAAAACGCTCCATATAACGTATGGCCGGTTTTTATTGGCTACAGAGTTACTAGTTGCTAAGTGTTTATTTATCGATTGTAATTTTTGTTTTAATTGAAATTGTGAAGTTGCGCTTCAGGTTTTCAACTGAGTTTTCAACTATGACCGTGGTAGTGATTGCGATTTGTTGGCCAGTTACATTGTACGTATATATTTGACTGGTGTCTGTCTTGTGGGACAGGTCCGACTGAGCAGACACCACTCAGAGTTCTACATTTCTGAAAAAGTGGGTAACGGCTTCCCGACGTTTATTTCAGTGGGAATGTACAAATATCGTCTGAACTCCTGCGGTAATCAGGATTTGCGGTTAGAGCTTTCAAGGTGAAAGGACATCAATGATACGATTCGCTGATGACATTGCTATCTTGAGTGAAGTTCAAGAAGAATTACATAATTTGCTGAACAGAATAAAGTCTAATGAGTAGGGAGTATGGATTGAGAGTAAATTGAAGAAAGACGAATGTAATGAAAAGTAGCAGAAATGAGAACAGCGAGAAACTTAATATCAGTATTGATGGTCACGAAGTAGATGAAGTTAAGTAATTCTGCTACTTAGGCAGTAAAATAACCAATGACGGACGGAGCGAGGAAGACATCAAAAGCAGACTAGCAACGGCAAAAAGGGCATTCCTGGCCAAGAGAAGTCTACTAATATCAAACATCGGCTTTAATTTGAAGAAGAAATTTCTGAGAATGTACGTTTGGAGTATAGCGTTGTATAGTAGTGAAACTTGGATTGTGGGAAAACCGAAACAGAAGAGCATCGAAGCATTTGGGATGTGGTGCTACAGACGAATGTTGAAAATTAGGTTCACTGATAAGGTAAGGAATGAGGAGGTTCTGCACAGAATCGGAGAGGAAAGGAACTTGTGGAAAACACTGATAAGAAGAAGGGGCAGGTTGATAGGACATCTGTTAAGACATGAGGGAATGACTTCCATGGTACTAGAGGGAGCTGGTGAGGGCAAAAACTGTAGAGGAAGAAAGAGATTGGAATACATCCAACAAATAATTGAGGACGTAGGTTGCAAGTGCTACTCTGTGATGAAGAGGTTAGTACACGAGAGGAATTCATGGCGGGCCTCATCAAACCAGTGTAAACTTATCGGTGTTCCACATACGAGAATATGGCGGACTTTATGTATGCACGAACTTTACTACTAACACTTAACAGCGGATTCATCGCCTTCAAGAAGGAAATTAAGGTAGACGATTGACATTTTGCATGAGAAAATCACATTTACAATAGAAAATGAACAAGACAAAGGCATCAGTTACTTCCACCTAAATATTACAAGACACAACAACACATGTACGTCAAAATTTACAGGAAAAATACGCTGACGGACACCACAATCCCTGAAACCTCACGTCAGGCAAACATCCTTAAACAAGCAGCATACAGGTAAGTGCAACACAGAGCAGCTAAAATATCTCTGAACCAAGAAAACTTGCAACAAGAAATAAACATAGTGCAACAGATTGGAGTTGCAAACGATTATACTGCTTGACACAGTTCTAGACAAAGTGAAGAAAGACCCAGACACAAACTGCACCACAGACAAGTACAAGTTCTTCCACATTTCGCCACTATCTACATACGAGGGTTGCCCAGAAAGTAACGCACCGCACTTTTTTTCTCAGCCGAAAACAATGCTAAGAGTGTGAAACGTTACGTATGTGTCATTTGAAGTCTTTTGAGTGAGCGCGCCAAGTTTCCGACAGATAGCGTAGCTGCAGGACAGTTTCAAAATGGCGTCTGTAGGTGACGTACGTTACAAGCAACGTGCCGTCATTGAATTTGTCACTACAGAGAAAGAAACTGTGGGAAGTATTCACAAACGCTTGTGCAAAGTCTGGGGAGCATCTGCTTTCGGCGGAAGTACAGTTAGTCGCTGGGCACAGAGGGTGACGCCATCAGAAGGCGGTTTGGCGGGGCTCCACGATTTGCAGCAGTAGGGGAGACCATCCAGGCTGTCACACCTGATATGTTGTAGCGAGCTTCCACTTGTTTGGGTCATTAAAGGACGCCATTCGTGGAAGAAATTTTGAGGATGATGAGAAGGTGAGTCGCACAGTGAAGTAGTGGCTCCACCACCAGCACAAGGATTGGTACCGACAGAGCATACACGCACTTGTTTCGCGCTGAAGGAAGGTCATAAAACGGGATGGCGATTACGTGGAAAAATAGGGTGTGTAGATAAACACTATTGTTTCGTGAGTGTAATTCTCATTATGTTCAATAAAGAATTGTTGAAGAAAAAATGCGATGCATACTTTTCTGGGCAACTCACGTATAAAGATCGATAACCAGCTTGCGCATTTTTTAACATATTGCGGTGAAGTTAACAGAACAAAGCAGAACCTCACACATTAGAAACATTACCGAAAAGTTGCATAGTACACAGAGTTACATAGTACAATGCGGATCATTTCGCGCAACGCGTCATGTAAAATGGAAATAAAAGAAAATCATATCTGGTAGCAAAAAAGTAGCCCATTGACATTCCGTCGTCGTAGTACTGTTACTACTGTTAGTTGCTGAGGCCACTGTCACTCCTGATGGTATCAGTAACACCTGTAACTCACATCGGCGTTCCGGCGAAAACCTACGTGCATTTGTGCAGAAACATTTTCAAGACCACTCCTCTGTAAATGTGTTGTGTGGTATGATAGACAGCTGGGCTATTGTCTTACAGGGCCCGTTATCTATAAAACGTGCTTGCCGCCTTGTGGAAGGGATTCCTTTGGCTACAAGGACGGGAAAGTTTTTCCAGCGTGACTGAGCCCCACTACATTGTAGTCATCAGGCGACACACGCAATTTAAATCTAACATTCTCCGCAAGATGAATCGGCAGAAAGGTCACCCTTCACGTCCGCAAAGGTCACCATACCTTACCTATTTAGGTTTTTGCCTCTGGGGATAACTGAAAGGTGAAGGCGTCGAAGAAAAAGTAGACTCAAGTGACTGTTTGTTTTTTCAGCTTATGAATAGGACCGCCCTCATAAAATAATGCCAGGAGGATCTCAAGAGTTACACGCGATGTTGTCAAGAGACTGTGAAGGTCACTGGAGTTAGCTGTGGACTTCATGAAAATCGGCTTAGAACTTAATCATTTGTCTGTTCTTAACGCCGTCTTAAAATGTGAAACCGTAGGTTAATGGTAGGCATCTGTTAAAGATGGAGCAGGTTGGCTTGTATACAGGAATCCTTGAGTAGAAAGCAACTGAACCCTTTTATTAACCTTTTATTTTATCCCCAGAATGAAATTTTCTCTCTGCTGCCGAGTGTGCGGTGATATGAAACTTCCTGGCAGATTAAAAGTGCGTTCCGGACCGAGACTCCAACTCGGGACCTTTTCCTTTCGCGGGCAGGAGATCTACCATAGGTCCCGAGTTCGAGGATCGGTACGGTGCACAGTTTTAATCTGCCAGGAAGTTTCCTTTATTTTGTGTGTTTCCCAATGTTAAAATTTTCCTTTGCATACATTGGTACTTGAACAACCATCCCACTGGACGTTCAAAACAAACTCTCCAACAAGGTAACGGCCTTAAGGCCCTCAAGCAATTGATAAGGTAAAACCTACAGCAGCAATATACGGCACACAGCCAAACTTTACTTTCTACCATTGGAGTAAGTTTTGCCAGTTATCGGATTAATTATTGACCCAAAGTTCTGCTATTAGATAGAATTAATTTAAAAAACCAATATACAGGATAATAACAATATTAATAAGTACAATCCTTTTCTGACTTGATCTCCATCACAGTGCTGTACCCCAGCTGTGCAAATAACCATTGGAGGGCAGATGTTCAGTAAACTTGCGTCTGCTCTGACGCATCTGGCCGAAGTACAATTTTCGACAACCACTTCTGTCGTCCGGCAGTGTGTCACGCCACATACCAAATTAATTAAATGCTTCACAAATACTAGCGGGCTTCTACAACAGAGAGAGGGCATAATTAATTCACATACAATAAAGCAAGTTAATTACACAAGGATTAACACCATCGCCCAACCCAACCGAGCAAATAGCTGCAATTGACAAAGCAGTAAAAAAAAGTTAAAGCACAACCACACTGGTCAACAGTTTGATAATCAAAATAAAAAAACAATTTAGTGCACGTTGGAACCTAAGTCTTCGCCGAGTACAACGTGCAAGATCGAGCTTTAATCAGACGTTCAAAGTAACGGCATGTCGTCCCTCGCTGATACACTACGTAATAATCCGCATGTGCAATGAGGAGACTTGCCAGTCATGGCCTGTAGTTTTACTAGTATTTTGAAACTTAATAACTCAAAAACTTTATTAGATATTGGAATAAAACTTTAACCAAATAATATAGCGTGAGCTCTATGTGAAAAACAATTTAAAAATTATGGAAAACATAGTGGAGTGAATGCTGATTTTTATCTTATGTACTGAATGACATGTAATTTTTACTTTAGGTGCACTGTACTTCCATACTATTACAAAATAAAAGGTCAAAACAAATATTATTCTTTTAATTATTAATTTTTGAACATGTAAATCAGGAATATTAACTAGTTCGTTGTTTTGTATATTTTTAAAAGAAAATCGTTTTTAGAAGTCAATTTTTTTCTAATAATTTAAGAACTTATGACATGCTCCCATTGAATATATTTAATAGAATGTTGAATAATGTGGTTTACTGTGTAAGCAAGCACTGTATTATTATTCGTGCAAAATTATGTTTTGTGGCTTTAGTATGGGATGACATAATCATACCTAAGAATGCGACAACTTTGGTTACGGACAACTGAAACTAAAGACCTGCATGTCATTTTCTTCTCAATGATAGCATGTCAAAACATTCCAGCTCTACAATATTGTTGTTTCTGAGTGCCCTTTTCATCTTCTTTAGTGTTCTTTCTTTTCTTCGTTATTCTGGTCTGCTTTGTCATGTTTTCAGCAGCCTTTTCAGCTCCAGTGACGCGTTGCCTGTTGACACGTAGCTGCCCACTTTTCATGTTGCTCTCAGTTTTGATGCCACGTCTGCTCATGATTTTTAATCTGCTTGTAATTACACAATTAAAACGTATTGTGGCGTCCGTCATATCAATATGAGAAGCTGACATGCCAACAGAAACAGTTTTTGGCAAGGGTTTTGGCAGGTTATCTACTTGTATCGACAGAAGCATCGATTGCAACAAACCCCTGCTCATAGTACAGTCGATACGTTCTTCAAGGATACAATCGAGTTGCTATGGGAATAGCGACGCCAAAATCAAATGACGAGTATGATGGGTAATATTTTGTGTTTGACAGCAGTGTGACAGCTAGGCATTTGAACATGAAAACGATGAGGTACTATACATGAAGTATAAATTTTTAGATTTAGAAACAATGACAGAATTTTGTTCAGTATAAAAAATAATTTATTTTTGGGACCTCGTGACGTCCAGATCCACTTAAGAGTTCAGTAGACTTGAAGACCTTAACTGTAGTGTCCAGCCAGCTTGTGTGGCCGAGCGGTTCTAGGAGCTTCAGTCTGGAATCGTGCGACAGCTACGGTCGCAGGTTCGAATCCTGCCTCGGGCATGGATGTGTGTGATGTACTTAGGTTAGGTAGGTTGGTTGGTTGGTTGGTTGGGGAAGGAGACCAGACAGCGTGGTCATCGGTCTCATCGGATTAGGGAAGGATGGGGAAGGAAGTCGGCCGTGCCCTATCAGAGGAACCATCCCGGCATTTGCCTGGAGTGATTTAGAGAAATCACGGAAAACCTAAATCAGGATGGCCGGACGCGGGATTGAACCGTCGTCCTTCCGAATGCGAGTCCAGTGTCTAACCACTGCGCCAGTACTTAGGTTAGTTAGGGGACTGATGACCTCAGATGTTATGTCCCATAGTGCTCACAGTCATTTGAACCATTTTTGTAGTGTCGAGCAGTCCTTCTGCTGATTATAGGTCGAGGACGAGAGCGAAACTTCAGCTTTCAGTCCAGTGCGGCTTGCACATCCAACACCAGGGCCTGCTCGTACCACGGACGGTTGACCCAGCGACAACTTGCTCTCTCTCTCCCTCCCTCTCTCTCTCTCTCTCTCTCTCCCTCTCTCTCTCTCTCTCTCTCTCTTTCTCTCTCGCGTATCTTCCACGACTGCTGCAAATCTGAAATTGCCGATCCGTCTTCCCGTCGGTCTCGGGCGTGGACAACAGCAAGTGACACCGAGAGCCGATTTTCTCTTCGTGTGCAACGTGTACGGTCCGCTCACTGTCCACAGGCAAGGCCCAGTTACACTGAAGAGCCAAAGAAACTGCTGCACCTGCCTAATGTCGTGCAGAGGCCCCACGAGCACGCTCAAGTGCCGCAACACTACGTGGCATGGACTCGACTACTGTCTGAAGTAGTGCTGGAGGGAACTGACACTATGAATCCTGCAGGGCTGTCCACAAATCCGTAAGAATACGTAGCGGTGGAGATCTCTACTGAACAGCACGTCGTAAGGCACCCCCAGATATGATCAATAATGTTCATGTCTGGCGAGTTTGGTGGCCAGTGGAAGTGTTTAAAGACATAAGAGTATCCCTGAAGCCGCACTGTAGCAAGTCTGGACGTGTGGGGTGTCGCATTGTCCTGTTGGAATTTCCCAAGTCCGTCGGAATGCTAAATGATCACGCCTGGATGCTTACGTACGTGTCACCTGTCAGAGTCGTATCTAGACGTAGCAGGAGTCCCATATGACTCCAACTGCACGCGCCCCACAGCATTACAGGGTCTCCAGCAGCTTGAACAGTCCCCTGCTGACATGCAGGTTCCATAGATTCATGAGGCTGTCTCCATTCCCGTACTTGTCCATCGGCTCGATACAATTTGAAATGAGACTCGTCCGACCAGGCAACATGCTTCCAGTCATCAATAGTACAATGTCGGTATTGACGGGCCCAGACGAGGCGTAAAGCTTTGTGTCATGCAGTCATCAACAGTTGACAACTGGGCCTTTGGCTCCGAAATCCCATATCGATGATGTTTCGTTGAATGCCCAGCATTGAAATCTGCAGCAATTTACGAAATGTTTGCACTTCTTTTTCGTTGAACGATTCTCTTCGGTCGTCGTTGGTCTCGTTCTTGCAGGATCTTTTTCCGGCCGCAACGTTGTCGGATATACGATGTTGTACCGGATTCCTGATATTCACGCTACACTTGTGAAATGGTTGTGCGGGAAAAATCCCCACTTCATCGGCACCTCGGAGATGCTCTGTCCCGTCACTCGTGCGCCGACTATAGTACCACCTTCAAACGCACTTAAATCTCGATTATCTGCCATTGTTGCAGCAGTAATCTATCTAACGACTGCGCCAGACACTCGTCTTATATAGGCGCTTCCAACTGCAGCGCCGTATTCTGCCTATTTCTATACATATCTCTGTATTTGAATGCGCATGCCTATATCAGTTTCTTTGGCGCTTCAGTGTAAAAGCTCTCCCCAAACCGCAGCGCACGTCTTCTCTCCACGATGAGAAAAAACCCCCTTACGCCAGTGAAATTGACGATGGGAAATGGATACATTTCTTTTGAGTATTTGTTTAAGTTACATTGTAACTGCCGTATCTCTGTAGCGAAAAAATGAGAGAAATGTTATATGGAATGTTTTATTCGAATCACTCTGTACTTTCACCTCCTAAAATGTTTTCTACTAGCTGAGTAACCGGCGTTCTCCGGGTATGTACTTACATTTATTCCGTTAGTCCATCTTCTACTTCCGCTTCTTGGCTCCATCTCCTCATCCCCCTCTCTCTCTGTCCATCCCCTCCTCTTCCCCTTCTCTGTCCATTTCTCCCCTCCTCTCCCTGTCCATCTCCTCTTCCCTTATATCTGTGTCGATTTACTCCTTTCCCCTCTGTGTTTATCCATCGCTTTGTCCCCTCATGCTCTCTCCACGCTATCTCCTCCACACCAGTAGAGATGGCTGGTTCTGACACTATCATTTCTTTGCAGATAGTAGCAAGTTTTGCTGAAATAGTTCCAGGGCTTAAGGAATACATTTTCACCCTCGGCTCTGCTCGCATGCCCATGTCACATATATTCCACATATATGTAACACCTTTCACACATACTTGTATACATATTTCACCTGTATCTCTAGCAGATTTGGCCCTGCAGTTTCGTTTTCATGCAGCTCAGTATCTATGACGTCATATCTCCTGAATTGTGTGTCGTACAACGATATAATCTGGCAGATACATTCAGTGACATGAGTGAGTACTGCCTGCAAAATCTTTCGCGAATACAGTTAGTTGTAAAAAAGTAGTAAATAAAACCTCATGCCTGATGAGGCAGTTTTACTGCAGGAACAGCGTAAAATGTGGTGAACAATAACCTTTTTCCCTTTCATCGTGTTGTGGGGGTTGTCAGGGAGAAAAAGATTCATAAAGGAAAGTCCGTAAAAGTTTAAGTCACGATATGATCTTATTCCCAAACACTGGATGAGTAAAGTTTGTGAATTCGCGCGTTGTGGGCTACATTATCTTTTCATCCCCATCCCTACGTGGCTCTTACCTCCACAGGGATTCTTTCTAGACAGTAAGTGATTCGTGTACCAATTTTGGTTGCAATCGGTCCAGTTTTTAGGAGGAGAAGTGGAACATACAAACCTACATGGAAATGGAAATGAAGTCCCATGCTTCTTGACAGAGCGTAGGGGAACGATGCGAGACATGCGAGACACCCACACCGCCGTACTAGGCAAGGTACTAATGGAGGCGGTTTGCCGTTGCCTTCCTCCGACCGTAATGGGAGTGAATGATGATGACGACACAACAGCATCAAATCATTTTGGGGCAGGTGAAAATCCCGCCGGGAATCGAGCCCGGGACCGCGTGCTCGGGAAGCGAGAACGCTACCGCGAGACCACGAGCGGAGGCACAAACCTACATACATTTTTATAATATATACGGATTAATTATGAAGCATCTTGTGTAAACGATTATAGTATCTAACACTGTAACATGTAACATTTTATAATATTTATGGATTCATTCTGAAGTACCTTGAATAATTTATTATTAGTACCTAAGACTGTAACATGTAATACAGAGTGAGACCAATTATTTCTCGTATCAAGTTGGCAAACCAGAGTAGTGACAAGATTTTCACAAATGTGGGTGAAGTGATATTCACTCTGACCAGCGGTGCTAGTAGTCGCGTTGTCACTTTACACCTCCGTGAGCAGTGGAGGATAATATGGGTAACTCATTGAATGAGATTTTCACTCTGCAGCGGAGTGTGCGCTGATATGAAACTTCCTGGCAGATTAAAACTGTGTGCCGGACCGAGACTCGAACTCGGGACCTTTGCCTTTCGCGGGCAAGTGCTCTACCAAATGAGCTACCCAAGCACGACTCACGCCCCCTCCTCACAGCTTTACTTCTGCCAGTACTTCGTCTCCTACCTTCCAAACTTAACAGAAGCTCTCCTGCGAACCTTGCAGAACCAGCACTCCTGAAAGAAAGGATATTGCGGAGACATGGATTAGCCACAGCCTGGGGACATTTCTTTTGCTCTTAGTTGCATATGCAAATTTCAACGCTCTGCCCCATAGCTCCCTTGTTTGTCTTCTGATGGAGTGGAGGAAGTTGTTGAGTGATATTTATCGTACTGCTTCCTTGGTTAAGATGTCGAACTCTTCGTTACCCAGTATTCCGCTGTGTGCCTAGACCCAGAATGAGAAAGGTATTTTGTTTGGTTTCGTAACTTCTGTATTAAACAGAAAATATAGTGCAGGTTAAAATTAATTATTTCAGTTGATTATGTAATGATATTTAACTAGCTTCAAGACCAACTGTGAATATGATAAAATTGTATGGTCTGTGCTATGAGTACTCATTCTGAAGTATTTCATATTATCAACCTCACTACTGTTTTATAAAGAGTAATACATACGTGGTCAGTTCCTCTCTGTAAAAAAAAAAAAAGGAGAAAACTAAAGCAAATGCTCTCATTTCGCAATTACCCTTCTTTCTCTTTTCGTTTCTCAGTCAGTCACCCGTCTTTCTTTACCCCTGTCTTCTCTAGTCTTTTGTCACATACCTCTTCTCTCACGTCCATTGCTGACTGCGCTCTCACTTTAAATCTGCCTGCCTGTAACCTGTCGCTACTTTACTTTCAATGACAGATTTTTTTGCTATAGCTACTGTTGTTTTCACTACTTGTTGTTGTGGTGGATTTCAAGTGAAATATAAGATTTCTTATTACTGATAATACGTAATGAAGTTAATGTAAAATGTAGAGAACGTCTGGTTAGATGTAAGAGAGTGCGCGATGGCCCCAATCTTGCCAGAATAAATAAATGTTTGGAAAACACCAGAGGTTAGAAATGACACAGCAGAACTGTCATTGTTCGTGTAATAGCTTTTAAGCAATTGGTTTTGTTTTTCTCCAAAAATCGGGGACATCTGATATAATAGAACCATGTGGCTGCAGAATGGGGAAGTAGATATTTTCTTTGAGTCCTACTGTCACTTCGTGACCGCCAAGTTGCAGAAACGAAATACGAAGATCTTTGGTCGGCAAACCCAGATAGCTGCATTTAGGCATCAAGCTTGGCAGCCGAAACTGTGCAGTGATGGAAGAAAAATAAAGGGAAGTCGTACTTTATTCAATGACAATCACTGTGATATAGTTTAGACGATTTTTAACGGCTGTAGATATTGACGCAACCGATATGGTGAAGAGTGTAGTTTTCCCATTCTTCTTTGTTGGTCATCTGTGATCAGGACGATCGTTGCGATTTTTCTCATGTCCCTGTAATCAATGTCAAACCCCATCTTTGTCCTTTTCTAGCATGCACTCTGTCTAATGACTTCGTCATCAACAGTGCATTAGATCTTAGTAGTTCTTTGTTCCCTTTAAACTCCCTAATGTGTATTTATATTTTAATTTGCAACAGATTTATTTGGCGGCACCTTTCTACAAGAATCCACCATTGTACTAATAGAGGGCGACAGCTCCATGAAAGGACTAAGGAGACATTAACAATTGAGTACCTAGCCAACACTGCAGTTAAACGCCGCTGCAAATTCGAGAGCAGCAGTTATTTCAGTGTTTCGCTGGAAATTAACGCCGTGTGGCTGTGATTGAGCGCAGCCACAAAATGTGATTTTAAACGCGTAAAGTTAAACACCATAAACAACAAATGTTGTGGTATGAAGATGAGTAAGACAACATCGATTGCTGTCATTTAAACCGAACCAGCACATTTAAAATGTTTTAAAATGACTAATGGCACTTTTTAAGTGTTCTACTAACGTTACAAACTCCTTTTTAATTGTTTTGTTCTCAGTCGCATTAAAATTCTTGTTTAAAGACGTTTGTTCTCTATAAGGATACTTTGATTTGAAACAGATACTTTGTATTTTCCCCCCCATGGGCGATATCAAGCAGCTTTGCATTAATACACAGGGTGTCAATAAATACGTATACGAAATTTTAGTGTGTTTAGTGCCGCTAAAAAGAAACACTTTTTTATTTGTCAAAAATGTCACGGGCGCACCGTTTACGCGATGGTGTCCATGAACGTTTTGACGCTAGTGATTTCCAAAGATGGTGTTCAAACTGCCATGCGATTAATATCGTTGTGAAGATGTAGCTGAAAACGTCGTCCTTTTATGTTTATGCAGAGCTTGCATCTACGTGCTAATGATTGTCTAAACACGCTGAAACCAACCAGGTGTTTAACAAATAATCTACAGCTACATCCATACTGCGCAAACCACCATGAAGTGCATGGCAGAGGGTACCTACCATTGTACCAGTTTTTAGAGTTTCTTTCCGTTCCATTCACTTATGAAGTGCGGGAAGAATGATTGAATGCCTGTATGCATGCCGTAACTATCCTAATCTTGTCCTAGCGATCCTTGGGTGAGCGATGCGTAGAGGGTTGTGGTACATTTTTAGAGTCATCTTTTAAACCCGGTTCTTGAAACTTTGCTAGCAGACTATCTCGGGATAGTTAACGTCTATCTTCAGTACTCTGACAGTTCAGTTTCTTCAGTATCACTATAAAATTCTCGCACGAGTCAAATAAACCTGTGACCATTTGTACTGCCCATCTTGGTAGTTCAGTATCCCCTGTTAGTCCCACATACTTGAGCAATATTCTAACATGGGTTGCACGACTGATTTTTAGGCATTCTCTATTGTAGACTGATTGTACTTCCCCATTATTCTTCCAATAAACCGAAGTCTGTTACCTGCCCTGCTTTACTCACAACTGAGCCCAAGTGATCACTCCTTTTCACATCCTTACAAAGTATTACAACCAGTATTTGTATGAGTTGACAGAGTCCAACAGTGACTCATTGATATTCTAGTCATAGGATACTATGTTTTTTCGTTTTGTGAAGTGCACAATTTTACATTTCCGAACATTTAAAGAAAGTTGTCAATTTTGCACCACTTTGAAATCTTATCAAGATCTGACTGAATATTTATGCAGCTTCTTTCAGATAGTAGTTCATTATAGATAACTGCATCATCTGCAGAAAGTCCGATTTTACTATTAATATTGTCTGCTAAGTCATTAGTATACAGTATGAACGGCAAGGGTTCCAACACACTTCCCTAGGGCACACACGAAGTTAGTTCTACATCTGACGATGACTCTCCATCCAAGATAACATGTTTCTTCTTCCCTACCAAACAGTCATCAATTTAGTCACAAATTCCATTTGATACCCCATATGATCGTACTTTTTACTATAAGCATAGTGTGGTATTGAGTCAAAAGCTTTTCGGAAATCAATAAATATTGCATCTACCTGACTGCCGTGATCTAAGACTTAGAGCATGTCATGTGAGAAAATTGCGAGTTGGGTTTCACGTGATCGATGTTTACCGAATCTATGCTGATTGGCGTGGAGGAGGTTATTCTGTTCAAGATACTTCCTTATGTTTGAGGTTAGAATATGTCCTAAGTTTCTGCAACAAATCGATATCAGTGAGCTTGTACGGTAGCTTTGTTGATTACTTCTAGCACCTTTCTTGTAGAAGGGTGTCACCTGTGCTTTTTTACGACTACTGGGCATGGTTTCTTGTTCGAGGGATCTATGATAGTTTATAGTTAGAAGATGGGTTAACTCAGCCGCAAATTCAGTATAGGGTCTGACAGTGATTCCTTAGAGCCTTGGAGCTTTGTACAATTTTAACGATTTCAGTTGTTTCTCAACACCATGGCACTAATATCTGATCAGGTTAAATAAATAAATAAAATAAATATTGATTTCTCATCTTTTCAGTGGTAATAAGATTAAATGGGGATGTTCTTCTGGGTTTTTCTTTGTAAAGAAGCATTTGAGAACAGAGTTAAGCGTATCAGCTTTACTTTGCTACCCTCAATTTCAGTTCCTGTCTCACTCGCTAGGGACTGGACACTTAACTTTGGCGCGACTAACAGCCTTTACACACGACCAGAATTTCTTTGGGTTTTGTTAAAGAAAGTTTGACAATATTTTGCTACGATAGTCAGTGAAGGCTTCGCTCATTGCTCTCATGAGAGCCAAATGCGTTTAATTCATCATCTCTCTATCTATAGTCCTATGCTTTGTTTTACATCTAATATGCAGTAGTCTCTGTTTCTGTAGAAGTTCCTTTACAGTGACTGTACATCACGGATGGTCTTTCCCATTAGAAACTGTTTACTGGGTACATATCTATCCAGCGCATTGCCAACTATTCTTTTAAACTTGGGCCATAGTTCCTTTACACGCTCATGTCCTGTGCTGAAAGTTTCCAGTCCCTCTTTAAGTTACGAAACTATTGATTTTTATCTAGTTTAGTGAACGTTTATATATTTAGTAATTTTTCACAGGCTGTCTTATCACGCCCACCACTAGCAAAACTGTAATTTTGCCAACAGATTGTTAGATGATCAAAGTCCCCTTTGATGACTACATTATAACTGAGGAACTTACGTACAAGTGAACTGAGATTTTCTCCAAAGTTTTCGGTTACATCAGGGGATGAGTTCGGTGGGCGATAGAAGGATCCAATTACTGTATTATGACCACTCCTGATACTATGTCTCGCCTAAACAATCTCACTTGCAGCTTCAGTTTCGCTGGATTTGCGTTTCATGTCTGCTGCAACAAACACACCACCTCCATTTCCCATTAGCTTATTCTTTCGATAAACACTTAAATTTTCTCCAAAAATCTGACTACTATTAAATTCAGATTTTCACCAGCACTCTGTACCTAGAATTATGTGAGCTTCGTTGCTTTTCAGGAGCGTATCTATCTCTGGTACAGTGATGCGAATGCTCCGACAGTTAACCGCTATGATTTTAATACTCTTACCTGCGAGAGGCATGTTACACTAATCGGTCGTACACTGGGCTTCCTACATCTATCATTGTCTGGGCTAGATGTAGAGCCGCCTAATCTGAAAAACCTCGTATGCACCCCACATACAGCCAGTTTTCTGGGTAGCAGCCTCTAATGTATAGTGCACACCTGATCCATTTAGGGGCACCCTTCAGTTCTCAACTCTATGGCGCAGGTCCATGAAGTCGCGGCCTAGCTTGTCAGAGGGCTTTCTGACTCTATGATTAGGTCCTTTCACTCGACTCAGAAACAAGAGCCACGATCAGTTCTGAGGACAATGCTGCAAACTGTGAGCTTCGTTGAAGCTCGGTGCGCAAGGCTGATCTCGTCACCCTTCTCTCCTGGCTGCTGCTTCATTCGCAAGCACCACCATTACTTCTTGAGCGAGTATTGGTGTATCGTATACCTAACGCTTCATCTACCATCCCACCCTTCCTCCCTCTGCGACAAAAACAAATCCTTAGGAGTGAGGTGTGGAGAATGTAGTGGCCACGGTATTCGCCCATCTCTCCCAATTCAACAATTAGGGAAAAGATTTTTTAGGTGTTCACTGACGTCAACGGAAAAGTGTGATGGGGCCTCGTCATGCGTGGACGGTAATCATAGCGGAATATTCTCGAACATTACCGGTAGTACCTCAACAGTTAAAGTTAACAAAACAGTTGCGCGACTTTTTCGATGAAGCTAAACCAGACCCAGAAGTTCGTGGCAGTGATGTAGCTGCTCCACCAGGCAGAAGTCCTCCAGATTCCAGGATGAATCTTTCACTCTTCTCCGAAGTGGGCTCTGTTTTGAAACCTCCTGGCACCTTAAAACTGGGTGCCGTACCGGGAATTTGGAAGATAGGACAGAGGTACACCTGGTCAGCAAATCGTACCTGGATACCTCACTCGGCAGGAGCGTGGCTCGCGAAAGGTGAGGTTCCGAATTCGAGTCTCGCTTCGGTACATAGTTCTAATCGGCCAGGCAGTCTCGATCCAATACACAGTATTAATCATCAAAGAAACTGTCCATATTGGTATAAATCCCTGGGTACGGTAAACTATGTCATAAAGAATGACCAGACACCAGGAATTAACCGCTAAAAGTCACGAGAAGGCACCCACCAATGTAAAAGGAGGCACGGAATATTTTTCTATCAACAGAGAAGCAATAACAGCAGAATGGGTAAGACAGTGACTTCGAACGTGATAGAGACACTAAATGTCATCTGAGTAACAAATACACCATCATTGCAACATTCTTAAAGCTGTCCCAGTCGACTTCTGGTGATGCAATTGTAGAGTGGAAAAGAGGTGGAACAACTCTAGCTAAACCAAGACCAGACTGATTTCATGGTCTTATGGACAGGCACACATGAAATCAGCCCTGAGTTCCAAAGCATTACCAGGAATTAAGCAAGCACAGTGACTGGCTAGGGAGTTAAAAATAATAAGATAGTGGTCGAGGAAAGTGCCGCTTACGTGGAGCTACTCGGCCACAGTATCTTATTCTTTTTAACTCCCTAGTCAGTCACTGTGCTTGCTGAATTCCTGGTAATGCTTTGGAACTCACGGCTGATTTCCATAGTCAGTGCTAAGCGACAGTTCAGGTGTTTAAAAAGCGACGCCACTGGACAGTGAATGGATGGAAACGAATGATCTGGAGTGATGAATCTCGCTATACCTTGTGGCAGTACGAAGGGTTTGGGTTTAGTAAATGCTTGCTATCATGTGGGGTGGCAATAGTGATATACGGAGGAGGTGGTGCTAGGACAGGTGGGTGTTTCGGCTCTTGAGGAAGAATGGGCAGCCATTCTCGCACAAACATTCAGCCAGCCAGCAGAATTTAAGCCGTCGTAAGGGCGAAGTTTCGACACACTGCGGCGGGGCGGGGTTGGTGGGTCTCGTTTTGCGATTTATTTAATGTCCACCTACCTCAGTATAGTGTCCATTCACCACCCGTTGTTCTGCATTCGTAGGTACTATGTAGACGATGCGAAAAGCAGCGCTGAAGAAAACCACCGTCCATACTTACCATTACAAAGTCCGCGTAACTCCAGTAACAAGATAAACCTGTAAATCTCTACTAATAACGGGCAAAGTGGGTGCTTCCTCCCTTCATTGAAAATGTTTGTTTGTAAATACAGATGTTTTATTACGGTCCTTTTCATTTATGGTGTCACCAAGCCCACATTTACGTTGGTAGTACATCTACTACTAGTTCGTGCAGCTTATATCACACGTAAGACAGCCACAAATGTCCAACCCGAAATATTACGAGATTCACACAGGCAACATACTGTTACAAAATGAGTTCACATTCGGTCCTTTTCAGTGGATTCTTCGAAAGATGATGCTCGTCAAAATGTTCTGTACACGCATACGGAAAACGCTACGCAGAATATTCACAAAGGCCGATAGTTTCACACACAGTTTATCCTGCAACCAACATTCCAAAACCTCTCAAAACTTCACCGAAATGTCCGTAATTGCATCTGCTAGCACAGCGATATAAACCGAACGCGATATAACAGTCATTTCTTCATTTTGCAAATAATTTTTTTCGGACACGTCTAACATGACCTTCTCGTCCGGCAGCTAGCCCACGACTGAGTGCCGCCGCTTACAGGGAGTAACTCACTCAATTACGCGGGAAACACGTTTCTCTCATTGGTCGATCAAAACTATCATCCAATCAGATTAACCTTTCATGGTCAATTTCGCGCGTAAACCGCTTTAATCCAATCAGCATTCGCAGATGCATCTACATCATTTCATATTGCAAAAATTCACAAAATGTTCCACAAAACCAATCGAAACGAAAATCGAAAGAAAGCTATGCTTGAAATATACTTTAGAACTAAGTATTCTCTTACTATCTTTCTGGCTGCCTTATTGCAAAAGCAAACGTTCCTAGAGATACGTCATCCACCAGTTAGGGGGATTCACCATTTTCAGGACATCCTGGTATGTAACACTTGCTAGTTATGGATGGTGTAATACATTATAAAATTGAAATTTGACGTATGTCCCAACATACACACTCACGTTCACTCTCATCTTCTCCCACCCTAACACAAAATATAAATATCAACTTTTAAACTATTATTTTCCTTAAGAAAGTTTAAATTATTAAATTTAAATTATTAAAAGTTTAGAATTAAAATTCCTTAAAAATAACGTGTGCGCACTGAGAGTGCTGTTAGTATTTTTCAAATGACAAAGAAACTTAAACTGTCGGGATTACTATCTGTATTTGCTTTACAGTGTCGGTTACGTATTTTTAATAGGTTTTTTATATCTCTGAAACTATTATAGGTAGCGGTATCAAATTTCGACACAAAGCTCATCTGAATAACAAAAGGTCATGTACCGAATTTGGAATAAGACAGCTAATATTTAACGTAGTTATTTAGTTTCTTAGGTGAGGTGAATAAGTGATTTTAGTACACACCACAGTGGGAATTCTCACGGTCCCTGTAGCGACAGGTGTGGCTATGGCGCATACGGCAGGCCACACGCTGGCCGCCACCGAAGGCTACAAAACTGCTTGCCATAACTTAGCAAACTTACTACAAAAATCAGCAGTGGCGTAATAGCTGCGACGCTACAACACCTCATATTAATCTTCACTAATAGGTGTTCTGACTTCTGATCGGACGATGTGTATGTCCTCGTACAGAAACCAAACTGCTCTTACAACTGTATTAAGTCGCGAATGGGCGGCAGTAAATGAGAAGGGATTGAGACAAAGTTGTAATCTGTCCCACAAGTTATTCGATCTTTACATAGAGCAAGCAGCAAAGGAAACAAAGGATAAATCTGGAAAAGGAATGCCGGTCGGGGTGGCCGAGCGTTTCTAGGCGCTTCAGTCTGGAACCGCGCGACCGCTACGGTCGCAGGTTCGAATCCTGCCTCGGGCATGGATGTGTGTGATGTCCTTAGGTTAGTTAGGTTTAAGTAGTTCTAAGTTCTAGGGGACTGATGACCTCAGATGTTAAGTCCCGTAGTGCTCAGAGCCATTTGAACCATTTGGAAAAGGAATTAAATTTCAGCAAGGAGAAATTAAAAAACGTTTGAGGGTTGTCGATGACAATTATAATGTCAAAGATGGATAAAGGACTTGGACAATCTGTTGAACACAGCGGATGATGTTTAGAGAAAAAGTTATAAGATGAACGCAAGATAAACAAGCTAAGCAACAAGCCGAGCCTCGATGGCCCATGATCCAGCCGCTGCCGAACTTTGTTACGTGCTGGTAGCTGTTTATGCAACAGCAGAATAGGATCTTCTCAAAAACAACCAAAATTCAAAATCTTCTTCTGAATGAGGAACCCGCTGCATAATCTTTCCGTATATACTCTTACCCACTTCGTGCAGCTATGCTCAAATGCTAATTATATATCACTGTATGTAGTGCACTTCACATCTATTGGATGTTTGCTGCATGACGTCTTCATGATGTCTCACTTCCAACTGCGAGCAGTATATCAAAACACGTTTTGAGCCATCATAATAGAAAATGTGTTGTAAAAAGTCCTCGTTATACTCTACAACTGTCCAGTTCTGTCCCCTATGCCAGTCCCATCACAACTCACACCCTGGTGTGCGTCCTTTCCATAAGCTGTTCGTTTTCCACCACGTTAACCTGAAGCCACTTCAACCGATTAGCGGTAGCTGTACGCTGCTGTGCTCGCATAACTGTTAAATGCTGCACACTCGACTGAACAGAAATGCTACCAAGACGTTAGCTGCTGTATCTGTTCCAGAGGTACCTTTAAAGAAGTCTAAGTACGTTTATTACTGCTGTGGTAAGTTATATCCGTTAGCAACGAAGTTATTTTTGTTTTGTATTATGGTGTATAAAATTCTCATATTTACTTTCAGATAGAGATATCTTGATTCTTGGAAATGTGGTATGTAACATGTTTCATTTTTTCACAAATGTTATTTTCATATGACTTTGCTTACGACTCGAGACCCAACTTGTTTCATTTTTTCACAAATGTTATTTTCATATGACTTTGCTTACGACTCGAGACCAAACTTGTTAAAATTCTAATGTTGAAGTGCTTTGTACGCGTGAGCTTCTCATTTATTTCTTTTATCTTTTACAGGTAACTAAAACTTGGAAGCAAAAGAGAGATCCAGCTGCTAGAAAATGTGCTTAGTGGTGAGTTTTTAGGAGCTCGGTTCCTTTCAAAGAAACAAGTAGTTTTAATTTTTGTTTACCATCACAGGGAAATGAAACACTATCGGATGCAGCTAAATCTATGCTTACAAAAGTATAGGAAGAATGGAGGAAAGCAATTATTCCTGATAAGATAGAGGAGAACATCCATACTGGTATACAGATGCTGTACAAATAGTACTAAAATCTGGGTAAGAGAAATCGAGAAAGGCTGATGAAGCATAAACGAAACGGCATATTTGGAGAGGTGATGTGACATTTTTCGGTAAAATGTGTTGGACATGACTAGCGCATCACAGGAAGATTAACAATTTCTTAGATCACAAAGAGAAGATCGTATTAGTTCGTCAATGAATGGAATTGACAAGGTTTACGCCTAGAAAGTAAGAACTAAGTGTACAAAAGAAGAAAATTAGAAGATATAAGAATGAACATTACAAACCTGTTGCTGAAATCAATAGGACAGTTCTACTGGAAGATTCATTTTTAAGATCATCAGCACCTAGTGACGAATAGGCAGAGTTTTCGCCTCCATCAACGAAACAATTACGTTCAAGTACTAGATTAATACTCCTTGGTCAGACACTCACGTCTGTTTGGCATCGAGAACAACACACTATTCGAGAAGCAAATACTTCATTCATAGCAAATGCAAAGAGCTTTGGGCACGATGTTTCAAAAATTTCCGTATCTACAGTTACCGAATACCGAGATCGGGTGATCAATAGAAATAAAATAGTCATTTGGACTTGCCGCTAGTTGCCCATGGGAGTGTCAAAACTTCGGAAGATAAAGAGTTGCAGCTCTAGTGAGTGGCAAATATTCTGAGCATTTACTTAGCGTACCTGTTGCCACGAAAGGCACTGGTGAGTGGGCAAAAGGCTGAAGCAGTTATTTGCAAAGTGGATCGATTTGAGCTATGCAACAATATCATTGGTATATCTTTTGATACTGCAGCATCTAATATAGGACTGATCCCAGAGGCAAGTTGCCGGAATCGAAAGGGAATTTCTACGAACTTTGTCGTGATTGGCTTACCGTCGTCATACCCAGGAACTAATATTGGAAGAAGTGTTACGGGAGTGTTGTGGCACACCATCAAATGGTCCTGATATCCGGATTTTTCAGAAGTTCCAAAGTGTGTGGGCTTCAACTGATACGAAGTCATATGCGACAATGCTGGATGAAGAAAGTCCCGTTCAAGGCTTTCTAGAAGAACAGTGAGCGAAAATGTTTAATTACATCCAGAATGTCCTGAAAGACGAAAGTCATCCAAGAGAAGACTAAGAAGAGTTATTATAACTCTCATTCCTGTACCTAGGAGGTTTGTCTGAAAACGACATCAGTTTCAGGATACCACTGGCTCTGCATCAAGCAATGTGGATGGCAAAGGTAAAATATGCACCTAAAACTGTCCTCTTTACTAATAAGTTTAGTATTCCTCAACGAGAACTGAAATGAGTGAAACGGGTTTCGCAGTCACATATATTTCGATTTTGGCACCAGGGAATTGTATGAGAATTGGATCCAAAGAATAATTTGAATATTCTATAACTTCCGAGCACTTGCCCAGATGTACACATTAAAAAAGTGCTCTCGCACCTTCGGTATTTGCTAGAAAGAAACCTAGGATTGGCTTTTTTGGGGGAATGTATTACTCAGGCTCTTAAGGAAAATATGACTAAATATTTAAACCCATACCTGCAAAGAAAAAGGAAATTAACGATTAGATGGTAAAAACCTAATTTTTGAAGGAAAAGACCCGAGCCGTTCCGTTGACTTGTTTGGGACCCACGACGTGACAGAATACCGCAGTGCTTCTCTAAGAAGCCATGTTAACACACTTGAAGTGGTCATTGGTATCGCAGAAAGAGGAATTGCTCAGATAAAAATGTTTAACGAATCGTCGGAGACGAACAACAAAAACATCACAGAAAAACATCACAGAAAAGTCGTCAACAAGTGAACATCAGAAGGTACTGCATCATTCAAATCTGATTAATGTAACATCTCTTTTGCCTGCCATACCACCTGTTAACCTTAGCGTCTAGTTTTAACATTATTCTAAGTTTTTCAGTTTCTAGTTTTACCATTAAAAGTAATTAACATTGAAAAATCGTATTCTCTGCTGTTTTTACAAATCGGGCCAATGTGTGCAACCCCTAAGTGTTATCCTATCTTCTTGAAATTTCACATGTATATCTTTTACATCTCTGAGACTCGGGGCGTTAGCAAAGTCTGCAAAAATTTATATTTTATTTAAGGCTGAATAACAAATACATTGGTTTAACTAATAGTTTATCTGTTATTCAACCTTAAATACAGAATTGTTCTACCAAGAAGTAGCGGAAGTGTCTATAAATAAGATTACGTTTCATTTTTTGCCTTACCTTCCTTCCAAGCAACTGCATGAAAAGATATTTGTTTTGTGCCATACGCATTTCCTTCTTTTTGTTTATGAGACGTCTTCGGTGGCCTGTAATGCATGTTTGTAGTATGTATATAATAATAGCATTTTGAAATGATTACAGATATGTTACTATACTACACATATTTGTTATTGTTTGGTAAGAAACAAGTTTTTGGAGCGTAAGTTTCGCGAAGTTAAATTACTATTGGTGTTCCACATGTAAAGTCCGGGAGTTGTCCTTAGTTTGCATGCATGTACCAGGATATCAATTTTCGAATTTTCGAAAGCATTTCAGTTGAAGACTTCACTTTCGCTGAATGTTGGTTGTGTGTGTTTACTGTATATAATATTGCCAACTGTCAACTTGTGGCTTTCTTTGGTTGTTTGTTTGTATTGTAGTGTCTGTGTGTAGTTTGGTATTTGCTTGTTTGTTATTTGTGTGTGTGTGTGTGTGTGTGTATTTTCTTATTCTGAGGGAAAAGAGGAATTTTGAGCGGAGAAAAATAACGATTTAGGAAGTTTGCGTTCCAAAAAGTTGTTTCTTATAAGAGAACAACAAAAAGAACTGTAATACAGGAATGTACCCGAAATCACGAGGTAACGCAGTTATCATATGCATGAAACAAGCATGTAATACAGGTCACTTCATAAATAATGAGAATATATCGGCCAGATGCGAGAAGAATTCTCCCACTGAGGGTTTACTACAAACTTGTTTGTGTATATAGACAGTTCATCCATCCCACGAATTTAAAATCTTTACGAATTTTGCTTGTTATCGACATTTATATCGACAAGATATCGGTCCCGGGAATTCCATGACTTTTGAGAATGTTTCAAGTTTGAAGTTGGATAACAAATGAGAAAAGAAAAATGTTTTGTTTTATATAATTAATTGCTTTGAAGTAATCAGAGTAATTAAGAAAAACCTAACTAGTGACTTGAGAAAAAAAATTGTTCAAATATTCATAGCCAGAAAAGAGTGAGAAATCGACGAATGGTGTATCAATTTGACCAGTGTGAGGTCTAATTTTGTGAAAGAATGGGGGGGGGGTGAACAAATGGGATATCGAATATGATTCTTAATTCTAATTTTGCAAAGACAGGGAAATTATTGACTTGAGGAAAAATTGAAATATTTCACAAAGTGCTGCTGCTATCGACGTAAATGAAGGAAGTGTTATAAAGTTCGTCTGTTCAAGGTCTACCTATTTTGCTAGAATTCAAACAATGGAAAATCCAGGATATAATGCAACAATATTATGGAAAGGACAGTTGAAACTCACCGTATAGTGGAAACGTTGAGTCTCAGACAGGCACAAAAAAAGACTGTCACAAATAAGCTTTTGGCCAGCAAGTTTGGCCCAAAGTTGACGACTGACGCACACACACTCACGCTAACGCAACTGGCAACAGAAGCCACATTGCCAGTTTGGCTTCAGTTGCTAGACACTACAGTCACGTGTGTGTGGGTTGCGTTCGCGTGTGTGTTTCTATTGTCTATTTTTGGTGCAGCCTTGCTGGCCGAAAGCTTATTTGTGACAGTATTTTTTTTTTTTGTGCCTATCCGCGACTCAGCATTTCCACTATATGGTGAGTAGCAACTGTCCTTTTCGTAATTTTTGTTACAAAAAGTTAAATTGATGTGGTATATAATAACAGATTAACATTTTCGGATTTTTTTCTTTAATTGTGCTGTGAAATATTGTTTCCTGCCAAGTTTAATGATTCTAGGTCAACGGGAAGTACGCTATAGATTTTGATGAGTGAGTTTTCGAGTATTAAAATATGTGACATAAGGGACCACATTGTTGTATGGACTTAGACGCTTCAGTTTTTTACACCACCAAGGAACCGTACACCTTAGTACGTGGCTTGAACTTTTATCTGTTCCTAAGGAAATGGCTTTTGACAGTCGAACAGACAGACAGGCGGATAACGAAGTGATCCTGTAAGGGTTCCATTTTTACCGACTGACGTACGGAACCCTAAAAGAAGCGACCGAACGTCTCTATGTGAACTTTTTCATTTGTCTTGGAAAGCAATCTTCAATTTTGCTACTATTCTTAAGACTCAAATGTTCTGTATGACTACGCCTGGAGAGAAAAATGGACGAGAGCGTGCGTGATATCATAACGGTATTTCAACGCCAAAGGAGAAAGTCTTTTTCAATTTCAATTTCAAATTCATGAATGTGTTATGTATGTATCTGTGTAATCCATTACCATGTGTACATGTCATATCTTTCCTGTCCGTACAGTCATCTTTTAGTATGAATTTGTGATTTGTCGGGAGATGGCACTTCGGGTTTTCTTAGCTGCTAGCAGGTTTTCTTGAATGTTAAGGGCAGTTTAGCCAGCTTTTATGCAGAGCTTTGAATACGGCTACGTTGGGTCAGAAAGGCATTAGTGGCCATTGGTCAGCATCCATTGCGAGGTTGGTACAGGTATAAACCGCTTATGCTCTCTGAGCTCTTCCATGTTGACGGGTAGACCCCGCGGCAGGGTAGGTTAGTTTTATTCTTCCCCAGGCCACCGGTGAGTAAGGATGCTCTGAGTAGTATCTGTAGTTGCTAAGCTGAAGACTGTAAGAGATAGCTTCGTTTGAGCTTCCAGTAGTCAGTATGGTGTGTGGCATTGATAATGTACTGCACCAGTTATTTCAGTCAGGGAACGATATTAATTTGATTAGTATTAAGTTTATCCGATGAAATCTTTTGTGCAGCTGCAACTTGGCGTGCACGAACGGTGCCGCCAGGTGATGTACAGTTTTAGTTAGTTCCGTGTACCATGTATGAATATCTCGTGTGCTTTGTGGAATGCTTGTATTAAATATTATTCAATTTATCGTCGAATTTGTATTTTATTCCCCACGGACTTACTTGCCCGTATGAGGCTCCAATTCGACGTAAATACCTCTCGTGTTCGAATTGAAGCCTCAGTCTCATCGCGGAGTACATGTGCTCATGTTTGGTAAATTTACTTACAAAATTACTGATTGTCGGATTTTCAGAAGTGGACGTTCTTTTCTGAAACTGACTGCTAAAGCCACTCGCTCTCTGACCCAGTGAGCTTACATGTGGGCTAGTGAACATTTCTTCTAAATTCTGTCTTTCGTTGTGTGAATGATGAGTGTGAACGTGGTGTGTGTGATCTTGATAAATCGTAACCAGTAATTTAGCAGACTTGTCACACACGTGTCGGCCCAGTTGTTGCATTGTATAGCGTACCACGTATCGAGATTCACACGCCAGCATTCTAAGTAACTGTGTTTTAACTTAACAACTGTGCGTGCGTTACTTTTAATGAGGAAATAAATATTAATTATTGCTAAATTCGTTGCCATCACATCTGACAGCACCATTGTGGTCCGTAGTCAGGATCCTTAAAATTAGTCAGTTTACAAGTCCCATTAACAATGTTTCAATGAAATTTATCGTGATTATTGTATGCCCAATAGAGGGACTGTTATCTTATTAAATCATCAAACGATCTGTGAGGTGGTGCATTTTTATCGGTTTAATTAATTAATATTTAAATAAATTTGTCCCAGTAATCAGAAATCTCGTGTTTGGTACTTGTTCGAGGCAAGCGAACGTAGGTTCTACTTGCAGAGTCATTCTTGGGAAGTTGATCCTACCATTACCTTCCAGACGACAGGTATTACTCAGCGAAACTTGTATGTCACGAAAGAAATAACCTTTCATGTAGTTTCATGGGTGGACCAAATCTCCAGGAATAGAGAAGCAACTAAGGAACGAGGGAGAACATTAAAAAATGAAGACTTTTGAGCAATTCAAAGGTCAAATTTTTTCCGCTTCTGTGTGTGTGCAAAATTTCCAAGTCTTTCTTAATTCTCTTTAAAGAATGGCCACGTATGCGCATGTAGTTAGCTATTGCTACTGCGATACGGCAAGCAAAGGGAGCAGAAGTGGAACGTTTCAATGTACGACGGGGACATTTTGTAGAACACATCTTTCGTTATGATGACTGCTACCCGAGTTTCAACAGTTTCCGTGAGACGATTTCAGCAATGTCTGTAAGATGAAGAGAGCCTCCAATCTCGAAACGCAATGCTGTGTTACGTCACCAATGTACTAAACTTTGTTGAATGTTATTAAACGCGGTTCTAGACGCTACAGTGTAGAACAGCGCGACCGCTACGGTCGCAGGTTCGAATCCTGTCTCGGGCATGGATGTGTTTGGTGTACTTAGGTCATTTAGGTTTAAGTAGTTCTAAGTTCTAGGGGACTGATGACCTCAGAAGTTAAGTCACATAGTGCTCAGAGGCATTTGAACCATTTTTTTGTTATTAAACAATAACGACTGAATATCCGAATTTGTAACTGAGATGAATGCGTGGAAGATGGGCTAAGAAATTTGTTGCTGAGTACCTACAAAGATTAGGGATTAGGCGAGTGGTCCAAGGCTCTGCAGTCATGGACTGTGCGGCTGGTCCCGGTGGAGGTTCGAGACCTCCCTCGGGTATGGGCATGGGTGTGTGTGTTTGTCCTTAGGATAATTTAGGTAAAGTAGTGTGTAAGCTTAGGGACTGATGACCGTCAGCAGCTCGTGGTCGTGCGGTAGCGTTCTTGCTTCCCGCGCCCGGGTTCCCGGGTTCGATTCCCGGCGGGGTCAGGGATTTTCTCTGCCTCGTGATGACTGGGTGTTGTGTGATGTCCTTAGGTCATTTAGGTTTAAGTAGTTCTAAGTTCTAGGGGACTGATGACCATAGCTGTTAAGTCCCATAGTGCTCAGAGCCATTTGAACCATTTTTTTGACTGATGACCTTAGCAGTTAAGTCCCATAAGATTTCACACATATTTGAACATTTTTAACATCACGCTAGCAATGAGGTCACTGGGACTGGGGATGGAAGAAGGACCGTGTCCTTTCAAAAGGAACCATCCCGGCATTTAAGTTATAACTCAGGCAGATCACTAGAATTGCTAAATCTCGATGGTCGGCAGCGGTTCAAATGGTTCAAATGTCTCTGGGCACTATGGGACTTAACATCTGAGCGTAGTGGTCGCGCGGTTCCAGACTGAAGCGTCTAGAACCGCTCGGCCACCAGCGGCCAGCCGAAAGTCGGCAGCGGATTTGGACCGCTGTCCTGACCAGTGAACCATCGCGATCGATGAGTATCAGGAGATAAAATGAAATAAGACTGAGTAGAAAACCGGTCAAACGATTCGTGTAATGATTTATCTAAAAGTAAGAAGTAAAACAGATTAGAGATGATCCTCGGAATCACGTACAGCAGCTGAGATGCTAATACCTTAGTGACGTAAGGAGTTCACTGAGTGGAATTGCAGATTCCAAATATCCTCTAGTACTCTCTAAAATTCTAACGAAAACACTGAACTTTAAATTCTCAATTGGCACACAATATTCTGTACATGAATTCGAGCGTCATTCAAAGGCGCGTCCAATGTTTGCCTAATTTATTTAATTTCTTACTGTTAGTCAAATCATTTCACAAAACATTTAACAGTATTTTTTTTCAAATACTTATTTTATTTCAAGTTTTTCGCAGATAACATGAAATAAAGTACGATGGCATGCTGAAAAGTGATGCCTTCCAATTTTTATGTGAAAATTCTTAAAGCTTTTTAAATAAAACAAATGTTATTTACATGCTACATCTTTATTCTTCATATCTGCATATTTATTTCTCAACATAGTCACCCTGGCGATGAACACATTTCTCCCAACGAGAGACCAGTTTGTTGATAACAATGTCTGACTTCGTTGACGGACCCACAACATCACCTAACATTTTTTTAATATTTTATTTACGTACATAACATGCAGTAGCTGCCCATGAAATATTTGAATTTTGCCGAAATACACATATTAAGTCTTTCTTAATTACCCTGATTACTTTCATGCAATTACACTACAGGCCATTTAAATTGCTACACCAAGAAGTAACGCAGATGATAAACGGGTATTCATTGGACAAATATATTATATACTAGAACTGACATGTGATTACATTTTCACGCAATCTGGGTGCATAGACCCTGAGAAATCAGTACGCAGAACAACCACCTCTGTCCATAATAACGGCCTTGATACGCCTGGGCATTGAGTCAAAGAGAGCTTGGATGGCGTGTACAGGTACAGCTACCCATGCAGCTTCAACACGATACCACAGTTCATCAAGAGTAGTGACTGGCGTATTGTGACGAGCCAGTTGCTCGGCCACCATTGACCAGACGTTTTCAATTGGTGAGAGATCTGGAGAATGTGCTGGCCAGGGCAGCATTCGAACATTTTCTGTATCAGAAAGGCCCGTACAGGACCTGCAACATGCGTTCGTGCATCATCCTGCTAAAATGTAGGGTTTCCCAGGGATCGAATGAAGGGTAGGTACACGGGTCGTAACACATCTGAAAAGTAACGTCCACTGTTCAAAGTGCCGTCAATGCGAACAAGAGGTGACCGAGACGTGTAACCAATGGGACCCCATACCATCACGCCGGGTGATACGCCAATATGGCGATGACGAATACACGCTTCCAATGTGCGTTCACCGCGATGTCGCCAAACACGGATGCGACCATCATGATGCTGTAAACAGAACATGGAATCATCCGAAAAAATGACGGTTAGTCATTCGTGCACCCAGGTTCGTCGTTGAGTACACCATCGCAGGCGCTCCTGTCTGTGATGCAGCGTCAAGGGCAACCACAGCCATGGTCTCCTAGCTGATAGTCCATGCTGCTGCAAACGTCGTCGAACTGTTCGTGCAGATGGTTGTTGTCTTGCAAACGTCTCCCTCTGTCGACTCAGGGATCGAGAGGTGGCTGCACGATCCGTTACAGCCATGCGGATAAGATGCCTGTCATCTCGACTTTATCAAAGTCGAGAACGTGATGGTACGTATTTCTGCTTCTTACACGAGGCATCACATCAACGTTTCACCAGGCAACGCCGGTCAACTGCTGTTTGTGTATGAGAAATCGGTTGGAAACTTTCCTCATGTCGGCACGTTATAGGTGTCGCCACCGGCTCCATCCTTGTGTGAATGCTCTGAAAAGCTAATCATTTGCATATCGCAGCATCTTCTTCCTGTCGGTTAAATTTCGCGTCTGTAGCAAGTATCTTCGTGGTGCAGCAAATTTTAATGGCCAGTATGTAAATATTTCTATGCCAACCTAGACCTAGCACTGGTCAATTTGATACATCATTTGTCCATTTCCCACTGTCCATTCGGCTATGAAAATTTGGGCGAATTTGCTTTATATAATTTCTATGGAGTTTTGTTTTCGGTCCGCTCAGATATTTTACCAAAAAGACGGGGACAGAAGGTAGAGGACAGAAGAAGAAACGCAGGAGCAAAATCGATGGGCATAATGCATGGAAAGGTCTAGAGAAGACTTTTTTTTTTACATTGTTGGCTGATAATGACGACGTAACATAAGTCAATTTAAAGAACACAGAGTGCGTCAAAGACATTTACAGATTTCACATGACTATATCTTCTAAATGACTGAAGACAAAAAATGAAGTGAGTTTTAACTTACACATTGAATCTGAATCTTTACAGTGGCGTCTTTTCTGAGTTCATGTGGTTACCAGTAGCAGTCTCCTCACTGCAGGTACCTATTTCATTTCGGTCGGTCAGTTCCCACGTGCTTCGAATCCAAATGGCAACATCACAGCAACAAAAGTCGTTTTTAGTTCTTCGTTTCAGCAAGTGTAGTTCAGTTACTGCAGTGCAGTGCGATTTTCGCAGAGAGTAAGCCACTGCACGTTCTGTGATTCATAGCACTCGGCGAAGGCATGAGCAGTATCAAGACACTGGTTATTTATACAAGCAGATACCCACAGTTCACTTTCAAGTCGTGGAGCACGTTCAACAGAATCGGCACGAGGTGTTTAGAAGTCTAATCGTACATCCGGCGAAGGGTGAGTCATTCCTCATGTGCCACCCAGGCGTGTTCTGTTATATTTAAAACCAAAGAGAATTCTGCTGCTACAGGCCTTCAAAATGGCGATGAAATTAAAACGTGTAGAGTTTGTGGCAGCTCCCTTTCATGAGGAAAATAATGGTTGATTACCTGAATCACGAGCGCTAAAATTCATATAATGGGAGTTATTATAGTTTGTCTCGAGGGAACCACCGCTATAATGGGTCTAAAATGAAAATCCCCTATAAAAATTAATTTAGCTGCATAAGAAACGTAGCTGTCTGCTGTTAATAATTTTCCGCCGCTCCGGGCTCCTCGAAGCTCCGATAAGTAGCGCAGAGTGTTTTACCTGGAGGGTAGTAGACCTAGCAACACACGATGTTTCCTGGTTTAGAAAAAGCTAGGCATTTTGTAACGTTTTTGTTGTTGTGAGACATGATGTTGTTTCCTGTGCACTTAGACATATTTAAGTGCTATATAAGTATATTAAAGATATTTGCAGGATACTGTTAGTTGTTGAATAATAGAGCTTTGTGGTGAGAAAAATTTAGTATATTTTTAATATTAGTTTCGTAACGTGTGGATAACTAAGTTATACTTCTTCAGTTGTGCACCATCTTGTACCTCTAAACAAAAGATCTTCTATCATGGAGCACACATGCTGTTTACAAGTGAACTGAGTTTCTTTAGTGTCTTACAAAGTTTACCTGCCTTGAGAATGGAAATTGGTTGTAGTTGATAATACCTTCAATTTGAAAGTGTTTTAGCTTGTAACTGGTTCTTGGTAACACTTCTTCTTAATTTGACTTTTCTTACTAAAGGTGTGTAGTAGATAAATAATTTAACACTTAGACTATTAAACACAGTGATGACAATATTTCATTAATTGAAACAGCTCTAAATTGGAATAAAATTTCTGGACGTAGGTACATGAGCATGTTGTACCTTGGAGCAGTTTTTCATGTTTAGAGAAACCTTACTTTTCCGGGGTATTTATGTAATGTTAGAAAAGGACTGCAGCACACGCAAAGTAAAGAATGTCCTTTTATAATGGAAGGGGAAAACGTATTAAACTTCTATTACAGAGTAGAGCTGAAAGTCCGAAATGTATTCCAAAGTATATCACTGTCCCCTATTAAATGAAAAAACTAGGGATAAATGATAGTCTCAGTTCCAAGTACCAATGAAAAAATGCTGCAGAATCTGACTGAAAATAAAATAATCTTACTTCGCTTTAATTCAGTTTGTGTTAGAAAGGTCTGACTACTGAGAACAAACCAGAATATAGTACAACTATTTAAATAATATTGCATTCACAATGCGTCACAGAATTCAACTTCCTAACAACCTTTTAGAGTGTGAGCATTAACTTCATTAGCACTTGCCTGACACAACTAGAAACACGTCAGTCCAAAATGGAAGCAAAGCAATAACCGACTGGAAGAGTTAAAAGATTTTCTTGTTTCTGTACGGCCACAGCGAACTGTGGTCGCTATTGAGACAGTGTTCTGCTCCTCTGCCGCCCGTATGTCAGTTCTCACGGTGCAGCTTCCCCGGAACTCGGTTTGCCAATTAAATGGAACGAATTTTCCCAAAAAACCTTAATAAAATTAAATTTTCGCACGTGACACCTTCCACCAACCACACGGCAACGATTTCAAATTAACCTTCTGCAGTGGACAGCTGTTAATGTCATTTCTTTGGGTTTTTTAATCAGTCCTGAGAGAGCAAATACACGCATGGTACAGCACCAGAAGGGAGTGTCCACTGTAGTAGTGGACTGTGTGCATCTGCAGCATCAGGAATGATTAAAAACACCAATGAGGCGACATCAACAGCTGTCCACTGCAGTGGATAACTGGAGCGTTACAAGTTGTGCAAATTCATCCTGGTCGTTGGTATGGAAGATAAAATTTAGCTTTCACGTTCAGTGTTTATTTGCGAGGCTATGTTCCACTTATGTGGAAAAGTGAGCCGCCACAACGTAAGGATGTCGAGAACAAAGCAATCATGTACTGTAGTCAAGTTCTTGAGGCTTTGCAAAGCATCATGTGTTTTGTAACGTTACCCAGAAAAAGGGCTGGTTCTTTTTCACGGAAAGGGCTCTTACAGGAATCACGTCTAAGGATATATCGGCGATCTGACCGTTTCTACAATTCAAAGAATATGCCGAAATATTCATTTTTCAACAAGTTGGAGCACCACCACTATGGAAACTGCATGTAAGAGCATTTCTGAACAGTGAGTTGCCTCAGTGATGGATCGGCCGATAGCGGTATTCGTAACTCGCATTACACCTCCATGGTGACACGATCTCGCGCCATGCGATTTATTTTTTTGGTGGTGGTTTGTGACTTGGTTTATGTGCGTCTCCTTCGAACAACTTTGAGTGAACTGCATCGACCCATCGCAACAGCACTGAATGCAATCACAGACATGCTTACAAAAGTGTGGGACGACTTTGAATATCTACAGGATCTTTACTACGCGTCCGTTCGAAGGCACACTGATTATTTGCGGAAGATAATGGAAAACGTAACTGTAAAAAGTACCGCAAGGTTGTATGTGCATGTCATGGACTGTGCGGCTGGTCCCGGCGGAGGTTCGAGTCCTCCCTCGGGCGTGGATGTGTGTGTTTGTCCTTAGAATAATTTAGGTTAAGTAGTGTGTAAGCTTAGAGACTGATGACCTTAGCAGTTAAGTCCCATAAGATTTCACACTCATTTCAACATTTGTATGCGCATGCATGTAAAAAATACGTGGCCTTGCAGTACCAGGTAGTTCATACAAAAATGAAAACTTTGAAACTAATCTGCATCCGTAACTCTTTGAGCTCCGGAATCAAAACCTGCGAGCGCAATCCATTCGTCACCACAATAAACAACTTTTGCAACACTCCATTAATAATTTGTTCACTGCACACAGGGAAAACACCATCATGTTGCAGCAACACCTGAACATTTTCACCAAACTTCTGTTTGGATTTAAAAACCACCTGGGACTTTATTCCAAACTTACTCTTGGCAAACAAAACACAGAAAATTAATATGAAAAAAATGAAGCTAATAACAAAGGGACTCTTACATCGTTACAAAAACTGAAAGAAGAACAAATCCGAGTTCCTCATATGCCTAAGTCGCATTGTCAAACAAACGAGACAAATAGCCCAGTGAAATTCATATACAAGTCGCACAAACAACATGATAAGTGCAATGTGCTCAGAGTACGAGCTCTGACATGTAAAACTAACACCTCCTGCCATAGCAAAAAAAACTACACGTACGTGTTCAAACTCCGCAGTCAGCACGGAACGACAGCCAGAAAGCGAATGCTAGATGGCAAGGAACAATTCACGGGAAAAGAATGATAAGAATACAAAATAATGAAAACTGCACCAGTTACTTATTTTTTCAAGCTTAGCAAAACCCATTTCGATAATTAATTCTCATTTCATTTCATGCGAGTTTGTTTTCATAAAACATTTTTGAGATGTTTGGATGTGTGATTTACTGCATGTCTTGCACTGCAGTTGTCTTTTTGAGATTGTAAAACATTGTGCTTACTCTATCACACAGAACATCATAGACACTCAAATCGTCACTTACACTGTTTGCTTTTGTAATCAAAACATGTTACAGTATCATCACTTACACAGTTTGTTTTTGTAATCAAAACATACTACAGTATCTTCACTTACACTGGTTGTTTTTTGAATCAAAATATGTAACAGAAGCATATTTTGATTACAAAAACAAACAATCTAAATGATTCCAGAATGACATTTTCAGTCTGTAGCGGAGTGTGCGCTGATATTAAACTTCCCTTGCAGTTTAAAACTGCACTTTCCCCCGAAGGACAAAGGTCTCGAGTCCGACTCTCGGTCCGTCTCACAGTTTTAATCTGCCATGAAGTTTCAATCTAAATGATGATTTGCGTTTGTGTGATGGAGCGCGCACAACATTTTACAAGCTGGAAAAGACAACTGCAGTCCAATAGAGGCCGAAAATCACAGATGCAAACATAGCAAAAAATATTCGTTTCAACAAATGCACTTGAAAATAAGAATAAATTCTCGAAACGCGTTGTGCCGAGCATGAAAAAATAACTAACTACTCCAGCCTTTCGTTGTTTAAAGCTTGTAGACAATGCGACGAACATAAATGTGCCTCTAAACATGAAAATGGAGGGGAACGGTGTGAAAGGTTCCGCGGCACGGCATACCAATACGCGTAAACAATTTAGTACTGAGTCTGAACGCTCTTCATCTATCGGTTGACGAAGCATACAAAGTATCTAGAAGGGGAGGCGATACTTTTAGTATTGGCCAAACAGCAAATAATGTGAAGTTTTTCGCGTTTCATGGGAACGGAAAGGCAGGATTCTACGTTTTTTTCTACTCCCCACAAAAACATTAATGAAAAATATAAAGCTAGGAAAACATTAACCCTGAGGTGCAGTTGTTCACTGCAGTGGACAGCTGTTAATGTCGCCTCATTGGTGTTTTTAATCAGTACTGAGGCTGAAAATGCATACAGTTGTGGTGTTCGCTGGTTATTCAGTGGTTTGGTATTTAACTAATTCGTAAAGGAAAATGAAAACGTTAATTCATTACAGTGACTGATTACAAAATAATTTCTTCTCCCGGCTAAAGATTTGGTCAATTTGCTAAACAACTCCAAGTTAACGTTGTCTGTAAGTTGTGTAAGTGTCACTAAATCACTGTTCATACAACAGATTCTATACAACTATTGATTATGATGGAAGCAGTTATCTTCAGAAAAATGATCATTAAAACCACCGAATATCAGCCGCGCACAACACTGACGTATGTTACCTGAAACAATATTCTTCGCAACTCGTGCGTAATTAATTTCGGCTCCAGACATCAGCAAGAAAAGTTTGTTATATGGATCGTGCTATGAGATTTTTTTTTTTAAAGAACCAATCTGATTCAAATTATTTTAATTAAAATGAGTTCGGGACCGCCGCTGCACATTTATTTTTACACATTTTTATTACCTTCGGCATTTATGTGTGCAGAGTTGCGTAATTTGAATTTGCCGCTGAGGTAATTGTTAAGATGACGGCGGACAATTGATAGAGACTTTCTGTTGTTAGAGCAAATAGGATAAGTATTTGAAATGCTTATTAAAATTTACTTTCGTATTGTGCACTATTTAGAATAATTCTCATCATGCAAACCTTTGATTTTTTCGTAAGGAAAACAGATAAAAACGCGATATAAATCGCTATCATCAATGGCTGCGCTCCTTGCAGCGGAAAGAAATAATTAACACAGATAATGCTTATTGAGAGATGAATTAAAGATAAAAATAATTATTCATAATTATTTATAATAATAATGCACTCTATTCTCAAGTAATAATTCATAAATAATTACAATTTCTTAACAGACCTCAGTTTGATATGCGTCTTGCGTCCGCAACCTACAAAAGCCAACCAACAAAAGATAAAAACAAAGGAAGACAAACGCAGATCAAAAACGAATTTACAATTATCATTGTCCTTGTATGATACACATCGATATGTCCAATTACATCATAAAATATTATATAATTATTAATTTTTTTTTATCTTTTTCACTGTTTTTCATATGTCGAATAGATAATGTTTATAACTGTTAGAGGCATAATTTCCTCTCGTCGCACTGTAGCTAAAATTTTTCTCGTGGATGTTGCACAGTCCGCTCCAGTGGACACTCCCTTCTGGTGCTGTATCATGTGTGAATTTGACATGAGGGTTAAGGTACTGTTGTGGCCACGCATCGGGGATTACCTCCCAGAAACAGGAACCTCAGAATATGCCTAGCGGGACCTGGAAGCCACTCTAGAGTATCACTCTAATCTTGAGCAAAGCTTTTCTGCCGTACATGAGAGTGACGACGGGGATTACCGGAATTCGCCTCTCGTATGAGAAACTTTTAGCCACCACTCAACAGTCTGGATCGCCCACCTTAATCCGTACGTATTATAAAAATGGATGTATATATATATATATATATATATATATATATATATATATATATATATATATATATATATATATATATGTGTGTGTGTGTGTGTGTGTGTGTGTGTGTGTGAATGTGTTCCATATCTCCTCCTAACTCACTGGACCGATTTCAACCAAAATTGGTACATATACCCCTTACTGTCTTGGAACAATCTCTATGCGGGTAAGAACCAACTTCCTATCTTAGTTCATAAGATATGACGTCATAAACAATGAAATGCATGAAAATTGACGCATCATGCTTGACGTTTAAATGTATACGTGTGTGCTATAAACTGTATATGCAATAAATTTTATAGGCAGTGTTCAGATACGCCACTAATAGCACTTACAAAAGTACATCATGATAACACATGTAGTTCAGGAGATATGACGTTATAAACACTGAAATTCGTGAAAAACTGCCGCATTGAGCATGAGATTTAAATTTATTACTTCTTTTCTACTAACTTTATTAGCAACACTGTTTGCAAACAGTATCCACAAAAAACGCTAAATGTCACGACAAAACTATACCATTGTATAACACATAGATCATGGGATACAATGTCAGAAACACTGAGACGCCGAAAACTGCCGCATCAGGTATAACGTTTAAATTTATTACTTCATTGCTGCTAACGCTCATTCGCAAAATATTTCGCCGACGGTATTTACAGATGCCGGTTTATGTACCTACATAAATATATCATCCTACGGCACACAATTCAAGAGATATGACGTCATAAACATTAATGGTGAGATATGTAAAAAAATGCATCATACATGAAGTTTTAGTACGTTATAAAACTAACACACTCCTGCAGTCGAGTCAACTTAAGGAATTCCCTGACACCTGATAGCGCTTTTGACAGCTTTCAACTGCGAACACGAACGGTTGTAGGCCAATACAGTAGCTGTCTATAGAGCTATGAAGAGACTTTGCCATAGAGACGTTTACAATATCGCCTTGTAGACACGCGAAGCAGTCGCGCCCAAAGTGCGGAAACTGTTCGGGACCGTGTTTCGTAATTTGGATACTGCACTTATACATTCGCGCGTTATGCAAGTTTCTTTGTACGACTGTTTCACAATTTCGAAGATATTTTCACGAATACATCGAAATCAGATTTTCTGTGTTTCTAATAGAAAAGTGGCAGAATCAATACCCAGACAATATTGCGTTTGTCAGCTACTTTGAGAACAAATGTAATTGTACTGATACTGAATAGTGAAGCGACCTGTACCAGTCTTGTTGCAAGTGTGTTGTACTATGTGGAAGCTAAATCCGACCCAGGTGTCTGTCCTGATATGCATAAAAGAGAGCGTCATGTGAAATCGGATGAACCTCTTTGAAACACGCTGTACTACACACATCAAAAGTAGTTTGGCATCACCTCGGTTTCGAGAGTACCGGAACCTGTACAGAAAATTGAAATAGAGATCAACATAAACATCATTTCCGCCATTTTCATTGCTCATGAAAACCATATATTGCATGTTGTACCACCATACAGCGAGACCTTCAGACGTGGTGGTGGTCCAAATTGCTGTACACACTCGTACCTCTAATACCCAGTAGCACGTCCTCTTGCATTCATTCATGCCTGTATTCGCCGTGGCATACTATCCACAATTTCATCAAGGCAATGTTGGTCCAGATTGTCCCAGTCCTCAACCGCGATTCGGCATAGATCCCTCAGAGGGGGTGGTGGGTCACGTCGTCCATAAAGAGCCTATTCAATCTATCCCAGGCAGGTTCGATAAGGTTTAGCTATGTCTGGAGAAAATGCTAGTCATTGTAGCCGAGCGATGTCGTTTTCCTGAAGGGAGCCATTCACAAGATGTGCACGATGGGGGCTCGAATTTTCGTCCATGAAGACGATTGCCTCGCCAATATGCTGTTGATACGGTTGCACTATCGGTCGGAGGATGGCATTCACGTATCGTACAGCCGTTACGGCGCCTTCCATGACCACCAGCGACATTCGTCGGCCCCGAATAATGCCCTCCCAAAACAGCAGGAAAACTCCACCTTGCTGTACTCGCTGGAGAGTGTGTCTTACACTTTCAGCCTAACCAGGTTGCCTCCAAACACGTCTCCAACGATTGTCTGGTTGATGGCATATGCGACACTCATCGGTGAAAAGAACGTGATGCCAATCCTGAGCGGTCCAATCGGCATGTTGTTGGACCAACCTGTAACACGTTGCATGGTGTCGTGGTTGCAAAGATGGACCTCGGCGTCAACGTCGGGAGTGAAGTTACGCATCATGCAGCGTATTGCACACAGTTTGAGTCGTCACATGACATGTTGTTATCAATGGAGAGACGTCTACAGACGTTAAAGTAACCTCTGGCGTGCTACAGGGGAGTGTTATGGGACCATTGCTTTTCACAATATATATAAATGACCTCGTAGATAGGTTCCGAAGTTCCATGCGGCTTTTCGCGGATGATGCTGTAGTATACAGAGAAGTTGCAGCATTAGAAAATTGTAGCGAAATGCAGGAAGATCTGCAGCGGATAGGCACTTGGTGCAGGGGGTGGTAACTGACCCTTAACATAGACAAATGTAATGTATTGCGAATACATAGAAAGAAGGATCCTTTATTGTATGATTATATGATAGCGGAACAAACATTGGTAGCAGTTACTTCTGTAAAATATCTGGGAGTATGCGTGCGGAACGATTTGAAGTGGAATGATCATATAAGATTAATTGTTGGTAGGGCGGGTACCAGGTTGCGATTCATTGGGAGAGTCCTTAGAAAATGTAGTACATCAACAAAGGAGGTGGCTTACAAAACACTCGTTCGACCTATACTTGAGTATTGCTCATCAGTGTGGGATCCGTACCAGATCGGGTTGACGGAGGAGATAGAGAAGATCCAAAGAAGAGCGGCGCGTTTCGTCACAGGGTTATTTGGTAACCGCGATAGCGTTACGGAGATGTTTAGCAAACTCAAGTGGCAGACTCTACACGAGAGGCGCTGTGCATCGCGGTGCAGCTTGCTCGCCAGGTTTCGAGAGGGTGCGTTTGTGGATGAGGTATCGAATATATTGCTTCCCCCTACTTATACCTCCCGAGGAGATCACGAATGTAAAATTAGAGAGATTCGAGCGCGCACGGAGGCTTTCAGAGAGTCGTTCTTCCCGCGAACCATAAGCGACTGGAACAGAAAGGGAGGTAATGACAGCGGCACGTTAAGTGCCCTCCGCCACACACCGTTGGGTGGCTTGCGGAGTATAAATGTAGATGTAGACGTCCTGTGATTGCACGAAAAGCATTATTCAACATGGTGGCGTTGCTGTCAGGGTATCTCCGAGCGTAATCCGTAGGTAGCGGTCATCCACAGTAGTAGTAGCCCTCGGGCGGCCTGATCGAGGCATGTAATCCACAATTCCTGTCTCTCTGTATCTCCTCCATGTCCGTTCAACATCGCTTTGGCTCACTCCGAGACGTCTGGACACTTTCCTTGTTGAGAGCCCTTCCTGGCAGAAAGTAACAATGCGGACGCGATGGAACCGCGGTATTGACCGTCTGGGCATGGTTGAACTACAGACAACACGAGCCGTGTACCTCCTTCCTGGTGGAATGACTGGAACTGATCGGTTGTCGGACTCCTCCGTCTAATAGGCGCTGTTCATGGTTGTTTACATCTTTGGGTGGGTTTAGTGGCGTCTCTGGACAGTCAAATGGTTCCAATGGCTCTGAGCACTATGGGACTTAACTTCTGACGTCATCAGGCCCCTAGAACTTAGAACTCCTTAAACCTAACTAACCTAAGGACATCACACACATCCATGGCTGAGGCAGGATTCGAACCTGCGACCGTAGCTGTTACGCGGTTCCAGACTGTAGCGCCTAGAACCGCTCCGCCACACCGGCCGGCTCTGGACAGTCAAAGGGACAGTGTCTGTTGTGTACATAGTTCCGCGTAGTCAGTGCGTACACAGCTTTCCCACTAGAGCGTGCCCTGCTAAGCACAACAGCGCAGACGCAGCGCTCGTCCGTCTCCGCACTACGAGATGGCGCTGCCTTAGAGACGGACCAAATTCTGCTTCCGCCGATCCGCATATTAATATGTAACGCAGCGAATGAGATTTCTGCTAACGTAGAACCTTTTCTCCTCGCGGATCACACTCGCACAGTGATACCTGAACGTGCGAGGTATTATAACGAGTGTACAGAACTCCGATTAGTCAGTCTACATTTGTATGCACCAGTATGTGCCAGTCTGCATTAGTCTGTACCAATCTATAGTCAAGTTTCAGTCTGCACCTAAGAAGATTATCATATTCCTGTACATAGCCATGAAGATAAATGTATAGACACTTTGTCAAGTATCAGAGGTATGTGAGAATAAGATTAACGTACCAAGATCAAAGGAACTTCAGATTGTCAATTGTAAATAGCATCCAGAATCAAGTTACGTAATGTTTATGCTTGTTATTATTTTAATAAATGTGTGTGAAAATTTATCAAGTTCTGTTTAAAATTGGTCACCGTCAATCTGCTACTCTAAGTGTGCAAGTGGCAGTTCTATCGTCTGACCCAACGGCCACGATAAGACCACGAGGCATATTGCTGACACTCGCCTACTTTGTTAGAACGACAAGCCAAATAATCTGATGGTGTGTACCAAAGGTCTTACAGTACGCACACCACAGTGTCTGTGATACAATATCCACAGTCAATTTCTATCTTCAGGAGTTCTGGGAACTGGGGTGATGCAAAACTTTTTTGATGCGTGTATTAAGATGTTCTCTCGCAGTAGACCTACTGTAGGTAGTCCACGTGTTTAACATGTCCACCAACGCGAGTGTGACCAAAATGTCCGCATAAGCGTCCCTGGCGTTAATACAGTAGTTATCGGCCTCTGGGAGACTCGGCCTACTTAGGAATGAGACCCGACGTAATAGACCTACTGTAGGTAGTCCACGTGTTTAACATGTCCACCAACGCGAGTGTGACCAAAATGTCCGCATAAGCGTCCCTGGCGTTAATACAGTAGTTATCGGCCTCTGGGAGACTCGGCCTACTTAGGAATGAGACCCGACGTAGTAGACCTACTGTAGGTAGTCCACGTGTTTAACATGTCCACCAACGCGAGTGTGACCAAAATGTCCGCATAAGCGTCCCTGGCGTTAATACAGCAGTTACCGGCTTCTGGGAGACTCGGCCTACTTAGGAATGAGACCCGACGTCGGCTCCAGTTGGGACTGTCGTTAGGGTCGGTCACGTGGGGCTGGGCGCTCGCTGCAGTTCCCTCCCCTTCCTGAGCGCGAGAGCCGGCCGTCTCCGTGACACCTCCTCTTGAAGAGTACCGTAATGAGATTTTCAGTACGTTGCGCTTCCCAGCGTAATTACATTCCCGCTTCGCGGTGGTAGTAAAACACGAGGACATAAAAAGCGAAGCCCGCTTTTGCGAGAACAAATACGAACATAAAAATGAAATGTAAGTCCCAGTGTTACTAGCGCTTTGTTTTTAGCCGTTGTCGTGAACATTACGTAGCATATTTTGAATTTTATGAATATTCCTCGCGGCAAACGACTTCTGAGTTCGTTATTACGAGTAATTTCAGACGTCAGTCATTAAGAGCGGTCCCACCTCGGCCTGGCCCTTTCTCCGCTCTAGTTCCGCTCCGGGTGTTAAGTGGGCTGCGTTTGACGGTTTTGCGCTGAATTTTCCTTCCACTCTACTGCTGACCGTAAAGCAGAAGAACTGCCGCCTAACATCTTGTTACGGTGATGCTTCGACATTTGTAATGGACGAGTTGGAAGCGTTGTTAACTATCCGGTGTCGCTTCATGACATGCTTTCCTTCTGCGCTTGCTACACTTCTTCCCACTGTATTTAACTAACCTGCCATTAGGCAACACTGAACGTGGCAGCACAGCTAAGAAGCCTTCTTGACGTAACGTAGTGCAACGGCTTTTTGTGGAAATTACTTGGGTACTGTCCGATACCCTGCAGTTTGATTCAAATAAATGTCCGATACGCTAAGTTTCTAAAAAAAAAAAGACAATGAAAACATGACCCCTCCCTCCCCTCCTTCAACCCCCGCGCCAACCCCCTCCCTCCTTCCCCCCCCCCCTTCCCCACCCTCCGAAGTATCTATCTCTTTACATCAATTGTGCAATTTCACTAACCACCTAATCAACAAAGAGTTAACCAAGGTCAATCTAGCAGTTTCATCAAACAACCCTCACGCAAAGGTACAACGATAATATCACAACAAAAATAAAACAATAAATACACGGCGTTCTTTCTCAGACGTAAGAAATGCAAACAACATGTAGCACAATAGCAGTCGTAAATGAGAATCGCCAGTGTTAAAAAATTCAGTTGTCAGTAACTACTTCCTTCAAAAACATGCAGAAAGAGAAGTAGAGTCCTACTGTGGTGATCAATGAGTAACTCTTCACATCACACCAAGAGGGTTTGTTTCGAGTTGGCTAGCTCTAATAGAAGAAGAGGCATCCACGTCAGGTATGGCCATGAATTTCTTGAAGATACCGTCCTAGAATACTCTAAAGAGCTTCAGATCAACCACGGAATATGCTAACGCAGAAGTAAAATGCCACACCATCTTCTAGCAACAAACATATTTAACAACACCTGAGGTAGTGTTATACATGTATCTTTGTTTTAACAGCTGGGGCAGCACAACGTGGAGCAGGCACAAAATTATTTCACCGAATATGTCAATCAGAGCGACAGAAAATTTTGGACATCGCTCCTCCTGCGCTATTAGGGAAATCGCGGAAAATTTAAATCAGAATGGCTAGATGGGAATACGAATAAGGCTCTGCTGTTCTGAGATATTTGCCTTGTCTGCAGGTACACTTGACATAAAAAAATGAGCCGACCGCTGTGCCCGAGCGGTTCTAGGCGCTTCAGTCCGGAACCGCGCTGCTGCTATGGTCGCAGGTTCGAATCCTACATCGGGCATGGATGTGTGTGATGTCCTTAGATTAGTTAGGTTTAAGTAGTTTCTAACAAGGGAACCTCCCCATCGCACCCCCCTCAGATTTAGTTATAAGTTGGCACAGTGGATAGGCCTTGAAAAACTGAACACAGATCAATAGAGAAAACAGGAAGAAGTTGTGTGGAACTATGAAAAAAATAAGAAAAATATACAAACTGAGTAGTCCATCCGCAAAATAAGCAACATCAAGGAAATTGCAAGCTAAAGAGCGCCGTGGTCTCGTGGTTAGCGTGAGCAGCTGCGGAGCAAGAGGTCCTTAGTTCAAGTCTTCCCTCGAACGAAAAGTTTAATTTTTTATTTTCAGACAATTATCAAAGTTCAGGCACTCACACATAATCATCTCCGCTCTCCAAAATTCCAGGACATGTTCAGATTTGCTTGGGCATATGCAGGATTTGACGATCTACACACGGAAAAATTTGAAAACGTTAAAAACATATGTTTTGACAGAGCACAGGGAAAACTGTGCGACTGGGAAACTGTTGCATTCATTTGTTGCAGTTTATGTGACAAACTCTTATGTTTTCATCACTTTTTTGGGAGTGATTATCACATCCACAGGAAAACCTAAATCGGGCAAGGTAGAAGAATCTTTTTACCCATTCGCCAAGTGTACAAGTTAGGTGGGTCGCCAACATATTCCTGTCATGTGACGCACATGCTGTCGCCAGTGTCGTATAGAATATATCAGACGTGTTTTCCTGTGGAGGAATCGGTTGACCTATGACCTTGCTATCAAATGTTTTCGGTTCCCATTGGAGAGGCACGTCCTTTCCTCTACTAATCGCACGGTTTTGCGGTGCGGTCGCAAAACACAGACACTAAACTTATTACAGTGAACAGAGACGTCAATGAACGAACGGACAGATCATAACTTTGCGAAAATAAAGAAAGTAAAACTTTTACTCGAGGGAAGACTTGAACCAAGGACCTCCCGTTTCTCAACTGCTCACGCTAACCACGAGCCCACGGCGCCCATGAGGTCGTATTGTCCTTGATGTTGCTTATCTTGCGCATGGACTACTCAGTTTGTATATTTTGCTTATTTTTTCATAGTTCCACACAACTTCTTCCTGTTTTCTCGGTTGATCTGTGTTCAGTTTTTCAAGGACAATCTACTGTGCCAACATATAACTAAATCTGAGGGGGGTGCGATGGGGAGGTTCCCTTGTAAGTCTAGGGGACTAATGGCCTCAGATGTTAAGTCCCTTAGTGCTTAGAGCCATTTGAACCAACCATTTGAAAAAAAGTGGTCCACTGCTGATTGAAACCAGAATAACTTAGCTGTCTCGCAGGTCCTGTAATCGCCGTAACCCTATGGAGGTCAGTCGTTTGACTGTACACAACGGCTACCCCAAGAGACCACTAGAGAATACTGCCCATTATGGCACTCAGCCCAAACGTAAACTAATATTGTGATATAACAAATATTAGAAAACACTTAATTAGGGGTGAGACGGTCCCTAATGCTTGTAAATTAAACTTAATTACAATAAGAGAACCTGCAGAAGCCTTATCACACCCTTCAAATAACATGACGAGTTTTTGTGATGTGAACTGACCCACCGTTAACCAGACAAAGCTTGCTTGTCTGATTAAGACTCGACTAAGCATAAAGAGACGTCAAATATCTAAGTATTCACCAGTCCGAACCTTAAAATATATGACGTTACGTTTAGCACTGCACTGGGAACCCCGTGAGGCTTTTGTTGCGCCTGAGAAGTAACCATAAAATGTATGTAATAAAGTGTAACGCACAAATGTGAAACACCATGAGGTACAGCTGCTGCGATGGACGTGGAGTAGAACCAAACACCTATGTGAATTGTTAACGAAGGAGAATCAGGTATCACTTATTAAATATGTTGACCAATAGCGTGCTATTGGAACCTGAAACGGCGATACCAGTGACTTTAGCCTGGCAGGGATTCGAACTCGGCAACTTTAGCTATTGTCTCATAGTACGAAAATAAGCAAAATATTTGTTTCCTTACGAGTAGCGAGATGTGCACATGCTCGACTAGAGGTAAAGCAACGAATAGTTCTGTGCTGTCTGGGACACCAACTACGCGCATCGTCGTTGTTAACTCCACACAAAGAGGTGCCAACTATCGAATTCCCTTTCACCAGTAGTTAGTATCGCGCCGTTGATAGGGACCTGGAGGAGTTTGGCACCGTGAGGAAACAATGAAATGATGGGACAATGTCATCTCGAAGGGTTCGAATCCAGAGAATTCCAGTCCAGCACCAATATTTTTAAAATCTCAAGGTTACTTAAAATAAGAAATGAAAGTCCTATGACCTTACATGACGTTGGGTTCTGAACAAAAGTAACATTACTAGTGTAAGAAACCTTACTAGAGACAGTTTCTGCAAGCAGCAACTCTACAGCCTCTAACAGCCAAAACTAATCCAACTCTGTTCCAGTTAGTAGCGAATGAAAATGTTGACTGTTGGTCTGGAACCACGGCAGAGTGCTGCTGTCTTTACTTGGCATTACTGGAGGTGAGGGGGGTATGTTTGTGGATGTTAAAAGCTGGTACCCCAAATCGAACACACACCTTAGCCATTACAAGCTAGCCTCAGTCCAACCAACCACTGAATTTCACATGTGTTAGCATGTTTTTAATAGGGTATGCAGCACACAGCACAAGATTTATTGACTTCCACTTGAGCTGTTGTTGTGAATTACCTATTCGTAGTCTAATAGGCAATGTCATACAGTGAGAATGCAAAGCTATGATGTCAAACCCATCCTTCTTCTTTTTTTTCTACGCTGTATTCCGTCTGTCTGCTAAGAGTATCAGTCTGACAGTAGGTGGGAGACAGTTTCGTTCATTTTCTAACCAGTCAGTAATAGAAAATCTTGACGAAACATGTTTGTGAAAGGGTTCGTGGGTGTCTGTCATGGTAAGACTAGTTTCAGCACCATCAGCGAGCAGTCGCTTGATACAGACCGGCGTCTGCCCAAGTGATAGTGACGCATCGGGCATACAGTCTACGATCTCCAGCGGACTATTCTGCGGTCGAACTAGCAAATCATTACATTATGTAACACTGTTTATGATACCATACCGTGTTTCAGCGTGCTCGGTGGCGATTACTTCATCAAGAGAAAATAGTGGGTAAGCCATAACAAACATTGTCTCAAATATGGCCTGTATAATTTAAAAAAAAAAAAAAGGTTCAAATGACTCTGAGCACTATGGGACTTGACATCTGAGGTCATCAGTCCCCTAGAACTTGGAACTACTTAAGCCTAACTAACCTAAGGACATCACACACATCCATGCCCCAGGCAGGATTCGAACCTGCGACCGTAGAGGTCGAGTGGTTCCAGACTAAAGTGCCTAGAACCGCTGGTAGCACAAGGAAGGCGTTTATGTTGCGAACTGCTTCACAGAGATGTGTCCTTCGCAGTTGATATTTGTTGCTAACAAATGAGATGTCTTGCATTCTCAGAGTAACAGATCCGACCTAGAAGACAGCACCAAGGAGCTTCGTTGGCAAATAGCCCACTGCACGTCTTCTAATCTGCCACCCGCATGTGCTTAGCTTTCGCGCCTGTTATCGATCAACCATGAAGAAAGCTAGGTATAGTTTTCTTCTGCTTGTTCTTTTCTGGCGATTGCACTTGAAGCGTGGCATAACTCAGAATCAGAAATCGCTGCATGCGTGGGATCGAAAAACTACCTGTGCATCGTCACACGGCTTTCGATAACGAGCTGGAATATATTGTTGACAATCTATCTGATATTTGTGTCTCTTTTGTTCAATAAGCTAACGAGAAACACTATTAGTATGCACTACACAAATACAACTGGTGTTTCATCATAATACAATACAACAAATGGGCATCTTTGATATACGTGAAGTCTTTTGTCTTATTCAAACCAGACTGCAACGTAAATAAGACAAGGTGGCAGTGAGAGTAGTTGCTGAACGAAACGCAGTTAACAGAGTATTCGGTGATACAATTTCATTAACAGATTTGTGTATTTTCAGTAGCAAAAGAAATGCTTCAAATGGCTCTGAGCACTATGGGACTTAACTTCTGAGGTCATCAGTCCCCTAGAACTTAGAACTACTTAAACCTAACTAACCTAAGGACATCACACACACCCATGCCCGAGGCAGGATTCGAACCTGTGACCGTAGCGGTCGCGCGGTTCCAGACTGTAGCGCCTAGAACCGCTCGGCCACCCCGGCCGGCTTTCAGTAGCAGTTCCGCAGTATTTTATGTTTCTTATCTCTAGATCTACTGTATACTGAACGTAGCGAGACGTCTTATGATGACAAAATTTCTAAAGGTGCCGTTCTGAATTCGATGTAGCTGTTCGTAGCTCTGTCACAGAGAAGGCACAATGCAGCTCTCCGGCCAGTTCGGAACAGAGTTACTGCCTCTTACTCCTTACAGTGCGTCGACATTTTCATGGAGCCAGCGACCAACTGCACCGTTCATCGCCTCCTCATTGCCCTTGTGATGGCTGATACAGATAATTCGCAATTTACACAACGAGATTAGTTGCAGCTGCTGTGCGAAAGTAATCTTCCCTGTCTGTGAATATATATTTGATACTTCGATAACACACCAAGATGGAATTCATTCTGAATCTTTGATTAGTATACCACGAACATGTCAAGTGAATCTTGCAAGATAGTTCTGTCATTCCAGGAAATAAGAGAACTATCACCAGACGTTATGAAGATGGTATCTGTTCTTTCGGACATGTCCGAAAGAACAGATACCATCTTTATATAGTAAGGCTAACCGGCCATTGACCTTCTTCTGTGCTGGATGCAGACACATTGCCCCAATTCTTACGGGACTTGGTAAGATTGTCTGCCGCGAGTACAAAGAGAAGATCGTATTAGTTCGTCAATGAATGGAATTGACAAGGTTTACGCCTCGAAAATAAGAACTAAGTGTACAAAAGAAGAAAATTAGAAGATATAAGAATGAACATTACAAAGCCATTACTGAAATCAATAGGACAGTTCTAATGGAAGATTCATTTTTAAGATCATCAGCACCTAGTGACGAATCGGCAGAGTTTTTGCCTCCATCAACGAAACAATTACGTTCAAGTACTAGATTAATACCCCTTGGTCAGACACTCACGTCTGTTTGGCATCGAGAACAACACTCTGCCGCGAGTAATGAGTGTAATGGGCAGGGGCACCACGAATGTAGTGTGTGGACTATAAGTTGAAAATGTGGGTCTCACGGGGAGCGTGCAAGAGATAAATCCCTGCAGTCGCACTATCCTCTGTGCCTTCGGTGGCTCAGATGGACAGAGCGTCTGCCGTGTAAGTAGGAGATCCCGGGTTCGAGTCCCGGTCGGGGCACACATTTTCAACTGTCCACATTGATTTGTATCAACGCTTGTCGACGGCTTAGGGTCTTGATTTAACTATCATTTCATCACCAGACTTGTTCCACTATGTTGTAATGGCCATATCATAGTCGTAGCGGGACGATTATGTTTCTGTAGACAGTGTCTTTCTTGAGTGGGTTAACAATTTTAAGATTGTATCTTGCGCATCAACGATGCAGCGACTTAATTACTTTTCGTACACCGTCATGAGAAGTATTCTGGTATTTATGATGCGGGAGAAGAACGCAAAGTTGCACAGACCAACGCATTACATACGAAAGAAAATAAACGTAATTCACTGAGTTACAGATCCATTTCACTGATATCGACATATAGCAGGACGTGTGAACAAGTACTCTGTTCAACGTTATGAAATACTCCGAAATATATTACCTGTTGACATCAAACCAGCATGGATTTGGTAAGCATAGCTCTTGTGAGACACAGTTGGAACTTTATTCGCACGATGTACTGCATACAGGGGCTCTCAAATTGATTCCATATTTATAGACTTCCAGAAAGGCTTATGGCATCATTCTTCATAATTGTCACGCTTCGCAGTAACTGACAAGACGTATGACGCTATTGATTTACAGCTGGACCTACTGCCTTAAAGAACAGCATTTTCTAGTAGTCTCTTGTGGGTGTATAGTCAAACGATTGTACTGCAGAGGGTTTAGAAAATCTGCGACACAGATGGACTATGTTTTTTGCATACAGTCAGATCCGCCTACAAATTGGAATTCAGAGGTGGCGCACTATTTGTGCTGTCGAGGATACACCTCACACCTACCACGCAGTAGGTAGCATAGCGAAGATCGTTTTACATCACAGATTTTTACCCTGTCTATTGTAACAAACACTGGGGTGACAAAAGTCTTGTGAAGCCTCCTAATATCGTGACCGACCTCCTTTTGCACAGAGCTGTTCAGCAACTCAACGTGGGGCAGACTCAACAAGTCGTAGGAAGTCCTTTGCAGATATATTGAGCCGTGCTGCCTATAACGCCGTCCGAAAGTGCTGCCGCTGCAGGATTTTGTGTACGATCTGACCTATCGATTACGTCTCATAAATGTTCGATGGAGTTTACGGCGAGTGATCTGGGTAGCCAAATCATTCGCTCGAACTGTCCAGAACGTTCTTCAAACCAATCGCGACCTACTGTGGCCCGGCGACATGACGTATTGTCATCCATAAAAGTTCCATCGTTGCTTGGGAACACTAAGTCCGTGAATGGCTGCAAATTTTCTCGAAATAGATGAATGTAACAGTTTCCAATCAACGATCGGTTCATTTGGGCCGGAGGACCCATTCAATTCCATGTAAACACAGCCCACAGCATTATGGAGCCACCATCAGCTCGCACAGTACTTTGTTAACTTGGGTCCACGTTGTATGGGGTCTGCACCATACTCGAAGCCTTCCATCAACTCTCACTAACTGAAATCTGGACTAATCTCACCAGGCTACGGTTTTGCAGTCGTCTAGGGTCCAACTCATGTGGTCTCGAGCCCAGGAGAGGCGCTGCAGGCGATGTTGTGCTGTTAGCAAAGGTACTCGCGTCGGTCGTTTGGTGCCACAGTCCATTAACGCCAAATTTCGCCGCACTGTTCTCTTCCCATATTGATTTATGTGATTTTTCACGCAGTGTTGCTTGTCTATTAGCACTGACAACTCTACGCAAACACCGCTGCTCTCGGTCGTTAAGTGAAGGCAGTCGGGTTATCCGTGGTGAGAGGTAAATTTGGTATTTCGACACAGTCTTGACACTGTGGATTTGTGAACACTGAATTCCCTAAAAAATTCTGAAATGGAATTCCCCATGCGTCTAGCTCCAAGTACGACTCCGCATTCAGAGCCTGTTAATTCCCATCGCGCAGCCATAATCACCTTTTCACATCAATCACCTGTGTAGAAATAGCAGCTCTGCCAATGCACTGCCCTTTTATACATTGTGTACGCGTTACTACCGCCATCTGTGTATGAGCACATCGCTATCCCATGACTTTTGTCACCTCAGTGTACCCCCGTGCACTGATGATGAGCCAAAAACATATGACCGCCTGCGTGACAGCGCGTTGATCGACCTTCAGAACGCAATACAGCAGCAATTCTCCGTGGCACTTGTTCGATAAGCCCTTCTAGGTCTCCGCAGGTATGTGGTGCCACACTTCTAAGCACAGATCACGTAACGACCCGGGGCTTGGTGAACGCGGAACTGGTGCTGGATAGCGTCAAAGATGTACAGATCAGAATAATTTTGTGGCCAAGATATCGACATCAGTTCACTGCCTTGCTCCTCAAAAAAAAAAAAAAAAAAAAAAAAAAAAAAAAGTGGTATGATTCTGGTTCCGTGACACGTGCACATATCCTACTAGAATGTTCGGATGAAATCAACCATGGAGGGGTGCAGATGGCCCGGAACAATTTTCAAGTAGTTTACAACTTTCGTGGTGCCTTAGGTTACTACACATGCATCATGGAAGCTCAGGTGACTTTCCCTTACCACCACGCTGCGTCCGTGATGTGGTGCAGGTGTCGAGCGGCAGTTTCCCTGGATGACGGGATATCTGGATACCAACATCGACCTGCCGCAACAAGAAACATGATTCAGCCGACCATGCGACACTTCCCCATTGACCTGGGGTCCAATTCGATGACAGCTAGCTCACTGTAGTCGTACCTGACGATGTCATTCGGACAAAATGATAACACGTTGGGGTCGTCTGCTGCAGAGACCCAACAATGTGTACTGAACATTGCGCTACAAAATACTTGTGCCTCAAGCAGCACTGTACTCTGTTGTCGTATCTGCCACAGGTTGCCGTCTATCCTGCTTTACAGGCCGTGTAGGCCTCCGACCTCCATATTCTCATACTGTGAGGAAGCGTGGACTTCCAACGCCCTGTCGCCTGCTCGTGGTTTCATTGTCCTTCAACCATTTCCCACAGTTCCTTGCGACTGCAGTGCGTCAAAAGGCTACCAGGTTCGCCATTTCCGAGATGCTGGTATTCAGGCGCCTGCAGTAACAATCCGCCCCTTGTCAAAATCGCTTATGTCAGTGTATTTCCCTATCTGCTAACCACATAGTCGCTAATATGATTCCTCAATCGTCGCTGTACCGTTTTATGCATTCTTTATCACGTCACGTGCCCAAAAAGACACCATATGGCCTTCAACCTCACGGTTTGGGCAGTGGCCACAAAGTTTGACTGATCAGTGTACGAAAGCCAATAATTACTGTGGAAAAAAAAAACCGTAAGCGTCGATAGAAGTATACATCATTCACTCGTTTGTGATGTAGTCATGGTCACAAATGAACTTAGGACGACAGACACGGTACAGTCACATTAATGTGACCACCGTCTATGTTCGACGTCAGCGTTCAATAACCACTCATAGATGGCAGATGGCAGCACTAGTTGTGGAGGGTACAATAAAGAGCCAAAGAAGCTGGTATAGGCATGCTCATTCAAATACAGAGATATGTAAACAGGCAGAATACGGTGCTGCGGCCGGCAACGCCTATGTAACAGAACAAGTATCTGGCGCTGTTGTTAGATCCGTTACTGCTGTTACAACGGCAGTTTGTCAAGATCTAAGTGAGTTTGGATGTAGTGTTACAGTCCGCGCACGAGCGATGTGACAGAGCATCTCCGAGGTAACGATGAAGTGGAGATTTTCCCGCACGACCATTTCACGAGTGTACCGTAAATATCAGGAATCCGGTAAAACATCAAATCACCGACTTCACTGCTGCCAAAAAAATATCTTGCAAGAACGGGACCAACGACGTTTGAAGAGGATCGCTAAACGTGACGTAAGTGCAACCTTTCCCCAAATTGCTGCAGATTTCAGTGCTGGGTCAGCAACAAGTGCCAACGTGCGAACCATTCAACGAAACTTCATCGATATGGGATACTCGTGTATCATTGATGACTGCGCGACACAAAGCCTTACGCCTTGCCTGGGCCCGTCAACACCGACGTTGGACTGTTGATGAATGGAAACGTGTTGCCTGGTCGGACGAGCCTCGTTTTCAAATTGTATCGCGTGGATGGACGTGTGCCAGTATGGAGACAACGTCATGAATCCATGGAACCTGCATGTCGGCAGGGGACTGTTAAAGCTGGTGGACGCTCTGTAACGGTGTGGGGCGTGTGCAGTTGGACCCCTGATGCATGTAGATACGACACTTACAGGTGACACGTACGTAAACATCCTGTCTGATCACCTGCATCCATTCATGACAATTGTGCATTCCGACGGACTTGGGCAATGTGACACCCCACACGTCCAGAATTGTAACAGGGTAGCTCCAGGAGCACCCTTCTGTGTTTAAACCTTTCGCTGGCCACCAAACTCCCCAGACATGGACATTATTGAGCATATCTGGGATGCCTTGCAACGTGCTGTTCAGAAGAGATCTCCACCCCTTCGTACTCTTACGGATTTATGGACAGCCCTGCAGTTTTCATGGTGTTAATTCCCTCCAGCACTACTTCAGAAACTGAGTCCTCGCCATGTTGCGTTGCGGCACTTCAGCGTGCTCTCGGGGTTCCTACACGATATTATGCAGGTGCACCATTTTGTCTGGCTCTTCAGTGTCTATAAAGCGTGTCGGAGAGACGAGGAAAACAGTACAGTCATAGTGCGGAAACGAAGCGATTCATCTGTCGTCCTAAATGGCGTGGTCATAGGCTTCAGTGCCAAGAGCGGAAACATTTCTAGCACGGCTAAGTTTGTAAACTGTTCGCGTGTCACCAGCGTTAAAGTACACGTGCATGGCAAAATGACGCTATCCATAACCTGCGCCGAGGCAACTGTGACGCCGTGAACGACGGCTGCGGAGATGTGTGCGGGCGAATAGACTTTGCAACAGCTAAGCAACTGACCGCCGAGATAACCAAGCGAACGTTGCTACATATGGGACTCCGCAGTAGGCACCTGGTTCATGCACTTATGCTGACTGCTGTTCATCGGCGACATAGGCTGGAATTTGCACGTCAATATCGTAACTGGACGTCCACTCAGTGATGATAGGTGGCCTTCACAGATTAATCACGTTTTATGCTTCAGATAGCCGTTAGCGCGTACGGCGTGAATCGTGTGAAAGCAAACGCCCTGCAACAAGCGCCGCAAGGGCCAGGCTGGAGAGCATTTCCTGCGCCGTCTCGTCATTCTGGAAGGCACAATAGATTGACTCAAGTATGCATCTATCCTCGGGGACCTGCCCGTCGCTACATGCAATTTGTTTTGCACGTGCATGATTCGAAGAGCACCAGTGTTTATCGTACTCCCCTGGCTACCAAACAGCACCGATTTAAACCCAGTCGAAAATCTACGGGACTGCCTCGATCGGGTTGTTCGCTACATGGATCCTCACTCAAGACTGCAGTTGGGCACGGCACTGCGGTCGACATAGATCCACACGCTTGTCGGTACCTTCTAGAACCTCACTGACCACTTCCTGCACGCCTCGCAGCATTCCGCGCTGCGAAAAATTAACTCAGGCTTTTGCTAGGTGGTCACATTAATGTCAATGGACAGTGTACTATCTAAAGCACGATTGTTTGTGCCGTTTAAAATATAAATTAACAACAAAAGAAGTGCAACGGAAGAGCAAATCAAGTATTTAGAAATCTTTGGAAAATGAATGCCATTTTAGTAAAAAAGTCTACTAAAATGAATGAAGTTTAGCTACAGATACCTGAAACTAATGAAAAAATTGAAGTGCACAAAAATTCCAAGCCATTATCAGTTAATTCATAGAATTATACAAGGTGTATGAAAAAGAATTATACGATTTTAAAAATCATAACTATTATGTTTTTTGAGATATGTGCGTGGACAATGTAGTGTTGGTAAGAGCAAACTCTCGAGTTTTACAAGGTTCCCGCTAGGTAGCAGCAATGTGCACCCACTTCACTTCTAGTAAAAATGGTGTCGGGACAACAGAAAGCGTTTTGTGTACCACATTTTGGGCAGTGCGGTCAGTAATAACTGTTCAGAGTAACTTTCGTACTAAGTATGATTTGGATCCTCCTACAGCACAGAGCATTAGACGATGGCATGAACAATTCAACAATTCAGAGAAACAGGTTGTCGCCGGGCCGTCCCCGAGTGTCTTAACGCAGACGTCGAACGCATCCGCCCTAGTTTCACAAGGAGTCCGCAGAAATACGTTGACCGTGCAGCTCGACAGCTCAACTTGCTACCGATATCAGTCTGGCGTGTGTTGCGTCGACGTTTACACACGAAACCATACATAATTCAGCTGCTGCAAGCTCTTCTAGAAGGTGACAAGCAACAATGTATGGAGTTCTGTAATTTAGTTCCTGGCAAGATGGAGGATACAGTTTTTTTCCAGGCTCCGTGTTTAGTGACGAGGCAACATTCCATTTAAATGGAAAGGCGAACCGTCATAGTATGAGAGTATGGGGTACGAAACAACCACATGAAGTTGCACATGAGAAGCACTCTCCAAAATTTAATGTATTTCGTGAACTCTCACGGGAAAAGGTGTATGGTCCATTTTTCTTTGCCAAGAACGCTGTTACAGGGAGCACATATCTCGATATGATGGGGAACTCTCTTTTCGCATAGTTGGAGACTTAATGGAACGACTTCATTTATCAACAGGATTGGGTACTGCCACAGTGGAATCTGGAAGTGTGGGAATTTTTAAATCAAATGATTACTGAACGGTGGATCGGTTGCACTGGACCAAGTGATACAGCCTTACATTACTGGCCTCCAAGGTCAGCGGACCTGACTGTGTGTAATTATTTCTTGTGGGGGCTTATAAAAGACTCAATTTATGTGCCTCCGTTATCAACAACAATGTATGAAGTCAGATATCGCATAACAGCAGCTGTGGAATCTGTAACAAGACATGCTCGCTGCATTGTGGGAACAATCTGAATACCGCATTGACATAATATGTCGTGCATCTCAAGGGGGCATATTGAATACCTGCGAAAAAGGGTGAAAAAGAGTGAGTTACCGTTCATCAAAAAACAAAATTCATTGTATATCTTTATTAGGTTCAGATATATAAAAGTGCCAAATCGGATGACTCTTTTTGATACACCCTGTACAAAATTATTACCTTACATCTAAAGAACATGATATAATGTGTATTTGTCATAATTATTGTAATAGTAGGCTACATTATAGCCACATATAAATGATGCTCATCACAAAAAAGATTAATTCCAGTTTGAATCGGTTTGTACTGTCGATACTCGACGTTTCTCAGTTATTACGGCATACGACAGCAGCACAATGACTGGCGAATCTCTGATCGGTCGTATATACTATACACGAGGCCACAAATCGGTGCACGAAGTTAAACGGCTGAGTTGTATGAATGGTTGAGGTAACTTACGAGCGTTGGCGTAGCGTCAATTACGTGTAGATATTGTGTGAACAGCGAGTGAATTGAACGTCCTACGGTACGGTTGACGAGCGGAGTGTTAAATAATGGACCCCCCACGATACGGCTGCGTGGTGTATGCGTAATTTGCCCACAATGTGATGAAAATACTGCGTAAAATCGTGATGAATTGAATTAATGTCCCATTAACATTTATCTGAGTGCTAACGAAATGAAACCGCTTCCGCTGATACGTCGAAATTGCGTCGGTAGACTTCGTTAGTCTGGCCGGAATACGCAATAGTAATTGATAAAGTGCAACAAACGCACAAATGAACATCAACTGTTTTGTCAAGAACGTCTGTTTAGCACGAGAATATACGTGTGATATTTACCAGGAAGTACGAGAGCATTTATATGCGTCTGCACGTAACAATGTGTTATCAAAATATTTCAGAAAACAATTGGTTCAAATGGCTCTGAGCACTTTGGGATTTAACATCTGAGGTCATCAGTCCCCTAGAACTTAGAACTACTTAAACCTAATTAACCTAAGGACATGACACACGTCCATGCCCGATGCAGGATTCGAACCTGCGACCGTAGGGGTCGCGCGGTTCCAATCCGAAGCGCCTAGAACCGCTCGGGGACATCGGCGACATACTGGAAGCTAGTAGTTGGAGAAGAAGGAAGAAGAATCACCAGTATGAGACTGTTGTTGTTTGTGCTCTTCAATCCGAAGATTCCTTTGATGCGGTTCTCCACGCTACTCTATTCTGCGCAAGTTCCTTAATCTCGGAACAGTTACTGCAACCTACAATCATTTGATCCTGCTTACTGTATTCGTGTCTAGGTCTCCTTCTATAAGCTTTACTTCCACACCGCCCTCCATTACCAATTTCACTATTCCTTGGTACCTCGGGATGTGTCTTATCAGCCGGTCCTTTCTTTTAGTAAAGTTGTGGCGTAATTTTTCTCCCAATTCTGTTCAGTACTCCCTCATTAGTTTCGCGATTTACCCATCTAATCTTCAGCTTTCTTCTGTAGCACCACATGTCAAAATATTCTATTCTATTCTATTCTTGTCAGAACCGCTTGTTGTCCACGTTTCACAACTATACGAGGCCACGCTCCAGACAAATATCTTCAGAAATGACTTCCTAACACTTAAATTTATGTTCGATGTTAACAAATTTCTCTTCTTCAGAAAGGTTTTTGTTGCCATTGGGAGTCTGTATTTTAGATTCTCTCTACTTCGGCCATCATCATTAACATTAATTTACAGTCGAAATAGCAGAACTCGTCTACTGCTTTTAGTATTCCAGTTCCTAATCAAATTCCCTCAGCATCACTTCATTTAATCCGACTACATCCTTTATTTTTTTTTTTGATGATCATGTTGTAGCTTGTTTTCAAAATACTATCCATACCATTCAACTGCTCTGCCGAGTCCTTTCCTACCTCTGACAGGACTACAACGTTATCGGCAACATTGAAGTTTTTAACTTTCCTCCGCGAACATTAATTCTCTTTCCTAATTTCTCCTTGGTTTCATTTATTTCTTGATTAGTATACATTGAATAACACTGGAGATAGCCTACAACACTGTCCCAACTCTTCTCAGCCGAGGCTTCCGTTTCTTATAACTAAAGGCTGGCTTCTGTACAAGTTGCAAATAATTTTTCGCTCACTGTCTTTTGTCACTGCTGCCTTCTGAATTTCAAAGGCATTTTCGAAATCTACAGTGCTGTAAGTGGAGTGTTGTCCTTCTTAAAGGTTCTTCTAAGATAAGTGGAAAGTCACTGCAGCTCGCGTGTTCCACATTTCTCCGGGGCCTGAACTGACAATTCTCGAGGTCGGCTTGTACCAGTTTCTCCATTCTCATAGGACTAATTCGTGTCATTTAGAAATATTATAGTCTTCCCGAAGTCAGAGGTATTTCACATGTTTCATGTATCTTGCACACCTGGTGGAATAATTTTGTTCATGTCGCAATGGAACCAAATAATCCTGAGGGAGTGTTGTCTACTTCAAGAGCCTTGTTAACACTTAGATCTTTCAGCGCTCTGTCAGATTCTTCTGGGAGTATCGTAACTCCTATTTCATCTTAATTTACTTTGTTTCCCCTTTCTAGAGAAATGGCTTCAATTTCATTTCGTTCCACAGTACAACTCGCCCTACGGTAAGTACCATACCTGATTTCGCACTAACTTTGCTCGGCGAAAGAGGATTCAACGCAAGCGAACACGTTTTTCGGCTTATCCGTAGTGTAATCGTCGCCTAGTCGTAGATATTCCTAATTGCTATAAGCGCACTATTTCACTCCCATTTACGGAGCTTGTTAGCACTTGACGTTAGGTTGGCACCATTAAAATGCATTGTAGTAATCACTGCTGCTTGCTGGATCGCTGCTGTGTCTCGATGTTGATGCTGGCTCTAAATCTGGTTGTCTAGGGTTAGAACTACGAGGTCCCGTATTTTTTATGTGATTTTGATGATAAAGAACGAGCGAAACCAACAAATATGTAAACTTCAAATATTTATTACTTTGGTGCCCATCTTAATTCCACTGTCCACCAAAGACCATGACACAACACAAAGTAGTACTTCCTTTACATGTTCTTTGCATTGTTTATCCACCTCAAACAATAACACACAAACACACTTTACCAAAGTGACTTTCTGACTGCGCCCCCGACCCTTCTTGCTGCTGGTATTTATAACATTGTCAAAGAACTACTAAAAAGAGATATAGTTTATAAGTCACATGTACATCTGTTATCATAATTTGTGCAGAAAAGTTATTACTTTGCATCGAGTGACATAATTTGACATGTTATTAAAATGACAGACAGATTTGTTGACTTGACAGAATAATTCTTTGTTAGAAAAAGGCCGTTTTTTAGAAGTTTGTCAGATGACTTCTCTAATTTGCATAAATAAGTAAATAACATGAATTTTTAAGAATTACATTGGTTTTCGTCTAAAATAGGATTGATTACATGAATACTGAGTGAAAACGCTCCTAGTGAACAAATAGGTTTCACTGGGTGATTTTTATTTAAGGAGATCCAAAATACCTATGTTGGCCACTATTTTTCGTACTTCATATTAATTATTTAAGATGAACTTAGTGTTTTTACATGATGACATTTGTTGTATCAGTGATCAAGTGATATTAACTTTTGTGTGGGTCAGTTATTCAGTATAATTTAATGGGTTGACTGTTTATGGAGACATATTATGCAATCATTGTTAACATACACAATAACTTTTCTATAATCATAAATACTCGTTAAACTGGTTGAATTTGGAGGGTATCGCATATTTCGGTAAAGTAAAGCCTTTAATATGTTCCGTTACAGTAGCCACTGGACCTTTTCTGAGAGAAAGACGACAACATTTTTCGAGGTACTTTATGTGCTATTTAGAGCGCGATACTGTCAGCTGGAATGGTGGCTCAGGAGTTGTATCACGACTTCTCATCTTTGCGACCCGTGTTCGAAACTTATTTATTTTACTTATTTTTCTTCAGTTATCTGTCGCAGAAGGTTGTAATACGAATGCTTCTTATTAAGTTAGCAAATACAAGGGCGTTATATTAATTGTAAAATTACAACTGGGTTTCACAATAGATGTCATACATTTATTATATACGATTATACGATGTGTAAGTGTATGATATTTTCAAGGATTACAGTCTGAGCCGTGCTGCGGCTCGCGTTGGTTCCGTGTTTAGGTTTCTGCCAGACCGTATCGTTTAGTTGACATGGTTGCGTTGTTTGTCTTCTTCTCGTGTTCACTGGCGCCACTCGGTTTCGTGAGCGTTGCCTGTCCGATAGTGGCAGCAGCGGCGCTTAGCGATATGTAGTTTTGCTGCCCTATCTTTGGGGCGACCTCGTTTTTTTTTTTCTGTGTGGTGTGAGTGGAGAGTTCGGTTGGGGACGCAGGAGCAGCGAGGTCGTCGGGGCAGAGCGACAACACGCCAGGACCGCTGGCGGCGTGTATGGACTGCCGGATCGAAGGGCAGTGGTCACGAGGATGTACGACCTCGTCGAAACCACATCTGCATGTTTGAGAGCATTGCAATTCGCATAGAGAAACCTCCACCATTGTGAAATATCACGATTTTCCAGTGACTTGGGTTCGCGTTGCTGCTCGTAGTGTCGCCGAGGCGAAAAGCAGCGAGTGGAGTACCTGGGGAAGGTGCATCTGATTAGCCTTCCTGAGCTTCTAATTACTATTTTCAGCTTCTTACATTGTTAAATTCAACCAGCAGTATTTTTCTGTCTTGTGGCCACTAACGCCCCATTTACCTGCCCTTGGGGTGAGAATATGTAACGGCAGTGTACATTTCCTCGCCTTGCCGCCGCTGTCCGGTGAGGCTTGTAAGTTTGACAGCTTCTTGATTGTAGGTTGGGTAGCGTTCTTCTACCTTAGTGGTAGTCATTCCTCCTCGTTCCGGGTGCTCTAAGCACAGTATTCTGCAGGCGGAGCTCAGACCGCTGGTTCCGGCTTTGGGCGTAATTTTACATCTTGCAGCCGCGCGGGATTAGCCGAGTGGTTTAAGGCGCTGCAGTCATGAACTGTGCGGCTGATCCCGGCGGAGGTTTGAGTCCTCCCTCGGGCATGGGTGTGTGTGTGTTTGTCCTTAGGATAATTTAGGTTAAGTAGTGTGTAAGCTTAGGGACTGATGACCTTAGCAGTTAAGTCAAGTCCCATAAGATTTCACACACTTTTTTTTACATCTTGCATTTGCTTTGTTGGGTCAGGTAGCCACACCAAGATTATCATTAGTCACTCGTTAGACTGCCACTAGTCCGAGTTACCATCTTGTGATCTGAATGCAGTTCTTGGCTGCCTTTCTCTTCGCTCGCGAAAGTGTTTTTGGTGCGACCTACTTAGAGGTCGATTCCCGGAGCACTGTCTGTCACTGGCCCTTATGTTTTATTTTATTATTGTTTTATTAAGTCACCATCATTTGTCTCACCTGTTTGGTGATCTGATGTTTGTTTTTTCTTTTAATTAACTTTTGCTATGCAATTCTCCGTTTGACAGTATATTTGTTAAATTTTTTATAATTACCATTTTGGCGTTAAAAGGCCTTCAGCGGTGATTGTGGTTACTTGCCTTAAAAGAAAATTATTTGCTGTCTGTATTTTATGTATTTGTTAAATTTTAAATAATTGCCATTTTTCGCGTTAAAGGCCTTCTGCCGTGATTGTGGTTACGTGCCTTAAAGGTTTGATTGCAACCTCACTGGCTTGTTTTAAAAAATAATTTATTAAAATAAATGAGTGAAATTGCAAAGCAAACCAATAGTAATTGATTCGGGTCCCGTCCACGATAGTAACCCAATCCTACCTTCCTTAATTACCAGGTTTCAAGTCTTTTTATATTATTATATTTTTATATTTTAGTCATAAATGAACTCTTCTATTAATTCAATATATTTTATTCTTCAGGAAGATTTCCTATATTCCCCTGGATGATTCCGATCGTAGAAACCTTCGAAACATAGAAATTCCGAACACCACACGCATTGTGCGAACACAGGTTTGCCACAGTGATATTTTCTGTAAGAATCTCACTCGCGAAAGAAACGCTGTTGAAATTACTGATGATTTCACACTTTGGCAATAATTTAGCTCAAACCGCGCATGACGGATCATTTTACAGAAAAATTATGAATCAAGATACACTACAAGAATTTCACTGAAAAAAATTTCATATCATTTTCTCATTGTTTTATTTATTTTAATTTTTAATACGTTCACCAGACGTACATAACATTATTAGACTAATACAGACAACGTTATTTCAATATACACTGGAAACATTCGTGTAGTAATGTTTTACTGACGTGAGTAGCTACAAAATAATAATGGGGATTCGAACACAGGTTTCAAAAGTGTAACGCTGCAGTGGTAGCTACTGTGCCACCTCTTTGGATGAACTATGTGCTCGCTAAAAGGCACATAAGGCACGTCAAAAAATTTGGCCGTCGCTTCCCCAGAAGCGGTCGGGTATCTACGGATAAGCCGAGACACGTGTTCGCTTATTTTAACTCCTTTTCCGCCGAGCGAAGTTTCTGGGAAATCGGGTTATCGCACTTGCGGTGCTTGCCTCGTCAGAAGTGGCTTGCCACCTGAGCTCTTAATATTCGTACAGCTGCTCCTGTTTTCTTGAAAGCCCTCTGTAACTTTCTTGTTTTCCCATAGCTAGGGGAAGTCCCGTAGTCATGCTTGCTTCTACAACCTCGCATTTGTCCTGCGTATTCATTTGCATTTTTTGTCGGTCTTGTTTTTCTAGACGCGTGCATCCCCATTCGCCTACTTTATTTGGTGCACGTTTATATTTTCGCCTTTCATCTATTAAACTTATTATCTCCTGCTTGATCTAAGGATTTTGTTCTTTGCCTATTTGCCTATTTGATCCTCCGATGCCTTCACGTCATATTTCATCTCAAAGATACCCATTCATCTCCCAATGCATTCCTCTTCCGCGTTTCAGTCATTCATTGCCTAATTCTCCCTCTGGAACTCTCAACAACTACTGGTTCTTACTCTCTTTACTTTTTCTTTAATAACAAGCAATCAAGATGGCAATAACTTCTTTTATTTTTAATTCTGGTTACCGGTTCCGGTGTGTAAGATCAATCTCAGACCAAGGCTCTGAAATACACTGAGGTAACAAACGGAAAGGAATACCTCCTAATACCACGTCGGACCTCATTTTACCTGGCGTAGTGCGTGAACTCGACGTGGCACGGACTCAACATGTCGGAAGTCCGCTGCAGAAATACTGTATTGAACCATGCTGCCTCATAGCACGCCAAATTGGCACCACTGTGCTAATGGGTACGTTCGTTATACGTCCCACATTGATTTCTGCAGTTATTTCAGGCAGTGTTGCTTGTCTGTTAGCACTGACAACTCTACCCAAACGCTGCTATTCTCGGTCGTTAAGTGAAGACCGTCGGCCACTGCGTTGTGCGTGGCGAGAGGTAATGCCTGAAATTTGGTATTCTCGGTGCATTTTTGACACTGCGGATCTCGGATATTGAATTACCTAAAGATATCCGAAATGGAATGACCCATGCGTCTAGTTCCAAGGAACATTCCGCGTTCAAAGTCTGCCAATACTCGTCCATAATGACGTCGAAAACCTTTTCACATGAATCACCTGAGTACAAATAACAGCTCCGCCAATGCACTGCCCTTTTGTACGTTGTGTACACGATACTACCGCCGTCTGCATATCGCTTTTGTCACTTCAGAGTATTTAACGGTTATAGTAGGTCATGTGTGACACATCTATCCAGCTTAAGATACTAACATAAAAGCAACATTAGTTACAATATAAAATGATGTGTTACCTAGATATGGTGAGGAGTCAGTACATGGAGCTGCCGTATAGTACCGACTGATATCTGTGATCCCTGCTGTCTGCCAGTAAAGGCTGTGCTTTATTTGCTTTTATGTACAGTTTGGCAACACAATTGCAACTTGGCGCCCCGAACCTCTTTCCGCTCCTCTGCCTCTTCGACAAGGCCGTTGGCAGAAAGAAGATGATTACTTATCCTGGAAGTTCTTGGGACGCCATTATATCCAGAGCATACTATCGAATACAAATAGTCTGTTTCTCGATATTATCTGCAGCAAATGCGTAGAAATAATGAAATACCCGCAAACCGAAGAGCAGCAAGAGAAATCTACATTGTAAGCACGTTAATACACTCGTTGTTTCATTATTTATTTTCAGTTGATACTCTTTCCAATTATAATTACTTTGTGAAAGGGTATATCATTTATATTTATTATTGCTTTATTAGAGGTAAGAATTAAAAGACGTAGAAAGTTTGCAATGTTATGAATATCTTTAACGACCTGCTGTAAAGACAAGGACGATCAGGTTTTTAGAATGAAATAAATAATTAATTGTAGTTGGTGAATGGGGCAACCAGCCGCAAATACTTTTTAAATGTTTTATTTTAGTGCCGTAACCAGTTCCCCTCTACCACACCCATTTTCAGATGGCTATTATGTTTAGTTAAATAGATGGAATTCTCAACAGCATGTCGTCTGCTCCTAAACTGCACTAGCATATTTGAATATTTAGTACCACTTTATAAGTTGTTTCGTTAGTAAAAACGCACTATCGTGCTTGGATTTATTTAGGTGTAGTGTGAAACAATTGTATTCACTTCCATAAGTTCCAGTAGAACCTGCTGGAAGTTACATAAGTGAATACAATTATTTCACATTATATCTAAATAAATGCAAGCACATTAGTGTGTTTCTAGTAACGAAATGACTTTAAAGTGGTGCTAAATATCCAAGTATTGTTGGGCAGTGTAGTAGCAGAGGATGCTGTTGACAAAACATATATAGAATCGAAAATATTAGCCATCTGAAGATTGGTTGGTAGCCCTAAACTAGTTATAGCACTAAAATAAAACATTTAAATCGTGTTTGCGGCTGGTTGCGTCGTTCACCGGTTATTAAAATTACAGCACTAAGAAAGCATGTAACAAACGTCAAATTACCATGAAGTGTGGTAGATGCTTGGATATACAGATTAGTATTATAGCTTCCTATCTTCAAGGACACTGTCTATCAACAAGATTGAATGGGCGATCTTGATAGAAGGGGTCTGCTGCTCACCCACTGCGGACATCTAGTCATAGGTTCCCAAGGACGTGGCATGCCACCATTTGCCAGCCACTTTGTCAGAGAGTTGTTGCGACATGGAATTCGGTACTCGTATCTATAATCCAGTATCATTTTTACTCGATGCGCATCTGGATCACAGCCATTTGTGCTACCAGAAGTGGTACGCTTGTGTACTATATGCTGTACCCTTTGTACCCGCGTTTGTACCCTATATATAAGGATGTCTTCTTCCTATTCTACTGTAAGAGTTATGGCTGATGCTGTCACAGAGGAAGTATGCTTGGAATAAAGATGAACAACCAATAGCAGTGAAGGGTGAAGCCTTATCTGTGGAATACGACATCTGTGGTGTCAATAGACAAATCAGTGTAGCCATGGCTTGGTTTGTGTAAGAGCTGTTAATGGTATCACATATCGATGGCACTGCATGGGCGTAATAGCAATGGAACTGCAAGTTTCCGTGAGACGCCGTTAGCTGTTGTATGGGATCTGGCAGACCCAATGGAGCAGGCCTGCTAGGCCATGGTTCTAGCAGCTGGGTACTTCGAGCGCCCTCTGTGGCCACAATATAGAAGAGCTAGGGGCAGCAGCTCTGCCTACTCGCCCTTTTAACCTTATCTTGTTGATATCAATAGTTGGGCTCCGTTTCTTGTTGTATCATTTGTGATGAGTCTTCGTACCTTTGGAAAAATACACAAAAAAAGAGAGATTTGCATCACCTCGGTTCCGAGAGTTCCGGAACCTGTACAGAAAATTGGAATAGAGATCAACATAAACATCATTTACGCCCTTTTATTGCTCATGAAAACCACACATTGCATGTTGTACCATTACACAGCGACACCTTCAGAGATGGTGGTCAAGATTGCTGTACACACCGGTACCTCTAATACCCAGTTGCACGTCCACTTGCATTGATGCATGCCTGTATTCGTCGTGGCATACTATTCACAAGTTCATTAAGGCACTGTTGGTCCAGATTGTCCCACTCCTCAATGTCCATTTGGCGTGGATCCCTCAGAGTGCTTGGTGCGTCACGTCGTCCATAAACAGCCCTTTTCAATCTATCCCAGATATGTCTGATAGGGTTTATGTCTGGAGAACGCTAGCCACTCTAGTCGAGCGATGTCGTTATCCTGAAGGAAGCCATTCACAGGATGGGGGCGCTAATTGTTGTCCATGAAGACTAATGTCTCGCCAATATTCCGCCGATATCGTTGCACTGTCGGTCGGATGATGACATTCACGTCGTACAGCCGTTACGGCCCCTGCCATGACCACCAGCGGCGTACGTCTGCCCCACATAGACACCCCAAAACAGCAGGGAACCTCCACCTTGCTATACTATCTGGATAGTGTGTCCAAGTTGTTCAGCCTGACAGGGTTGCCTCCAAACACGTCTCCGACGATTGTCTGGTTGAAGGCATGTGCGACACTCATCGGTAAAGAGAACGTGATGCCAATCCTGAGCGGTCCATTCGGCACGTTGTTGGGTCCATCTGTATCGCACTGCATGGTGTTGTGGTTACAGAGATGGACCTCGCCATGGAGTCGAGGGTGAAGTTGCGCGTCATGCAGCCTGCTGCGCAGTTTGAGTCGTAATAGGACTTCCTGTGGCTGCACGAAAAGCATTATTCAATATGGTGGCGTTGCTGTCAGGGTTTATCCGAGCCATAATCTGTAGGTATCGGTCATCCACTGCAGTAGTAGCCCTTGGGAGGCCTGAGCGAAGCATTTCATCGAGAGTTCCTGTCTCTCTGTATCCCCTCGACGTCCGAACAACATCGCTTTGGTTCACTCCGAGACGCCTGGTCACCTACCTTGTTGAGAGCCCTTCCTGGCACAAAATAACGATGCGGACGCGATCAAACCGCAGTATTGACCGTATAGGCATGGTTGAACTACAGACAACACGAGCTGTGTACCTCCTTCCTGGTGTAACGACTGGAACTGATCGGACCCCTCCGTCTTATAGGCGTTGCTCAAGCATGGTTATTTACATCTTTGGGCGGGTTTAGTGACATCTCTGAACAGTCAAAGGAAGTGTGTCTGTGATACGATATCCACAGTCAACGTCTATCTTGAGGAGTTCTGGGAACCGGAGTGATGTTGTGTGTGTATCAGTTAAGTAAATCTTGTGTTTGTTGTGGTATCTAGTTCGTTAATCATTTCTGCTCTTGTCCAACTGCCCTGCGACGACAGTTCCCACATCACTCTGTAGCCCACCTTTCCTTAACATTGGAGAAGTCCTATACAAAACTGCTATTTGTTTTTGTCGAAAAAATTATCCGTGTAATAAGAGAGCAATGAATTGTCTTGAAGTTTCACATGGTATTTGGAAAAACTGCACCTGAGACCTATCTTTTACTACAACAAGTGTACGGCGAAGACTGTTTATCGCGAAAGCGAGTTGTTGAGAGGTTCAAGCGTTTCCAAGATAAAAAAAATGTATGAAAATATCGCAGAAGTAGGGAGTATGATTCGATCTGACCGTCGGTTGAGCATTCGATCGATTGCTGAAACTGTAGGAAATGATAACGGATGCGTAAGACAAATTTTATATTCCTAATTTAACATGAGAATGTGTACGAAACTGGAGCTGAAAATACGATCGAACAAAAAGAAGCTGATGAAAATGTCTGTACTGACACTTTTTACACCATTGAAAATGATCCTGATATCTTGGAAAGAGTGATAACATGTGACGAATCTTGATTTTTAAGTTATGATCCAGAAACTAAGCGCTAGTCCATGCACTGGAATGTCCCAACTTTACAGACAGCACGTTAAGATTCAAAGCGATGATGATTGTTTTTTTTCGATTTTCATGGAATTGTGTATCTTCTATGGGGTATTAAAGGTTAAACTATTAATCAAAATTACTACAATCAGGTTCTTGTTCAACTCCGTGAGAAATTTAGAAAAAAAAGCGACCCGAATTGTGAAGAACAAGTCATGGGTTCTGCGTCAAGACAACGCATCGGCTCAAACCGATTGTCTGTTACGAGGTTTCTAGCAAAGTACAGCATGCAAGTGGTAGGCCACCTACCTTATTCACTTGACCTAGCACCATGTGACTTTTGTCTATTCCCCAAGGTAAAATCTGCACAAAAAAGGACAACATTTCCGTCCGTTAAGCATTGAAAGAAAATGCCGTATGCGTCATCAAGGAGCTCAAAGATGACTTCTAGCACTGTTTCCGTCAATGGACAATTCACATGGCGCGCCGTAGGCATTAAGGAGGGAAATATGTTGAAGGTGACAATAACTAAATATTTATATTTTCGAAATAAAACGTCTTACAGCAATAGTCTCGTTATTTTATATCCACACCTCGTATGTGGACGATAAGTAAAATTTCGTTATTTAAAACATTCCTGGAGTTGCAATTTTAGTGGTCAGCAGCAGAGTCAGTAGACAGAGTTGAAAAGGCTAGAGTAAGATAGGAATGAATGGGGGACATCATTAAACGGAAGACTTTTGAAAAGGGAAGTGAATGAGAAGATGAAATAAATAGTGATTAACGTGGTCTTCATTCTGCACTCGCTCTCTCTGAAGTGTATAACTTGTTTTATCTCTCTTCCAGTTTGCTCCTATGAATACTCCTTCCGGTTGTGACTCATTATCGTGTCTGCTACAGCAGCATCAATGTTTGAAGTCCATGTTGATAAAAATTGTTCTACTTATTAATAGCTTCAGTAGCTGAACAAAGTTGATAATTTTCCATTGCTATAGTAAAATTCTCAGTCGCAATATTCGGTTTCAACTTTATAACCATTCGTGGAACCACGAAATATCCATGTTAATCGTTCTTCTCCTAATTTCTGCTACCTTACGTCATTGGTAGGCGGTACTGCGAACTTAATCTGCAGCCGCCGAAGTTCGCTTCGTATTACAGCCCCCTGAGAGCGAACTTAGCCCAGAATCCATAAGCTAATATTGATTCAGCGCCCACCATTCTGCATCTGCTCAGACCTGTTTCACGGGGTGTTCAGTACGCCAAAGGAAGCTTACACGAACAACTTTCTCATTCATATGAATTATGCGGGAACATTTGCCTTCCACATAGAAATGTGGCTAAAACATTTTTTTTTTCATTGTGGTGAGTATTCAGAAAAGATTTAGGTGTATGTGTCTTCATTAGTGAGCCGTTCAGAACCATGCTATATTCCGATTACAATTACTTGATAGTTCACACTACATGCGTTGTAGCTGGTTTCCTCCAGTCGGAACGCTCAACGTCACACCCGAACCGTTCGACATTACCAAACTGCCACAACAACTGGTCAGTTCGCCTGCAGTTCTTTGTCTGGCTTTCTTTCTTGATGTGTTTGGATCCCAAATACTGGGGCTTGTCCTTGCATTTTGTATTTCATAACACATGATAAACACACTATAAACACACACACACACACACAGTCTGTACTAACGAAGTACACACGTTTAATACACAGCACTAACTAAACGCAATTGGATCGTTCCGTACGAGACGCGATACAGCGTCACATATACAGTTATTATGATCACAGAGATCAGCTTACATTAGATAAGCTTTGCACGAAATTGTGTGAAGCCGAATTTTTGAAGGTAGCAATTAATCGTGGCGATTGTGTCACCAGAGTCGTAAATACAACACAGCCTTCCTCAATGTAATGGTGTAGCACAGTGATTTCCGTATAAACCTGACTTGTGGAAGTTCGTAGGTTCGAGTCTCATCAAACGAAGCGACATTTTTTTTATTTCTCTAAATCGAATCAGAAGACTTCGATTATTATTTTATCCAATTAATTGATTTAAATGTATTTTGTTATTTGTACATTTCAGCCTCTTTTTCATGATTGTATTGCCTTTTTTATTCGCTCTTATTTTTTTCCTACCAGTCTTTCTTCGTTTGGAAACTGCTTGTGTCAGCTATAAATCGCAATAAACTGCTGACTGGGACTGCTCATCGGTTGGTAACGCAGCAGCCTGTGTAGCCAGTGTAAGGATGGTTTCAGGTAACCAATGACATCCAGAGATTACAGTTTTCTTTACCGAAGAAACTGAAATTTTTTATTCTTTCATTTGCTCGTAGAGGTTAGCCTTAAACGACGTGAACAAAGCGACCATGATTTTAGTTCTGCCGCAGACTGTTGATCGCCCTTTTCTCGGATAAATTGCACATGACAAAATCGTGGTTAGGTGAGGACATGAGTTCCAAGTCAAGGCTACAAAACCACCCTCTTCCTCAGTTCAGTCAGTGGCCACTTCAAATCAGCTGCGTACAGAGGATCTCCTGTTTCTGTTATACCTCATGGTTGCCGTTTCCATCATTGCTCCGCGTTATACATTAACAGCATTTGTGAAGTGGACCGCCGTGATTGTGCGTCGTCAATAACCGAGCGGTAGGCGGCAGCGGGTGTCAAAACTGTAGCGACAAGCGAGAGACATCAACTATCAAGTAATGTTAATTGGATTATAGTTAACTTGTAACAGACCCAAAATAAGTAACTGATAAATATATGACCATAGCGTTACGGACCAATTTATTTGATTATGTTCCAAAATTAGTTGAACACCAGTGTAATAATAACAGCAGTTATTCAATTTGTACTCAGTGAGAACATTTCTGCGGTCCGCAACTCGTGATCTAGCGACTAGCGTCGCTGCCTCTTAATCAATCGGTCCCAGGTTAGATTCCGGGGACTGTGTGTTTGTGTGGTCCTCATCATTTCATCATCATTCGTGAAAGTGGCGAGACTGGCTTATGTAAAATTTGGAAATTTGTACGGGACGAGCGCTGATAACCGCGCATTGAGTGCCCCACAAACCAAATATCAGCCGGCCGGTGTGGCCGAGCGGTTCTAGGCGCTTCAGTCTGGAACCGCGCGACCACTCCGGTCGCAGGTTCGAATCCTGCCTCGGGCATGGATGTGTGTGATGTCGTTAGGTTTAAGTAGTTTTAAGTTCTAGGGGACTGATGACCTCAGATGTTAAGTCCCATAGTGGACAGAGCCATTTGAACCATTTGAACCGAATATCATTATCAACATCGTCAACATTTCTTCGCGTGTTAAGTTTTCATCTTGTCAGAAGCAGTGGCGCCTGATTTCTAAGGCAAAATGTTCTTTAATGCTGATCTTTCCTTGGCTCTGTAAATCATCCTCATATACAGACATGATCTGAGAAATGAGCGTACATAATTTTCATGTACTCGTATTTGGAGTACGATCGTAAAAGGCAATAAACAAAACAAAAAGAGAGCCGCAGCCCTTTACATAGACGTAAGCTTCAACGGCCGTTGTTACAGTAAAAAAATTTAAAAATGACTGCCGCATAGCTTCCCACATGAAGATAACGAGATGGCTTTCACTTTGCCATCCTGGCTTCCGTCAGTTTTTCTGGAGGGCTTGCCGCATAAAACATAGCACCAGGATGTCCTTTCAGCAGATAGTCTGACTCGTAAAATAAATGACTTTGCTTTGCCCCAGATGCATGTCATTGTCCCTCAGAATGAGTTTATTAGAAGATTCCCGAGCAGCAAGCCGGCGGGGCCGCAGTTCTGAAGAATTTTGCGTGTGCATGTCTGGCTGGCGCTGTAGCAGGCAATACCAGACATCCTGCAGTATACCTGCCACCGAGTGGCTGGGCCAGTGCCACTGCCTGTGGTGGGCCTTGCCTTCCTTCGGAAGACACCTTCAGTCACACCCCACATAAGGTGCCGCTGCTGTGACCGACTTTCCCTCCTGCCTGACGTGGCTCCACTCATTTGCGCAACTCATTAAACAGAGGACATACAACTAAAGACAGGAACTGAGATTCGTATTAGTGACTCGATCTTTGCAGTCATTGGTATTCTGCATGTTACCAACACTGATATCTATCAAATTGTGCAATCGTCTTACGGAGTTTTGATAAACTGGTATAAAAGCAATGATATGTGGAAGATATCAGTCCAAGCCTGGCTGACGTGTTTCATTGTTTCCTGCAAAATTGTCAGGAAAATTACTCTGTATAATGACGTTCTATGATTACGGGCCGCGCGGGATTAGACGATCGGAATAAGGCGCTGCAGTCGTGGACTGTGCGGCTGGTCCCGGCGGAGGTTCGAGTCCTCCCTCGGGCATGGGTGTGTGTGTTTGTCCTTAGGATAATTTAGGTTAAGTAATGTGTAAGCTTAGGGACTGGTGACCTTAGCAGTTAAGTCCCATAAGATTTCACACACATTTGAACATTTTATTTTTATTTTTACGGGAAGTTTACATTACTTTACAACTGAAGCTTATGCCGAGGCTCTCTCTCTGCTTTTAAAGGAACTATGCTGAGAAATCCGAAAGCATTTAGTTTATTTCTTAGACAGAGAGAAGAAAGTATTTTCCTCATTTAGTCTGCTGCCTTACACAAGCCTATTCAAATGGTTCAAATGGCTCTGAGCACTATGGGACTCAACATCTTAGGTCATAAGTCGGTTGGTTGGTTGGTTTGGGGAAGAAGACCAGACAGCGTGGTCATCGGTCTCATTGGATTAGGGAAGGATAGGGAAGGAAGTCGGCCGTGCCCTTTCAGAGGAACCATCGCGGCATTTGCCTGGAGTGATTTAGGGAAATCACGGAAAACCTAAATCAGGATGGCCGGACGCGGGATTGAACCGTCGTCCTCCCGAATGCGAGTCCAGTGTCTAACCACTGCGCCACCCCGCTCGGTAGCTAGGTCATAAGTCCCCTAGAACTTAGAACTGCTTAAACCTAACTAACCTAAGGACATCACACACACCCATGCCCGAGGCAGGATTCGAACCTGAGACCGTAGCAGTCCCGCGGTTCCGGACTGGAGCGCCAGAACCGCACGGCCACCGCGGCCGGCACACAAGCCTATTGCTTACTGCCCATTTTGTTCAATTTGCGAGGGGTATTCAATAAGTAATGCAACTTTTTTTTTCTCAGACTGTTTTAGTTTGAAAAAATGCGGAATTCGTTGCGTGACACCGCGGAATCTCGCCCCTTAAGACAGTACAGTTTCATGGGTTTCGAAGGGTGGCGGCGTAGTACGTAGCTTTGAAAATGGCGTTCTAACGGAGGTGCGTTCCGAGCAGAGAGGTGTGATTGAGTTTCTTTTGGCAGGAAACCAGAGCATCTTAGATATTCCTAGCCGCTTGCAGCGCATCTCCGGAGACCTGATAGTGAACGAAAGCACGTTGAGTAATTGGTCTAGGCGTTTGACACCATCGTAACAAGGTCGCATAAACCTGTCCGATAGCCGGCCGCACACAACTGTGACTCCTGGATTGTTGAAACATGCAGACACACTTGTTAGAGGTGATAGACCGATCACAATCAAACACCTCCCTGCACAACTGGACGTCTCTGGTGATAGTGCTGACAAGCTAATCCACCAGCTGGGGTACTCTGAGGTGTGTGCCCCCTCTGTTCCTCGCCGCCTAACACAGGATCACAAAAAAGAGCAACGAAGGACCACCTGTGCGGAACTGCTCGCCCCTTACAAGGCTGATCGTGACAATTTTTTGACGAACATCGTCACAGGCGATGCAACATGAGTTAATCACTCCTGATAGGAAACAAAACGACAATCCATGGAGTGGCCCGTACAGGCCCTGCAAAATGCGGTCGTGCATTATGCTGCTTAAATGTAGGGTTCCGCAGCGATCGAATGAAGGGTAGAGCTACGGGTTGTAACACATCTGAAATGTGACGTCCACTGTTCAAAGTGCCGTCAATGTGAACAAGAGGTGACCGAGACGTGTAACCAATGGCACCCCATACCATCACGTCGGGTGGTACGCCAGTATGGCGATGACGAATACACGCTTCCGATGCGCGTTCACCGCGATGTCGCCAAACACGGATGCGACCGTCATGATGCTGTTAACAGAACCTTGATTCATCCGAAAAAATGACGTTTTTCCATTCGTGCACCCAGGTTTGTCGTTCAGTACACCACCGCAGGCGCTCCTGTCTGTGATGCAGCGTCAAGGGTAACCGCAGCCACGGTCTCCGAGCTGATAGTCCGTGCTGCTGCAAACGTCGTCGAAGTGTTCGTGCAGATGGTTGTTGTCTTGCAAACGTCCCCATATGTTGACTCAGGGATCGAGACGTAGCTGCACGATCCGTTACAGCCATGAGGATAAGATGTCTGTCATCTCGACTGCTAGTGATACGAGGCCGTTGGGATCCAGCACGGCGTTCCGTATTACTTTCCTGAACCCACCGATTCCATATTCTGCAAACAGTCATTGGATCTCGACCAACGCGAGCAGCAATGTCGCGATACGATAAACCGCAATCGCGATAGGCTACAATCCGACCTTTATCAAAGTCGGAAACGTGATGGTACGCATTTCTGCTTCTTACACGAGGCATCACAACAACGTTTCACCAGGGAACGCCGTCAACTGCTGTTTGTGTATGAGAAATCGGTTGGAAACTTTCCTCATGTCAGCAGTTTGTAGGTGTCGCCACCGGAGCCAACCTTGTGTGAATGCTCTGAAAAGCTAATCATTTGCATATCACAGCATCTTCTTCCTGTCGTTTAAATGTCGCGTCTGTAGCACGTCATCTTCGTGGTGTAGCAATTTTAATGGCCAGTAGTGTATTTGATGTCCTCCCTCACGGTGCTAGGATCAACTCTAAAGTGTATTGTGCTACCCTCAGGAAACTGAACAACTTAACCGAGTTCGTCGCTACAAAAATGCAAACGAACTTCTCCTTCTCCGTTGCAGTGTAATGCCTCACAGAAGTCTGAGTACTCAAGAGGAGCTCACCAAACTTAATTGGACTGTTCTTCCCCATCCCCCCTAAAGCCAGAATCTCATGTCTTCCGATTTCCATATGCCCGACACGCCGTATTAATCCAGTCTCATTAAGTGAAGAGCTGTCGGCTGAAGTGGAAATGTCGAAGCACTACTAGCTTGTTCCATATGCCCAACGAAGGGTGCACTCCGCGACAAGCAGTCCATGGAGGATGTGGAGGTTATTGACGCAGCAAGATGTTGGCTCCGACGTCGACCAATAGAGCGGTACTATACGGGCATACAGGCGCTCCTAGTAACATGGCGTAAGGCAGTTGCGCTAAACGAAGATCATGTTGAAAAACAGGATTTTGTAGCCATAAAATGGTGTATTGGAATCCTGAATAAAACCAACCTGCTTTCAGAAAAAGAAAGTGTTGCGTTGAATCCTTAATAAAACTATCCTGCTTGCAGAAAAAAATGAGTTGCATTAATTATTTAACGATCCTCGTATACTTATATGATATAATCACAAAATTGACAAGCCTGTAAGATATGAAGAAGGTACAGCGACATTCATTAACATTTATGCTGCTGCATTTAGAAAAAAAAATAGCACGAATGATTCCAAACACGGAGTACGTGGAGAACGTGGTTACGAGTTGAGGAGCACAAAGATAGAACACACTTAGGCCAAGCAAGGCCCATTTGTGTCACTGGTAAGGCCAGTATTAATCCAGTCTCATTAAGCGAAGAGCTGTCGGCTGAAGTGGAAATGTCGAAGCACTACTAGCTTGTTCTTTAGATTCCAAATCTCTGAATACTAATATGGGTAATATCAATATGTGAGTGATTTCAAATGGGACGTAATAAAGAGTGGTCAATCTCTGGGAAAACTGATTAATAGCCATATGATGTCATATCGACTAGTAAAGGCCCTGTGCTGTCACAGTGGAGGCTGTGTGGAGCATACACTGCCAGAAAAAAAAATAGTACTCTCTTCCCAACTCACTCAAGATTTATTGCTGCAACAGTACATATGGGGTACATAAAATTATTACAGATCAATAGCACCAGCAGTTCTGTGATACCAGGTAGCTATACATGCTGAAACACCAGTATTAGTACGTAATGTAGCCTCCACGGACGGCAATGCATCGGCTGACTATTGTATCCAGTCGATTGCACAGGTAGTGAATACTGTCCTAGGACACGTTATGCAACGCCTGCTCGACCGCCTCATGTAGTACTGTTTTTATTGGTTACTGAGTCGCACGAGTCACTTCTCGTCACAACATATCCTACACTTGCTAGATTGGAGACAAGTCCGGAGATCGTTCTGGCCAGGAGAAGTCGATGCACGTCTTGCGGAGCACGTTGAGTTTCACGGACAGTGTGTGGGTAAGCATTATCCTGTTGGAACAACACATTATCTTACTGCAAGAACGGCAAAAGAACGGACCTAACAGCACTCTACACGTACCGAGCGCTGGTTAGTGACCCCTCCAGAAACACCAAAGGTGAACGAAAATTATAGCTTATCGCACCCCAGCCATAAGGCCTGGGGAAGGGGGGAGGAGGGAGGGGGGGGGGGTCAGCTTGTCACTTGCATGTAGATAAAGTCTACTTTCATTGTCGAGGATCACGGCGCGTCAGTCTATCTTCCATGTGATCCTCAGGCTCCAGTCGAGTCTTGCACGCCACCACTGTTCGTGTTGACACGTCTGGGTACCCAAGCCTTTTATCACTGTTGTGGGAGCTGTTCGAGCTGTCACTAGTGCCCTTACAATAAGACGATCCTGGCGGGTGTCTGTGCTGCGTTGGCGTCCAGAGTCTTGTCTGCGGATGTGAGAATGTTCACGTGACCACTCATAACAGCATCGTTGCACAACTGACGCAGCACGTCCACCTTCTGTGGCAGTTCCCCAAACGGACCATCCCGCCAGTTGGAAGGTCACAGTTCAGCCCCTCTCAAACTCGCTCATTTTGCCGTAGGAAGGAAGAGTGCCTTTCCGTGGTATGATTGTAGCTTGTTTCACACGTTTGTACCGCACAGAGCCTTCTGGTTGTGAGGATTCGCTATTAAAGGGTAGACACATATGACGCTCTGCTAGCTATGCCCCTACGCTATCTGTTGGCTGTCGATAGTGAAACCATATCAGTACATCTACATCTTCTTTGCCGGCCTCTGTGGCCGAGCGGTTCTAGGCGCTTCAGTCCGGAACCGCGTTGCTGGTACGGTCGCAGGTTCGAATCCTGCATCGGGCATGGATGTGTGTGATGTCTTAGGTTAGTTAGGTTTAAGTAGTTCTAAGTCTTGGGGACTGATGACCACAGATGTTAAGTCCCATAGTGCTTAGAGCCATTTGAACCATTTACTAATTCTTTTTCCTGCAGTGTATGGATACCTGCCAAGGGGGAGCTTACCTTGACAAAAAGATTGAATAATCTACGAAAGGATAACGTTCTACGAGTCGGGGCGTGGAATGTCAGAAGCTTGAACTTGGTAGGGAAACTAGAAAATCTGAAAAGGGAAATGCAAAGGCTGAATCTAGATATAGTAGGGGTCAGTGAAGTGAAGCGGAAGGAAGACAAGGATTTCTGGTCAGATGAGTATCGGGTAATATCAACAGCAGCAGAAAATGGTATAACAGGTGTAGGATTCGTTATGAATAGGAAGGTAGGGCAGAAGGTGTGTTACTGTGAACAGTTCAGTGACCGGGTTGTTCTAATCAGAATCGACAGCAGACCAACGCCGACAACGATAGTTCAGGTATACATGCCGACGTCGCAAGCTGAAGATGAACAGATAGAGGAAGCGTATGAGGATATTGAAAGGGTAATGCAGTATGTAAAGGGGGACGAAAATCTAATAGTCATGGGCAACTGGAATGCAGTTGTAGGGGAAGGAGTACATGAAAAGGTTACAGGAGAATATGGGCTTGGGACAAGGAATGAAAGAGGAGAAAGACTAATTGAGTTCTGTAACAAGTTTCAGCTAGTAATAGCGAATACCCTGTTCAAGAATCACAAGAGGAGGAGGTATACTTGGAAAAGGCCGGGAGATACGGGAAGATTTCAATTAGATTACATCATGGTCAGACAGAGATTCCGAAATCAGATACTGGATTGTAAGGCGTACCCAGGAGCAGATATAGACTCAGATCACAATATAGTAGTGATGGAGAGTAGGCTGAAGTTCAAGACATTAGTCAGGAAGAATCAATACGCAAAGAAGTGGGATACGGAGGTACTAAGGAATGACGAGATACGTTTCAAGTTCTCTAACGCTATAGATACAGCAATAAGTAATAGCGCAGTAGGCAGTACAGTTGAAGAGGAATGGACATCTCTAAAAAGGGCCATCACAGAAGTTGGGAAGGAAAACATAGGTACAAAGAAGGTAGCTGCGAAGAAACCATGGGTAACAGAAGAAATACTTCAGTTGATTGATGAAAGGAGGAAGTACAAACATGTTCCGGGAAAATCAGGAATACAGAAATACAGAAATACAACTCGCTGAGGAATGAAATAAATAGGAAGTGCAGGGAAGCTAAGACGAAATGGCTGCAGGAAAAATGTGAAGACATCGAAAAAGAAATGATTGTCAGAAGGACAGACTCAGCGTACAGGAAAGTCAAAACAACCTTTGGTGACATTAAAAGCAACGGTGGTAACATTAAGAGTGCAACGGGAATTCCATTGTTAAATGCAGAGGCGAGAGCAGATAGGTGGAAAGAATACATTGAAAGCATCTATGAGGGTGAAGATTTGTCTGATGTGATAGAAGAAGAAACAGGAGTCGATTTAGAAGAGATAGGGGATCCAGTATTAGAATCGGAATTTAAAAGAGCTTTGGAGGACTTACGGTCGAATAAGGCAGAAGGGATAGATAACATTCCATCAGAATTTCTAAAATCATTGGGGGAAGTGGCAACAAAACGACTATTCACGTTGGTGTGTAGAATATATGAGTCTGGCGATATACCATCTGACTTTCGGAAAAGCATCATCTACACAATTCCGAAGACGGCAAGAGCTGACAAATGCGAGAATTATCGCACAATCATCTTAACAGCTCATGCATCGAAGCTGCTTACAGGAATAATATACAGAGGAATGGAAAAGAAAATTGCGAATGCGCTGTGTGACGATAAGTTTGGCTGTAGGAAAAGTAAAGGGACGAGAGAGGCAATTCTGACGTTACGGATAATAATGGAAGCAAGGCTAAAGAAAAATCAAGGCACTTTCATAGGATTTGTCGACCTGGAAAAAGCGTTCGACAATATAAAATGGTGCAAGCTGTTCGAGATTCTGAAAAAAGTAGGGGTAAGCTATAGGGAGAGACGGGTCATATACAATATGTACAACAACCAAGAGGGAATAATAAGAGTGGACGATCAAGAACGAAGTGCTCGTATTAAGAAGGGTGTAAGACAAGGCTATAGCCTTTCGCCCCTACTCTTCAATCTGTACATCGAGGAAGCAATGATGGAAATAAAAGAAAGGTTCAGGAGTGGAATTAAAATACAAGGTGAAAGGATATCAATGATACGATTCGCTGATGACATTGCTATCCTGAGTGAAAGTGAAGAAGAATTAAATGATCTGCTGAACGGAATGAACAGTCTAATGAGTACACAGTATGGTTTGAGAGTAAATCGGAGAAAGACGAAGGTAATGAGAAGTAGCAGAATTGAGAAAAAAAACAGCGAGAAACTTATCAGGATTGATGGTCACGAAGTCACAATGAAGTTAAGGAATTCTGCTGCCTAGGCAGTAAAATAACCAATGACGGACGAAGGAAGGAGGACATCAAAAGCAGACTCGCTATGGCAAAAAGGGCATTCCCGGCCAAGAGAAGTCTACTAATATCAAATACCGGCCTTAGGAACAGAAGAGAATCGAAGCATTTGAGATGTGGTGCTATAGCCGAATGTTGAAAATTAGGTGGACTGATAAGGTAAGGAATGAGGAGATTCTACGCAGAATCGGAGAGTAAAGGAATATGTGGAAAACACTGATAAGGAGAAGGGACAGGATGATAGGACATCTGCTAAGACATGAGGGACTGACTTCCATGGTACTAGAGGGAGCTGTAGAGGGCAAAAACCGTAGAGGAAGACAGAGATTGGAATACGTCAAGCAAATAATTGAGGACGTAAGTTGCAAGTGCTACTCTGAGTCTGAGATGAAGAGGTTAGCAGAGGAAAGGATTTTGTGGCGGGCCTCATCAAACCAGTCAGTAGACTGATGACCCAAAAAAAAAAAAAATGGATACAGACAGTGAGGTACTGGAAGCAGGGACGACTCAGTATCGGTTCACGCAATGTAACATCACCAGAAGATGAATGCCATCTTGAATGCGCGATCGTAACGGACCATACATCTTTGTCCATAGAGTTGGCTCGATCATATAGTACTGTGAAGAATACAGTGTTGTCGTTGTAGTCGTCGTCGTCGTGATCTTCAGTCAACTAGTCAACTCTCCACGCTAGTCTATCCTGTTCAAGCACCTTGATCTCCGCATAACTACAGCAACCTACATTCATCTGAATATGCTTACTGTAGCCAAGCCGCGGTCTCACCCAGTAATTTTTATCCCTCACACTTCCTTCCACTACCAAATTGACGGATTCTTGATGCCTCAAGATGCCTTCTCTCAAAAGATGTCGTCTTTTAGTCAACTTGTGCCATAAATTTTCTTCCTGATTCGATTTCCTAGGTCTTCATAACCTACCTTTACCGAACCTTCGGCGGCCGTTCTTGAGGAATAGTCCAGTCACACATACGCCACTGCGTCAGCTGCTGTTCTACCACGCAGCGAAGAAAGAAAAAAATTAACATAAGTGTTTTCATAAATGAGCAGGTTAATGTGATTGCTATTGTCTGCCAGACACATTTCGACATAAAAACATGCCAAAATTAGTTAATGACGTCACAAGTGGTCTCCGTGTGCGACCTGAACTGTGCTGTGATAGTTAAAGTCTGGACTGATGACCATCGATGTTTAGTCCCATAGTGCTCAGAGCCATAGTTAAAGTCTGGCAGGTTGCATAGCTTCTTGGCGTAGTTGACGAACGCAAAACGTGACGACGACTTAGAACAGACCTTATGAAACGTCCCCTTTGAACAATTATACAAGACTGTGCTTAAACTAACACACAATATTTTTAGCGCAACGCAATCTGACTATCAAAGATCTCTGCAAAAGAATGGCCCTGAGTAACATTAAACTATACCTTTCAGAAATCACTTACCTCACAAAAATCTTCATTACTCGAACTACTGCAATACAGCGAGCGCCACTACTGCCAGCTAAATAAAAGATTCAAACTACGGAAGGCACTAACTACTGATAGGGATAGTTAGCAAATGAAAGATATTAATAGAGAACAAACAATGTATTTACTTTAATAGTCATAATATATATAGCAGTTCATGACAAATTACAAAACTCCGCCATCTCTCTCCCCACATCCACCACTGCTGGCGGCTCACCTCCAACTGCGCAACGCTACGCGCTGTTCACATCCAGCTGCCGCTGCGCAACACTACAATGGCAGACAACAATGCAAACTAACCACAGACTGCACACAGCACAGCCAGTGATTTTCATAAAGAGCGCTACGTGGCATTACCAATATAAAAATCTAAACAGCCTACTTACAACCTACCTGTTCAGGAGGAGGCTAGGTGGTACGAGCGTTCACACTCATTCGCCGCCTGGGCAGTGAGCACTCGCGGTAAAATGTGGCCAGACGTCATTATGTAACAAGACGAGGCCCACGAGAAAGACAGGCGGCGGCGCGTACGTCACGAAGGTAGTCCTGAACTCGCTCGCTCGTTCAGCTCAGCAGACAAAATGCTTTTCTAAACCTGTTAACTCACAACTGGGGGTGTACGTACTAACGAGAATTGCATCTTCCACTGGAATCTGCTGTTATGAAGTCTTACTGATTAAAAGTACTACAGCAAAATTTAATTTAAGATCAATACTCGAAATAAATGGTATAACGGCTTGTTTATAGCATTTAGTCTCTTCTGCTTAACAGTACTCATTACTTGCTGGAAGTGGTGCCTTATGCAACTGATAATCATTTTAGCATGATTTTATTTTATTGTACGCCAGTACAGCCGTAACAAATTATATGAAGGCCCATGGACTTCCCATCATTATAGGACTAATAACAGTAACATTCCATAATAGCGGATTCCAGTAGAAGATTCAGTTTTTGCTTGTAAGGACACTCCTAGTTACGTGTAGAAACGTAGTTTGTCTGCTGATTTTAGCGAGAGAGCGCAGGACTATCTTCGTGATGTATGCGCCGCGGCCTGTCTTTCTCGTAGGCCTCGGTAACAAGAGGAAAAGCAATCTGGGTGTCGTCTTGAGAGGAATGACCATGTGTTAAGTTCGCCGTAGCTATAGACACAAGCGAACACACTTAATGGTGTAGTGCTTAAAGTGGAGAGTAGCTCTTTCAAGATCGATGAAAAGTAACATTATGGGCGGTTTTGGAACTTCAAAGCGAAGGTCGGACAAACCGACACAAATTTACACGTCAGTGCGGTATGCCTAGCTATAGTCGAAATTTATACACGTGCTGTATGAAAAGCAGTTGCGTAATAAGTTTCATAATAGAATAAGTCTCGTAGAGTCGTATAAGAATTTTCTTCAACGTACGTTTCCACGACGTCACAAGTTTACAGATACGATTATGTCAATGTTTGGACCTACATTTTCCCACAGCGCAGAGAAATATATCTTTCCTCGGAAGTTCACTGACAGGATTAAAAGATAATCTTCAAATTAGCAGTGATCTGAAAGTGTTGTCAGACATTAAAGCTTTAGTGGAAAGCAAAATAAGTTGCATTCATTGACATCCAGTAACTTTATGTTTATTATGCCTGTGAGACAGTCCCGAACTACAAGTTGATGTCAATTTGAACTTCGTCTGGAAACGACATTCGTAATAAAGTTGCATCAATCATAAGAAGTGTCATATTTCATACTTAGCAGCTCTATGTTTTTTGCTTCATCAATTAAAAGAAATATAAGTTTCATTTCATTGTCATTTTTCATCAATGCAACAATCTTAGGAAATAAATTTCCCACGAAAGGCATTAATTAGCCATCGTGAAGTGATACATCTCCGCAGGACTAACATTAGTGGCCAGGAACAGATTGTCTGACAACAGTTTCTCGTGCCGAGTTGCCTTGCTGCGATTCCTCCTCCTCTCCTGTAGCTCCCAGCTGAAACGTGAGTGCGAGCCAGCTCACGCGAGAAGATCGGTGAACAGGTTCAAATGGTTCAAATGGCTCTGAGCACTATGGGACTCAACTGCTGAGGTCATAAGCCCCCTAGAGCTTACAACTACTTAAACCTAACTAACCTAAGGACATCACACACATCCACGCCCGAGACAGGATTCGAATCTGCGACCGTAGCGGTCGCGCGGTTCCAGACTGCAGCGCCTAGAACCGCTCGGCCAGCTCGGTGAACAGGCGTGGCTCAGAAGATGTGATCTCACCTTTCACATACAGATGACGTCATAAACAGCAAAGAGTATATCAGACAGGCCTTAGTGTCCAAAATGGTACCCATTCTTGAGGTAACTTCACCGTCGCATTTCATCGGGACAATACCGGATGTATGTGATCAAATGAACATTTTTGAGGTACCGGCGTTAACCATTTTGCCCCTAGAAATTCATGATATGTGAACAGTAATCTCGGATCTGAACAATCTATCCAGCTATACACTAAAATAATACCAAACACAACTCAGATTCTGTTTCATGGCGCACAGAGTCCTTGTTTTAAATCATAAATCGGTATTTAGTTAACAATGTTTCTATAAAGAAAAAGTATTGGTCCAAAACGTAAAAATTTTTAATTTTACTGTAGTTTTCCGATTTGGGTTGTGGCACGACCGTTATCAGACATATGGACTCTGCATATTGGCTTCTCATGTGGAGTTGATATTGGTCTGATGATTGCTCTATAACCGAAACAGCTGTCCTCCAGTTAAAGCCATTGTGTTTCAGTCGTAATTACTCTTACGAATAACTTAAATTTGAATGACAACGTAGATAATGTTGTGGGGAAAGCAAACCAAAGGCTGCGATTTATTGTCAGAACACTTAGAAAGTGCAGCAGATCTACTAAAGAGACTGCTTGCACCACACTTGTGCGTCCTCTTCTGGAGTATTGCCGTGTGGCCTGGGATTCGCATCGATGGGAATGATGGTGGAGACGGAAAAAGGTCAAAGAAGGGCACCTCGTTTTGTATTAACGCCAAATAGAGGAGAGAATGCTACGGACTTGATACGTGATTTGGTGTGGCAATCATTAAAACAAAGTCGTTTTTAGTTGCGCCAGGTATCTTCTCGTGAAATTTCAAACACAAGCTTTCTTCTCCGACTGTGAAAATATTCTGTTGGTGCCTACCTACGTGTGGACAAATAATCATCGTGATAAAAAAGAAAGATAAATCATAGCTCGCACAGAAAGATTTAAGTGCTCGTTTTTCCCGCGCACCGTTCAAGAGTAGAACGGTAGATAAATACACAGCGTGATCAAAAGTATCCGGACACCCCCAAAAATATACGTTGTGCTGCCACCTACTGCCAGGTAATCCACATCAGTGACCTCAGTAATCATTAGACATCGTGAGAGAGCAGAATTGGCCGCTCCGCGGAACTCACGGACTTCGGACGTGGCCGGCTGATTGGGTGTCACTTGTGTCGTACGTCTGTACGGGAGATTTCCACACTCCTAAATATCCCTAGGTCCACTGTTTCCGATGTGTTAGTGAAGTGGAAACGTGAACGTACACGTACAGCACAAAAGCGTACAGGCCGACCTCGTCTGTTTACTGACAGACACCGCTGACTGTTGAAGCGGGTCGTAATGTGTAATAAGCAGACTTCTATCCAGACCATCACACAGGAATTCCAAGCTGCATCAGGATCCACTGCAAGTACTATGACAGTTAGGTGGGAGGTGAGAAAACTTGGATTTCATCTACATCTTCATCCATACTCCGCAAGCCACCTGACGGTGTGTGGCGGAGGGTACCTTGAGTACCTCTATCGGTTCTCCCTTCTATTCCAGTCTCGTATTGTTCGTGGAAAGAAGGATTGTCGGTATGCCTCTGTGTGGGCTCTAATCTCTCTGATTTTATCCTCATGGTCTCTTCGCGAGATAAACGTAGGAGGGAGCAATATACTGCTTGACTCTTCGGTGAAGGTATGTCGAAACTTTGACAAAAGCCCGTACCGAGCTACTGAGCGTCTCTCCTGCAGAGTCTTCCACTGGAGTTTATCTATCATCTCCGTAACGCTTTCGCGATTACTAAATGATCCTGTAACGAAGCGCGCTGCTCTCCGTTGGATCTTCTCTATATCTTCTATCAACCCTATCTGGTACGGATCCCACACTGCTGAGCGGTATTCAAGCAGTGGGCGAACAAGTGGTCGAGCCGCTGCTCATAGGCCACACATCACGCCGGTAAATGTAAAATGACGCCTCGTTTGTGGAAGGATCGTAATGAACAGTGGAAAAACGTTGTATGGAGTGACGAGTCACGGTACATAATGTGGCGATCAGATGGCAGGGTGTGGGTATGCCGAATGCCCGGTGAACGTCACCTGCCAGCGTGTGTAGTGCCAACAGTAAAATTCGGAGGCGGTGGTGTTATGGTGTGGTCATGTTTTTCATGGAGGGGGGCGTGCGCCTGTTACTGTTTTGCGTGACACTATCACAGCATAGGTCTACATTGATGTTTTAAGCACCTTTTTGCTGCCCACTGTTGAAGAACAATTCGGGTTTGGCGATTACATCTTTCAACACGAACGAGGTCCTGTTCCTAATGAATCGTCTGTGGCGGAGTGGTTACACGACAATAACATTCCTGTAATGGACTGGCCTGCATCGCGTCCTGACCTGAATCCTATAGAACACCTTTGGGATGTTTTGGAACGCCGACTTCGGGCCAGGCCTCACCGACCGACATCGATACCTCTCCTCAGTATAGCACTCCGTGATGAATGGGCTTGCATTCCCCAAGAAACCTTCCAGCACCTGATTGAACGTATGCTTGCGAGAGTGGGAGCTGTCATCAAGACTAAGGGCGGGCCAACACCATACTGAATTCCAGCATTACCGATGGAGGGCACCACGAACTTGTTAGTCATTTTCAGCCAGGTGTCCGTATACTTTTGATCACATAGAGTAGCTTGAAAGTGTTCCTGTGAACCTTCTGGCAGGCACTTAATTGTGAAATGCAGGTTAGTCATGTAGATGTAGAATAAATAACATTTACTAAAGATGATTTTACAAACTGATACATTCTTGCTGAAACAACGCTGTACTGCAAGCGCGATTAAAATCGCCATCGGTGTTTACCCTAAATCGCTTAATGCAAGTTCCAGTGTGGTTTCCTCTGAAAATGATGCTTTACGCATTTCGAGCTTGTGCACCGCCGCTTCTCCTAAAATACCCTCCACCACGCACATCTTGCAGCCCACTTTTTTTACGGTGGAAGTAAGAAGAATCTCCTTGCAAGCGGTGCACGAGCATTGGCTGCTATTCAAAAATCTTCTGTATGCAGTTGCTATCCAGAAGCAATCGAAGGCAGATATAGCCTACCTTTGTTGGGATCTGCATAAACTAAACAAAAAATCTGCAGTGTTCCTCAAGCTTTATGCAGTCTGAAACAACGTTTATATAACCCTCTGTTTAAACATAGAATGAAATATTGTGTCAATTATCAGATATATTTTAATTCGCCTCGGGTTACAGACTAAATCAACACAGCAGAGCACAGCACAGGCCTGCCGGTATAACATTTCTGGGACCTCAGAAAGACAGACGGCTAAAATAGCACTCACGTTCCACTTATTATTCATGACGCCCGCCGCACCTCCTGTGGTAACGAGTGTTAAAGTAGTTTCTCGCGAGCAGTGTCTTACACCTACAAACATACACCAAGAACGGGAACACTGATTTTCTATTCTTATTATTCGTCAGCTGTAACTATACTCACGTATCAAAGTTTACCGTTACTGCGCAATTAATTTTTTAAACCACGTGGGACAAACAGCTCTATGTATTTATCATGTATTCCAAAGATTGTTACTATTTTTCTAGTTACTCGTAATTGTAGAAACCAGGTAATTAGTGCGAAAACATTTCTTGCTGTTCTCTAGTTGTTTGACGCATGTAACGCACTGCCATTAAAACTGCAAAGCCATGAAGGCGACGTGCAACAAACGTCAGGCAGACACAGAACATACCCTATGCAAATGATTACCATTTCAGCGCAATTGCAGAGAGTAGGTAGCACTTTGGCCTGCAAGGTGACCTGACTGAGCCCTGTGGATTATTCTGTCTTGAGTTATTTCAAAAGTGTAGTGTACAAAACTCTCGTTGAACAACTGGAGCAACAAACTGTACTGTCTTGTCAAGATTTACGAGACGTACGAGATATTTTTCCTTTATTGAATTTCGATTTCCCCCGAAGCCGCTCTTCAGCCTACAGAATTTGTTTTAAAGAAAAGAAGATAATAAATAATAAAAGCAGGAGATAAAGTCGGTGACTTAAATGTTAAAATGGCGGAAAATTGTGGAACTTAAAACATAAACAAAGAGATGGCGATGCTAATAAAATTCACAGGAAGCGGACAGGTAAAACAATACAGACAATTAAAAAACACGGCGACAGTCTGATTTCTGTTCGCAGAAGATATAAAAATCACACCCAGTGACAGCAAGATTTCTGTTCGCAACGCTTTGGAGAGACGCACAACACTGAACACGCACTTGAACACTGCACTAAAAAGTCGACACAAATATGACATACCACAGCAGAAGGCAGACTGGGGGAACCTGGACAGATGATGGGAAAGAAAAGGGGGGAAGGAGAGGAAAAACGAAGATGGGGCGGGGGGAGGGGGGATGAGATGTACGAGACGATCCTGGGGCGTTTGAAAGAATTCCTAGCTTGCTGCAGAGACAAGTGCAGTATTGCCGCCGAATGTGTGGACGATGCGTGAAACACCTTCTTTAAGAGATAAGAGTGCGCAGTAATTTGTAACATGTAATGCACAATGTATGGTAGACCTTGGTTAATTTCTGAGCCCAATCACATTGAGACACAATCGGAAAATTTATATTTCAAATTGATTTGCGCTAACTTGGACAGTATTTCATACTCAAGTCAGTGGTCACTCTAAACCACACATTCGTAGTTAGTTACCTCGCAAACTGAGTCATTGCAGTCCCCTGTTTACTGGAACGGTTTTTCTACTAAAAGTGTCATCATATACTTTCAACCGTGTCGGTTTCCGTTATTATTTTACGAGATACATTCAATAAGTAATGCAACACATTCTTTACTCGGCTAATTTCGGTTGAAAAACTGCAGTATTTGTTGTGGAGCATTGTGGAATATTCCCACTTCAGCCCACTTAGTTTCATGGAGCTCCAATAGGTGGCGGGGCTATACACAGCCTTCAAAATGGCGTTATAACGAAGGAGCGTTCCAAGCTCTCACTGAGTTTCTTTTCGCGAAAAAGTCCGCCCCGATAGCTAAGTGATGCTGGCACGGTAGCTCAGCGTGTTCGGTCAGAGGATTAGCTGCCTTCTGTAATAAAAAAACTGAGTTCACCGATCAACAACGAACTAAAACGGGTGTCTTACGACGTCCGCTCCGAGCAGATGCAACGAACGAAAGAGAACAAATTTTCTCCGCTCAGGGACTGGGTGTTGTGTTTTCTTCATCACCATTTCATCCCCATCCGGCGCGCAGGTCACCTAATGTGGCGTCAAATGTAGTAAGACCTGCACCAAGGCGGCCGGACCTGCCCCGCAAGGGGCCTCCCGGCCAATGACGCCAAACTCTCATTTCCTTTTTTTTCGCGAAAAAACCAGAGCATTGCAGATATTAATAGGCGGTTGAAGAATGTCTATGGAGGCCTAGCAGTGAACAAAAGCTCAGTGAGTTGTTGGGCGAGGCATCTGTCATCATAGTAACAACGTCGCGCAAGCCTGTCTGATCTCTCGCGTGCTGGCCCACCGCATACAGCTGTGACTCTTGCAAATGTTGGAACGTGCGGACACTCTCATTCGAAGTGATCGACGGATCAGAATCAAACACCTCGCTGCACAACTGGACATTACTGCTGGTAGAATTGACACATTCGTCTACGAGTTGGAGTACTCAAAGGAGTGTCTCCGCTAGGTTCCATGCGGTCTAACAGAAGACCACAAAGAGGAAAATGGTTCTGAGCACTATGGGACTTAACATCTATGGTCATCAGTCCCCTAGAACTTAGAACTACTTAAACCTAACTAACTTAAGGACAGCACACAACACCCAGTCATCACGAGGCGGAGAAAATCCCTGACCCCGCCGGGAATCGAACCCGGGAACCCGGGCGCAGGAAGCGAGAACGCTACCGCACGACCACGAGCCCACAAAGAGGAGCGAAGGAACATCTGTGCGGAGCTTGCTGCACGCTACTAGTATGACGTGAGAATTTTTTTTTTTTGTTGAACTACGTCACAAGCAATGAAACATAGGTTCATCACTTCGAACCGGAAAGAAAACGGCAATCCACGGTCTGGCGCCACACCTGTCCTGAGAAGAAGAAGTGCAAAGCCGCACCCTTAGCCGATTAAGTCGTGGCGACGGTCTCCTGGGACTCTGAAGTGGTTATTCTGTTTGATGTCCTCTCTCATGGTGCGAGCATCAACTCTAAAGTGTATTGTGCTCCCTCATGACACTGAAGAAGCAACTTCAGCTTGTTCATCGCCACAAAAATGCAAACGAACTTCTCCTCCTCGATGACAGCATAAGGCCTCACACAATTCTGCATACCCAAGAGCAACTCACAAAGCTTCTCTGGACTGTTCTTCCTCATTCACTCTACAGCTCGGATCTCGCACCTTGCCACTTCCATCTGTTTGGCCCAATGAAGGGTGCACTCCGCGGGAAGCAGTACGTGGGTGATGGGGAGGTTGTTAATGCAGCAAGACGTTGGTTCCGTCGTCAACCAGTAGAGTGGTGCCACGCGAGCATACAGGTCCTCTCAGTAAGGTGGCGTAAGGGCGTCGCATTGAACGGAGATTATGTTGAAAAACAGGTGTTTGTACTCAGAAGAGTGGGGAACGATATGGTGTACCGGAATCCTGAATAAAACCAACGTGATTTCAGAAAAAATGTGTTGCATTTGTGCTGCGCAGCAGCTCGTGTTGGTGCTCTATGTAGGTTCTGTCCTCTGTTGGAGGCCAGAGCGTATCGTTTAGTTAACATGGCTGTGGTTGGTTGTCTTCTTCTTGTGTTGACTGGCGCCACTTGGTTTTGCAAGCGTTGCCTGTCCGCTAGTGGCAGCAGAAGCGGTTATCGATACGCAGTAACTGTGGCCCTATCTTTGGGGCGACGTCGTGGTTCTTCCGGGTCGTGTCAGTGTGCACTCCGGTTGGGGACTCAGGAGGAGCCAGGTCCGCGCAGTGCGCGAACACGCCGGGACCACTGGCGGTGCACATGGACTGCCGGATCGAAGGCCTGTCGTCACGAGGGTGCACGACCTCGTCGTAAACTGGATCCTTCAAGTTTTGAGTGTATTTGGATTCAAGTAGAGAAACCTGCATCATTGTGAGATCTTGCGATTCTCCAGTGACTTGGGTTCTTGTTGCTACTCATAGTGTTGCCGAGGCGAAGAGCACCGAGTGGAGTGCTTGGCAAAGGCGGATCTGATTAGCTTTCCTGGACTTCTACTGTCTATTGCGTTTAGTTTGTTACTATTTGTTAAGTTCAACCGTCAGTATTTTTCCTGCCTCGTGGCCGCTAACGCCCCAGTTACCTGCTCTGGGGATTAGTGTACGTAACGGCAGTATACGTTTCCTCGCCTGCCGCTGCTGTCTGGTGAGGCGTGTGATTTTGACAGCTTTCTTCATTGTAGATTGGTTGGCGAGTCTTCTACTCTCGAGGTAGTGATTCCTTTCTCGTTCTGGGCGCTCTGAGCACAGTATTCTGCAGGCGGAGTCCAGACCGCCAGTTAGGGCTTTGGCGTATTTTTACATCTTTGCATTTTGTTTATTGGACGTCAGGTAGCCTCAGCAAGATTATCATTAGTCATTCGTTAGACTACCTCTCCTCTAGCATGAGTTACAATCTTGTGAAGTGAATGCAACTCCTAACTGGCTATCTCATCGCTCGCGAATGTGTTTCTTTGCCGAACCTACTCAGAGGTCGATTCCTGGTGCACCGCCTGTGACTGGCCTTTGTGTTTTATTATTGTATTTGCTGTTTTATTGTATATTTCTAAATTTTTTATATAATTGCCATTCTTGGCGTTACAGCAGGTTTAAATGATTGTGCTACCAAGTTACCATAATTTTGTCTCGCCAGTTTGGTGATCAGTTGCCTGTCTTTTGAAATTAACCTTGCTATTGCATTGCTGTTTTACAGTATGTTTGTTAAATTTTTTTATAATTGCTGTTCTTGGCGTTAAAGGCCTTCAGCCGTGACTTTGGTTACTTACTTTAATATTCTAATTGGGATCACATTGGCTTGTTTTTAAAACATTATTTGCTGTGTCTGTATTTTATGCTCGTTTGGCAAATTGTAACGTACTGAAAGCACTATTAATGACACAGTTGTTTATTCCTTCGTTAATAACGTGTGATGTCTTTATTTATTATTGAGTCTGGAATTACCGTTTTAAAATAAATGTGTTTAATTGCAGAAGTACGGCCCCGTCCACAAACGTAACCGAATCTTGCTTTCCTTGACTACCAGGTTTCAGCACTATTTATTGAATGCCCCTCGTACTTTTTGCCCTGTATGGGAGCCGCTCGGTCATTAAATCGTTCCTGTGTATACTGGCGTACTGCGTGCACCAGGTGAAGCCGAATGAGTGGTAGCCGTTTCTCATCACTCGCTATCCATTCTGTTCGGTGTCACTCGGTCACCGGCTTTCATGTGGGCAAGCACTCGCCATTTGCGATCCACAGATGCGTGACTACTTCCGCACAGAGTGAGGCATAGAGGAAGAGCATCGAACCTGCGCACACCGCAACGACTTGGGCTCTGTGCATCTACGTGATTTCGACGTAGCTACGCTGTGTATCTTTAGGTGAGGCAATGTCGATTATCTTAGACGCTTCCGCCAGCCTATACATAGTTTATTCAGCTTCCTCTCGCATATCGCATCCGAGTGAACCACGCATGGGTCTGGCACACGCTTACGGTGCTCTAATGTCAACCACTACGGGCGCTGCCACCCGGGTGCAACGGTGTGTGTCCCATTACGTAGTATGAGGATATTCTTCCCGCCGCTTGAAACCGACTCGGGCTGGCATCCAGTATGTGGGCAACCATCTTATGGAGGATACATGCTGGCTTGTCCTCGTATAATCACGAAAGTTGTAGATTTGTCGTCCTACGTATCTACATTCATCTTTCTTTTTCATGTAGTGTTTACCCTGTGTTGTGTACATAGTTCCGCGTAGTCAGCGCGTACACAACGTTCCCACTAGAATGCGCCCCGCTAAGCACAACAGCGTAGGCGCAGCGCTAGTCCGTCTCCGCACTACGAGATGGCGCTGCCTTAGAGACGGACCAAATTCTGCTTCCGCCGGTCCGTGTATTAATATGTAATGCAGCCAATGAGATTGCTGCTAACATAGAACCTTTTCTCCTCGCGGATCACACTTGCGCAGTGATACCTGAACGCGCGAGATATTATAACGAGTGTACAGACCTCCAATTAGTCAGTCTGCATTTGTCTGCAACAGTCTGTACCAGTCTGCATTAGTCTGTACCAGTCTATAGTCAAGTTTCAGCCTGCACCTAATAAGATTATCATATTCCTGTACATCGCCATGAAGAAATGAATAGACACTTTGTCAAGTATCAGAGATATGTGAGAATAAGATCAACGTACCAAGACCAAAGGAACTTCAGATTGTCAATTGTAAACAGCATCCAGAATCAAGTTACGTAATGTCTATGCTTTTTATTATTTTAATAAATGTGTGTGAAAATTAATCAAGTTCTGTTTAAAGTTGGTCACCGTCAATCTGCTACTCTAAGCGTGCAAGTGGCATTTCTATCGTCTGACCTAACGGCAGAAGATAAATACGCCACGATAAGACCACGAGACATATTGCTGACACTCGCTTACTTCGTTAGAGTGACAAGTCAAATAATCTGATGGTGTGTGTACCGAAGGTCTTACAGTACGCACACCACACCCTGTTAGTACAGGGTGCACTTCTGCAAGATTTGGCAGTCTTTTTATCTTATGAACTACATGACTGGATGCCCTCCCTGACGCCGCTGTCATCGAGGGAGCGAAGTCGTGTGCGCGATCTGTCTGTGAATTGTGTAACCTCTGTTCTTTGCATTACCGCGTTTTAGACTATTTGTGTACCGAATCCTCTGATGAGGATGCGCAAGGGCGGTAAAATTAAGTGTATTATCACAATTCCCCTGTTAAATGCAGATGAGAGCGGTTGGTGGGAAGAATACATTGAAGGCCTCTATTAGGGAAAGGACTTATCTGATGACGTGATACAAGGACAGGGAAGAGATAAGGGATCCAGTATTAGTCAGAATTTATAAGAGTTTTGGAAGAGTTAAGATCAAATAAGGCAGAACGGTTAGATAACAGTACATCGAAATATCAAAATTGGTTGGGGGCAACGAAACGACCATTCACGTTGGTGCATTGAATATATGAGACTGGCGATATAGCATCAGACGTTTGGGAAATCATCATCCACATAAATCCGAAGATTGCAAGAACCAACAAGTGCAAGAATTATAGCACAAGTTACTCACAAGAATAATAAACAGAAGAATGGAAAAGAAAGCTAAATAACAGTTAGATGACGATTAGTTTGGCTTTAGGCAGCGGAAAGGCAGTTGTACGTTGTGGTTGATAAGGAAGCAAGACTAAAGAGAAATACAGACACATTCATAGGATTTGTTGACCTGCAAAAGCGTTCGAAAGTGTAATACGGTGAAAGATGTTCGAAATTCTGAGAAAAACAGAGGTAAGCTATAGGGAAACATGAGTAATATAAAGTATGCAAAAGAGCCAAGAGGGAACAATAAGATTGGGAGACCAAGAACGGAGTGAGCAGGTAAAAATGGTGTAAGGCCTTTCGCGCCTAATGTTCAATTCGTACATCGAAAAAGAGATGAGGGAAACAAGACAAGTGGAGTTAAAAATCAAGGTAAAAGGATATCAATGATAAGAGTCTGTGATGACATTGCTATGCTGAGTGAAAGCGAAGAGGAATTTCAGGATCTGTCGAATGGAATGAACAGACTAAAGAGTACAGAATATGGATTGAGAGTAAATCGAAGAAAGACAAAAGTAATGAGGAGTAGCAGAAATGAGATCAGCACGAACATCAGACTTAGGGGTTTAAGAAGAAGATGAAGTTGTGGAATTCTGCTATCTGGAGGAAAGATAACTCGTGACGGACGGAACAAGGGGGAAATAAAAGACAGACCGACATTGACTAAAAGGGCATTACTGACCAAGAGAAGTGTACTAGAATGAAACATGGTTCTTCATTTGAGGAAGAAATTTATGAGAATGTACAGCATTGGATGGTCGTGAAATACGGACTGTGGAAAACTAAAACAGAAGAGAATCTAAGCATTTGAGATGTGATGCTGCAAACGAATGTTGAAAATTAAGTAGAGTGATAAGGTAAGAAATGAGGGGGTTCTACACAGAATCGGCGAAGAAAAGAACATACAAGAAAACTGACAAGAAGAAGGGACAGAATGATAGGATAGGTTGGTTGGTTGGTTGTTTCGGGGAAGGAGACCAGACAGCGAGGTCATCGGTCTCATCGGATTAGGGAAGGACGGGAAAGGAAGTCGGCCGTGCCCTTGGAAAGGAACGATCCCGGCATTTTCCTGGAGCGATTTAGGGAAATCATGGAAAACCTAAATTAGGATGGCCGGACGCGGGATTGAACCGTCGTCCTCCCGAATGCGAGTCCAGTGTCTAACCACTGATAGGATAGACATCAGCTACTTGAGCTAACTGTAGAGTGTAGAAACTGTAGAGGAAGACAGAGACTTGAAAACATCCAGAAAATAATTCAGAACTTAGATTGATGTGCTACTTTGAAATTAAAAGTTTGTCACAGGTGAGGAATTCGTGGCGAGCCGCATCCAACCAGTCCGCAGACGAGTGACTCAAAAAATCGCCTGTGGAGGAATTTGGGAACCAGCTCAGCATTTTCCTAAACGAGCTATATTCCACCTTACTACACACATCAAAAAAGTTTTGCATCACCTCGGTTCCGAGAGTTCCAGAACCTGTACAGAAAATTGGAATAGAGAGCAACATAAACATTATTTCCACCCTTTTTCTTGGTCATGAAAACCACACATTGCATGTTGCACCACCATATAGCGAGACATTCAGAGGTGGTGGTGCAGATTGCTGTACACACTGGTACCTCTAATGCCCAATAGCACGTCCTCTTGCATTGATGCATGCCTGTATTCGTCGTAGCATACTATCCACAAGTTCATCAAGACACTGTTGGTCCAGATTGTCCCACTCCTCAACGGCGATTCGGTATAGATCCCTCAGAATGATTGGTGGGTCACGTCGTCCATGAACAGCCCTTTTCACTCTATCCCAGGTATGTTCTATAGGGCTATGTCTGGAGAACGTGCTGGTCACTCTGGTCGAGCGATGTCGTTATCATGAAGGAAGTCATTCACAAGATGTGCACGATGGGGCGCAAATTGTCGTCCATTAACACGAATGCCTCGCCAATATGCTGTTGATACGGTTGCACTTTTGGTAGGAGGATGGCATTCAAGTATCGTACAGCCGTTACAGCCCCTTCCATGACCACCAACGGCGTACGTCCGTCCCACATAATGCCCCCCAAAACAGCAGGGAGTCTACCTTGCTGCACTCGCTGGACAATGTATCTAAGGCGTTCAGCCTGACATGGTTGCCTCCAAACATGTCTCTGACGATTGTCTGATTGAAGACATATTCTACACTCATCGGTGAAGAGAACGTGATGCCAATCCTGAGCTGTCCATTGGGCATGTTGTTGGGCCCATGTGTACCGCGCTGCATGGTGTCTTAGTTGCAAGGATGGACCTCGCCATGGACATCGGGCGTGAAGTTACGCATCATGCAGCCTGTTGCGGACAGTTCGAGTCGTAACACGACGTCCTGGGCTGAGCGAAAAGCATTATTCAACATGGTGGCGTTGCTGTCAGGGTTCCTCCGAGCCATAATCCGTAGGTAACGGTAATCCACCACAGCAGTAACCTTTGGGTGGCCTGAGCGAGGCATGTCATTGACAGTTCCTGTCTCTCTGTATCTCCACCATGTTCGAACAACATCGCTTTGGCTCACTGTGAGACGCCTGGACACTTCCCTTGTTGACAGCCCTTCCTAGCACAATGTAACAATGCGGACGCGATCGAACCGTGGTAATGACCGTCTAGGCATGGCTGAACTACAGACAACACGAGCCGTGTATATCCTTCCTGGTGGAATGACTGTAACTGATTGGCAGTCGGAGCCCCTCCGTGTAATAGGCGCTGCTCATGCGTGGTTGTTTACATCTTTGGGCGAATTTAGTGACCTCTCTGAACAGTCAACGGGACAGTGTCTGTGATACAATATCCACAGTCAACGTCTATCTTCAGGAGTTCTGCGAATGGTGGTGATGCAAAACTTTTTTTAATGTGGGTACAATCAGGCCGGCCGATGTACCGCACCATTGTCGTTAACGTACTGTGCGGATTCCATCAGTGTGTGGCGCACCTCCCTGTCTCGCAAGCTAGTGCTCTGCATGGTACGCTATACGAGTAGTTTACGTACAGCGGTTGGGCGAAAACACCCGAGAAATGCTTGCTTGAATTTGAATGCAGATCCTAGAAAATGCTGCAAGGAACGGCACCTGTTCAGTACCCTCAATACATCGCTGTATCAGTCGTGATCATATGGATGTTGTGTGTAGTTGTGAGTGCATTATGTCGGAGCTAAGTGAAATCGAATGTCGGAAAACTGTTGGTCGTGTGGCGGGAGCTTCCATAACCATGGTAGGCGGCGTGTTTGGTGGTTACAGAGGCACCGTATCGAAGAAGTATACCGCATACAGGGAAAGCGGAGAAACCTCAACGGCTATGTCGCAACGCTGCCGAAAGTTTGTGGTGACTGATCTTGACAGACGGTCGTTGAAACTGACTGTGACCAAAAATAAGAGAACGACAGCTGTAAAAGTCGCTGCAGAACTGAATACGCATCCGCGAACCGTGTCAGCACCAAAGTAACACCAAGGGAGGTCCAGAACAGGAACTCAAGGGCTAGCGGGAATTCCAAAACCACTCATCAGTGATGCAAATGCTCTTAACAGGACAACGTGGTACCAAAGCCAGACAACCTGGACTGTGGAATGACGGAGGAAAGTCATTGGATCGGAGAATTATTGTTTCACACTGTTTCCAACTTCTGACGCAGATTATGGCCCAAGAGTGAACATTAGCGGACTTTCAATGCAGTATCGTGGCATTCCATGGGCTCCACCGTTACTCTGCAAAGTCGCATTACTGCCAGGTATTAGTGCCAAGAATTATGTTACCATTTTGGTTGATCAGGTCTGTCGCATGGTACAACTTTTCCCAGTGGTGATGCTGTGTTCTAAGACAACAGCATCTCTGTTCACACACCTCGCATTTCCAGGACTGGTTTTCTTAACGAGAGGATGAACTGTCGCAAATCTTCTAGCCAACACAATCAACAGATATCAATATTATCTGGCCTATGTGGTCTACGCTGGAGAGAAGGTTGCATGATAGCTATCCAGTTCTACATCTCCATCTACACAAAAACTCTGCAAACCACTTTACGGTGCATATCCGAGGATGCTTTGCACCAGTACTACTCGTTTGCTGTCCTGTTGCACTCGCAAATACAGTGAAGCGAAAAGGACTGTGTGTACCGCTCATATGAACCATAATTTCTTGTATCTTACACGAAACATATCTGGTGACTGTAGAAAGGTTCAGGAGTGGAATTAAAATTCAAGGTGAAAGGACATCAATGATACGATTCGCTGATGACATTACTATCCTGAGTGAAAGTGAAGAATTACATGATATGCTGAACGGAATGAACAGTATAATGAGTACAGTGTATGGATTGAGAGTAAATCGAAGAAAGACAAAGGCAATGAGAAGTAGTAGAAATAAGAACAGCGAGAAACCTAACATCAGGATTGATGGTCACGAAGTAGATGAAGTTAACGAATTCTGCTACCTAGGCAGTGAAATAACCAATGACTGACGGAGCAAGAAGGACATCAAAAGCAGACTATCAATGGCAAAGAGGGCATTCCTGGGCAAGAGAAGTCTACTAATATCAAATATCGGCCATAATTTCAGGAAGAAATTTCTGAGAATGTACGTCTGGAGTACAGAATTGTATGGTAGTGTAACATGGACTGTGGGAAAACCGGAACAGAAGAGGATCGAAGCATTTGAGATGTGACGCTACAGACAAATGTTGGAAATTAGGTGGACTTATAAGGTAAGGAATGAGGAGGTTCTGCGCAGAATCGGAGAGGAAAGGAATATGTGAAAAACAGTGATAATAGGATGATAGAATATCAGGAATGATTTCCATGGTACTAGAGGAAGCTGTAGAGGGCAAAAAATGTAGAGGAATACAGAGATTGGAATAAATCCAGCAAATAAATGAGGACGCAGGTTGCAAGTGCTACTCTGAGATGAAGTGGTTAGCACAGGAGAGAAATTCAAGACGGCGCGCACAAACCAGTCAGAAGACTGATGGAAAAAAAAAGAATCGTTTTGCAGTCAGCTTTTTGAAATGTCAATTCTATACGTTTAGTCAACAATCATCGTCGAAAAGAACTTCGCCTTCTCTCCAGAGATTCCCATCTGAGTTCTCGAAGCATCTCCGCAATAAGTGCGTGTTATTCAAACCTACTGGTAAGAATTCTAGCGGCCCGCTCCTGAATTGCTTCGATGACTTCCTTTAATCCGACCTGCTGGGGATCCCAAACTCTCGAACAGTACTCAAGAAGGGATCGCACTAGGATAATATACGCCGTCTTCTTTACGGATGAGCTACGCTTAAGAAAAATTCTCCCAATGAAAAGAAGCCGAGTATCCGCCTTCCGTACCAACCTGACGGGCTCATTACTTTCGCTTTGCGAAGACGGGGCTGGATTTTTAATCTATGTATGGGAATCTGCATGCTGCTAATGCTGTATTGGAACTTTACAGGAGAGTTTTTCCTATTCATCCACTATTACTTACGTTTTCTTACTTTTAGAGCAAGCTGCTATTCATCACACCATTCTTTATTGTACGATTATATGAAAGCGGAACAAACATTCGTAGCAGTTACTTCTGTAAAATATCTGGGAGTATGAGTATGGAACGATTTGAAGTGGAGCGATCATATAAAATTAATTGTTGGTAAGGCGGGTGCCAGGTTGAAATTCATTGGGAGAGTCCTTAGAAAATGTAGTCCATCAACAAAGGAGGTGGCTTACAAAACACTCGTTCGACCTATACTTGAGTATTGCTCATCAGTGTGGGATCCGTACCAGGTCGGGTTGACAGAGGAGATAGAGAAGATCCAAAGAAGAGCGGCGCGTTTCGTCACAGGGTTATTTGGTAAGCTTGATAGCGTTACGGACATGTTTAGCAAACTCAAGTGGCAGACTCCGCAAGAGAGGCGCTCCGCATCGCGGTGTAGCTTGCTGTCCAGGTTTCGAGAGGGTGCGTTTCTGGATGAGGTATCTAATATATTGCTTCCCCCTACTTATACCTCTCGAGGAGATCACGAATGTAAAATTAGAGAGATTCGAGCGCTCACGGAGGCTTTCCGGCAGTCGTTCTTCACGCGAACCATACGCGACTGGAACAGGAAAGGGAGGTAATGACAGTGGCACCTAAAGTGCTCTCCGTCACACACCGTTGGGTGGCTTGCGTAGTATAAATGTAGATGTGGATGAACTAAAAATTTTGTCTAAGTCATTTTGTATATTCTTACAGTCACTCAATGATGACAGCCCCGTCATCATTGTCTGACCTTGTCACTACTTTGCGGAAAGAATGGTATAAGATTCCCCTGAATACGGTACAGGACCAGCTTTTATCACTTCTGAGAGAGCGTATCAAGCACGGTACGTGTTATGTTTTTGGTGTTTCCGTATCCTTGTCCACCGCCGGTATCTACAATGTTGGGGCATCGGAATAGCCGGCCGCGGTGGTCTAGCGGTTCAGGCGCTCAGTCCGGAACCGCGGGACTACTACGGTCGCAGGTTCGAATCCTGCCTCGGTCATGGATGTGTGTGATGTCCTTAGGTTAGTTAGGTTTAAGTAGTTCTAAGTTCTAGGGGACTGATGACCACAGATGTTAAGTCCTATAGTGCTCAGAGCCATTTAAACCATTTGGATCGGAATACTTGGCAATAAACGGTGTGTGGTTAACAAGATGTTCTCGTGAATTTGAGCACCTCTTCGCCAGCCTGAGAGACTGCTCCGGGCTCGGCCAGAACTGCGCACCTCGCGCGGGTGGCATCTGGCGGCGGACGCGTTGGCCCGCACTGCCAGCTCTCGCGCCTCCCTGCCCGAGCCGTGGTAATTAATTGGCGGCGCGTGCCCGTCTCCCAGCGGCAGCTGCGCCCTCTGCGGCGCCGACGCGGGCTGGCCACGCATTCCGTAACGCCGCCGGGGATAGTGGTCGGGGAGGGGGGCAGGAGACGTTCCCCCTCCGCCGCCGCTGCCTGGGATGACAAGTAGAGCTGTCTGAACAAGTTAGCGGTTCCATTACCCATACAGCTTACTCCGTGGTAGTGGCGAGTGTAGAAGTCAAAAACTGAGATGGACAGGTTCACTTTTGCAGAGTCTAAAGCAGCAGTACAGATCCTCGCAACACCATTCTTCTATAAAGTATTTGTGGTACTCTTCCCGCGGCAAGTTAGAACAAAAAAATCCAGCTTTCATCGACAACATACATCAGCGTCGTCGCCAACGACAGACTACCTTCATGCTGCCGGAGCTCTGGTCACAACAGGCAGAAGGTCTGCGCGCACATAACCTCGAGGCATCGTCAGAGGTCAGCACCTGTCTGCTCTAGATAACGCTGAATACTGTTGTGACAATAGTTGCTGCGGGATCGACACCTCTCTTCAGCTAGGGTTGTTGTTGTTGTTGTTGTTGTGGTGGTCTTAAGTCCTGAGACTGGTTTGATGCAGCTCTCCATGCTACTCTATCCTGTGCAAGCTTCTTCATCTCCCAGTACGTACTGCAGCCTACATCCTTCTGAATCACCTTAGTGTATTCATCTCTTGGTCTCCCTCTACGATTTTTATCCTCTACGCTGCCCTCTAAAGCTAAATTTGTGATCCCTTGATGCCTCAGAACATGTTCTACCAACCGGTCCCTTCTTCTTGTCAAGTTGTGCCACAAAATCCTCTTCTCCCCAATTCTATTCAATACCTCCTCATTAGTTATGTGATCTACCCATCTAATCTTTAGCATTCTTCTGTAGCACCACCTTTCGAAAGCTTCTATTCTCTTCTTTTCCAAACTATTTATCGTCCATGTTTCACTTCCATACATGGCTACACTCCGTAAAAATACTTTCAGAAACGACTTCCTGACACTTAAATCTATAGTCGATGTTAACAAATTTCTCTTCTTCAGAAACGCTTTCCTTGCCATTGCCAGTCTGCATTTTATATCCTCTCTACTCCGACCATCATCAGTTATTTTGCTCCCCAAATAGCAAAACTCGTTTACTACTTTATGTGTCTCATTTCCTAACCTAATTCCCTCAGCTTCACCCGACTTAATTCGACTACATTCCATGATCCTCGTTTTGCTTTTGTTGATGTTCATCTTATATCCTCCTTTCAAGACACCGTCCATTCCGTTCAACTGCTCTACCAAGTCCTTTGCTGTCTCTGACAGAATTACAATGTCATCCGTGAACCTCAAAGTTTTTATTTCTTCTCCATGGATTTTAATACCTACTCCGAATTTTTCTTTTGTTTCCTTTACTGCTTGCTCAATATACAGACTGCATAACATCGGGGATAGGCTACAACCCTGTCTCACTGCCTTCCCAACCACTGCTTCCCTTTCGTGTCCCTCGACTCTTACAACTGCCATCTTCTTTCTGTACTAATTGTAAATAGCCTTTCGCTCCCTGGATTTTACCCCTTCTACCTTCAGAATTTGAAAGAGAGTATTCCGGTCAACATTGTCAAAAGCTTTCTCTAAGTCTACAAATGCTAGAAACGTAGGTTTGCCTTTCCTTAATCTAGCTTCTAAGATAAGTCGTAAGGTCAGTATTGCCTCACGTGTTCCAATATTTCTACGGAATCCAAGCTGATCTTCCCCGAGGTCGGCTTCTACTAGTTTTTCCATTCGTCTGTAAAGAATTCGCGTTAGTATTTTGCAGCTGTGACTTATTAAACTGATATTTCGGTAATTTTCACCTCTGTCAACACCTGCTTTCTTTGGGATTGGCATTATCATATTCTTCTTGAAGTCTGAGGGTATTTAGCCTGTCTCATATATCTTGCTCACCAGATGGTAGAGTTTAGTCAGGACTGGCTCTTCCCAGGCTGTCAGTAGTTCTAATGGAATGTTGTCTACTCCCAGGGCCTTGTTTCGAGTCAGGTCTTTCAGTGCTCTGTGAAACTCTTCACGCAGTATCATATCTCCCATTTCATCTTCATCTAAATTCTCTTCCATTTCCATAATATTGTCCTCAAGTACATCGCCCTTGTATAGACCCTCTATATACTCTTTCCACCTTTCTGCTTTCCCTTCTTTGCTTAGAACTGGATTTCCACCTGAGCTCTTGATATTCATAGAAATGGTTCTCTTTTCTCCAAAGGTCTCTTTAATTTTCCTTTAGGCTGTATCTATCTTACCCCTCGTGAGATAAGCCTCTACATTCTTACATTTGTCCTCTAGCCATCCCTGCTTAGCCATTTTGCACTTCCTATCGATATCATTTTTGAGACGTTTGTATTCTTTTTTGCCTGCTTCATTTACTGAATTTTTATATTTTCTCCTTTCATCAATTAAATTCATTATCTCTTCTGTTACCCAAGGATTTCTAGCAGCCCTCGTCTTTTTACCTACTTGATCCTCTGCTGCCTTCACTACTTCATCCCTCAAAGCTACCCATTCTTCTCCTACTGTAATTCTTTCCTCCATTCCTGTCAATTGTTCCCTTATGCTCTCCTTGAAACTCTGGACAACCTCTGGTTTAGTCAGTTTATCCAGATCCCATCTCCTTAAATTCCCTCCTTTTTGCGGTTTCTTCAGTTTTAATCTACAGTTCATAACCAATAGATTGTGGTCAGAGTCCACATCTGCCCCTGGAAATGTCTTACAATTTAAAACCTGGTTCCTAAATCTCTGTCTTACCATTATATAATCTATGTGAAACCTGTCAGTATCTACAGGCTTCTTCCATGTATACAACCTTCTTTTATGATTCTTGAACTAAGTGTTAGCTATGATTAAGTTGTGCTCTGTGCAAAATTCTACCAGGCCGCTTCCTCTTTCATTTCTTCCCCCCAATCCATATTCACCTACTATGTTTCCTTCTCTCCCTTTTCCTACTACCGAATTGTAGTCACCCATGAATATTTAATTTTCGTTTCCCTTCACTATCTGAATAATTTCTTTTATTTCATCATACATTTCTTCAATTTCTTCGTCATCTGCAGAGCTAGTTGGCATATAAACTCGTACTACTGTAGTAGGCGTGGGCTTCGAATCTATCTTTGCCACAACAACGCGTTCACTATGCTGTTTGTAGTAGCTTACCCGCATTCCTATTTTCCTATTCATTATTAAACCTACTCCTGCATTACTCCTATTTGATTTTGTGTTTATAACCCGTAGTCACCTGACCAGAAGTCTTGTTCCTCCTGCCACCGAACTTCACTAATTCCCACTATATCTAACTTTAACCTATCCATTTCCCTTTTTAAATTTTCTAACCTACCTGCCCGATTAAGGGATCTGATATTCTACGCTCCGATCCGTAGAACGCCAGTTTTCTTTCTCCTGATAACGACGTTCTCCTGAGTAGTCCCCGCCCGGAGATCCGAATGGGGGACTATTTTACCTCCGTAATATTTTACCCAAGAGGACGCCATCACCATTTAACCATACAGTAAAGCTGCATGCCCTCGGGAAAAATTACGGCCGTAGTTTCCCCTTGCTGCAGTACCAGCACAGCAACGCTGTTTTGGTTAGTATTACAAGGCCAGATCAGTCAATCATCCAGACTGTTGCCCCTGCAACTATTGAAAAGGCTGCTGCCCCTCTTCAGGACCACACGTTTGTCTGGCCTCTCAACAGATACCCCTCCGTTGTGGTTGCACCTACGGTATGGCTATCTGTATCGCTGAGCCGCGCAAGCCTTCCCACCGACGGCAAGGTCCATGGTTCATGGGGGGGAGGTCAGCTAGGGTAAAAGAGGAAAATTTCTGTGTAGTCAATGATACTAAATACACTACTGGCCATTAAAATTGCTACACCAAGAAGAAATGCATATGATAAACCGGTATAAATTGGACAAATATATTATACTAGAACTGACATGTGATTACATTTTCACGCAATTTGGGTGCACAGATCCTGAGAAATCAGTACCCAGAACAACCACCTCTGGCAGTAATAACGGCCTTGACACGCCTGGGCATTGAGTCAAACAGAGCTTGGATGGCGTGCACACGTACAGCTGCCCATGCAGTTTCAACACGATACCACAGTTCATCAAGAGTAATGACTGGCGTATTGTGACGAGCCAGTTGCTCGGCCACCATTGGCCAGACGTCTTCAGTAGGTGAGAGATCTGGAGAATGTGCTGGTCAGGGCAGCAGTCTAACATTTTCTGTATCCAGATAGGCCCGTACAGGACCTGCAGCATGCGGTCGTGCATTATCCTGCTGAAATATAGGGTTTCGCAGGGATCGAATGAAGGGTAGATACACGGGTCGTAACATATCTGAAATGTAACGTCCACTGTTCAAAGTGCCGTCAATACGAACAAGAGGTAAACAATGGCAACCCATACCATCACGCTGGGTGATACGCCAGTATGGCGATGACGAATGCAACTGCAAACGTCGTCGAACTGTTCGTGCAGATGGTTGTTATCTTGTAAACGTCCCTCTCTGTTGACTCAGGGATAGAGACGTGGCTGCACGATCCGTTACAGCCACGCGGATAAGATGCCTGTCATCTCGACTGCTAGTGATACGAGGCCGTTGGGATCCAGCACGGCGTTCCGTATTACCTTCCTGAACCCACCGATTCCATATTCTGCTAACAGTCATTGGATCTCGACCAAAGCGAGCAGCAATGTCGCGATACGATAAACCGCAATCGCGGTGGGCTACAATCCGACCTTTATCAAAGTCGGAAACGTGATGGTACGCATTTCTCCTTCTTACACGAGGCATCACAACAACGTTGCACCAGGCAACGCCGGTCAACTGCTGTTCGTGTATGAGAAATCGGTTGGAAACTTTCCTCATCTCACGACGTTGTAAGTGTCGCCACCGGCGCCAACCTTGTGTGAATGGTCTGTAAAGCTAATCATTTGCATATCACAGCATCTTCGTCCTGTCGGTATAATTTTGCGTCTGTAGTACGTCACCTTCGTGGTGTAGCAATTTTAATGGCCAGTAGTGTAGCTAATTACATTCTAAGAAAACGAAGAAATTATCCGAATCGGGCGGAAACCGGTAGATGTTACGTACATTTAGAGACAAACAAATGATTACAATTACAAAAAATGTATGATTTATTAAAAAGAATGAGCTCCACAAATTAAGCAAGTCAATAACGCGTTTGTCCTCTTCTGGAGCTTAAAAATACAGTTATTATGCTTGGCGTTGATTGACCTCCGCTGGATGTCCTCTTAAGGAATACCCTGCCAAATTCTGTCCAGTTGGCGTGTTAGACACTCAAAATTTCAAGGTTGCTGGAGGGCCCTGCCGAAAATGCTCAGACGTTCTCAGTTGTGGAGAGATAGGTGATCTCACTGGCTACGGTAGGTTTTGGCAAGCACGAAGACAAGAATTAAAAATTCACGCCATGGGCGGGGGGGGATTCTCTTGCTGAAATGTAAGCCCAGGATGGCTTGCCATGAAGGGCATCAAAACCGGAGGTAGAATATCGTCGACGTACCGCTGTATTGCGAGGGTGTCGCGGATGACAACCAGAGGGGTCTTGCTATGAAAAGAAATTGCACTTCATAACACAACTCCTGACTGTTGGGCCATGCGGCGGGCCACAGTCAGGTTTTTATCCCACCACTGTCCGCCGTGTTTCCAGACACGTTTTCGGGCTGGAATCTGATTGATTGAGAGTAGAATCTTCTTCAGTGAACGAGTTCCCCTTCGAACTGAGCCGCGATGACCAATGAAGACGTGCCAGACGAAGCCCCCAAACAGCGGTGGGATAGAAACCCGACTGCTGCCCGCCATACGAGCCGACAACCAGAAGTGATGGTCTACGGTGCCATTTCTTTTCATTTCAGGACCGCTTTGGTTGTCATCCGCAGCAGCCTTACAGCCTTACATTACGGCACCTCTCCACATTCTACGCCCCGTTTCGTTGCCCTTCGTAGAATGCCATTCCGTGCTTACAGGTCATCAAGATAATGCCCGCCCGCACAGGCGAGATTTTCTATTGCTTGTCTTCGTGCTTGCCGTACCCACGCTAGCCTTCCCAATTGAGACCACATGGAGCATTATGGGCAGGGCCCTCAAAGCAGCTCGAGATTTTAACTATCTAACACTTCAGTAGGACAGAATTGGCAGGACATTCCTCACGAGGACACCCAATAACTGTGTCAATCAATGCCAAGCAGGTTAAATTTCCAGAGAGGCCAGTGGTGAACCAATGCGTTATTGACTTGCTCTTGCCCGCATCTCGTGGTCGTGCGGTAGCGTTCTCGCTTCCCACGCCCGGGTTCCCGGGTTCGATTCCCGGCGGGGTCAGGGATTTTCTCTGCCTCGTGATGGCTGGGTGTTGTGTGATGTCCTTATGTTAGTTAGGTTTAAGTAGTTCTGAGTTCTAGGGGACTGATGACCATAGATGTTAAGTCCCATAGTGCTCAGAGCCATTTGAACCATTTTTTTTGACTTGCTCAATTTATGAAGCTCTTTCTCTTGAACATATCATATAATTTTTCTGCAATTGAAATGATTTGTATGTCTGTACAAATACATCATATCTACCGACTTCCGTGCCATTCTGATAATTTCTTGGTGGTAAGCTACGGGTGATGATTGCTACCAAAGCTAATTGAGGAGACTTAGGAAGCAAAAAAAAAAAAAAAAAAAAAAAAAAGGGTTCAAATGGCTCTGAGCACTATGGGACTCAACATCTTAGGTCATAAGTCCCCTAGAACTTAGAACTACTTAAACCTAACTAACCTAAGGACATCACACACACCCATGCCCGAGGCAGGATTCGAACCTGCGACCGTAGCAGTCCTGCGGTTCCGGACTGCAGCGCCAGAACCGCTAGACCACCGCGGCCGGCTTGAGGAAGCAAAGTGCATAAGGAGTGTTCGGGAGATGGCCGTCAAAGATTCGACGGAGGTACCGAGATAATCTAGGATCTCTTCTTCACCATCCTGCGAACATGGAACAGGCGACTAATCCGTTTCACGTCTTTCCCAATGCTCTGTGGGACTGCACGTAGTGTGCTTGTCTCCTTTGGGTGCCTCCGCGAGGGTCGTCCGTATTCCTTTCAATCTGTAAATAATGTCAGTTGTCGCCTGTAAGTAGGGTTCTTATGGTGGTTTGTGTTGACTGCTGTGGTTTTTTCTTCGACAGAGCGAGTACCCCCCGCTGTTAGTCTTTTCTCAGGCTTCCCAAACATAAGACTTCCGTGCTACGAAAATGTACGTCTGGTGTCCGCTGCAGGCCTGATAAAAACTGAGGCTCCTAGTTTGGTGGCAGCTGTTTCCAACAGCGGCAACTCGGTGACTACGTTGTGCTGTTCCAGGGATGAAGATGTACGCTGTGAAACTAGCAGCGGGAGCTTCTGAGTGTATAATGTTTGCCCACTTGTGCCGTCATAGTTTCGTCTCTGTTGCTCATACGGTAAACAGTGGAGACTGCTGTAGTACTCGACGACAATGCTGCCAGAATATATCTATAGTTATTTTTTTTTACATCGAGTAATCGCTTCCGTGTTCCATTTCTGGTCTCTACGGCCTCGTGGAAGACAGATTTCCAGTACGTTGATGATAGTGAAAGATGTTTGTGTTATCAGTCTCCTCTGCTATCGTAAATGGTATTTGACTGCTGATACTTCGCGATAGGTTTTGTGGATAGGGTTAGGATCTTTCTACGACCGCAGCTCCGATGTTGGGAGTGGCACACCAGTCTTTGTGGACGTGCTGAACAGTCTGTATTGATATACCAGCAAATCGGGCAAATTCATCCACGCTGTGACGAATTATACAAACACGATAGCTCCTTTCTGCCATTCTGTCATGTCCCAGGGTCGATCCACTTCCTGTGACGATTTCACACAAACGACTGGCACATACACACTACCTACCACGACTTATGTAAGTGTGGAGTGTCTCATAACCGCCTAGGTCTGCAACGCTCTTTTAAGGGGGTGACTAACATTTTGCCCTCTGGGTTTGTGTTGGAAGTTTCTCTCTTCCATCATTTTCTTTCGTAGCAAGTAATGAACCAATCAGTTATTCGTGAGGTTAAATCATTACATATTTACGATACCAAGTGACGCGTGAACAACAGGATTAATTTTCTAGTCACCTCGATTCGAAACGGCTTCTGAGTCGTTTGAGTACATTCCATATGACAGCAGACTAGTTGAGAGAAGATGAACTTCTTAGCCAAGACCGCTTACAAAATTGGTTCAAATGGCTCTGAGCACTATGAGACTTTACTTCTGAGGTCATCAATCCCCTAGAACTTAGAACTACTTAAACCTAACTAACCTAAGGACATCACACACATCCATGCCCGAGGCAGGATTCGAACCTGCGACAGTAGCGGTCGCGCCGTTACAGACTGTAGTGCCTAGAACCGCTCGGCCACTCCGACCGCCAGATAGCTTGCAAACAAACTTTATCTGCAGGAGAGCTTCTGTGAAGTTTGGAAGGTAGAAGACGTGGTACTGGCTTAATTAAAGCTGTGAGGACGGGCCGTGGATCGTGCTTGGGTAGCTCAGCAGCCGGCACGGTAGCTCAGCGTATTCGGTCAAAGAATCGGCGGGTCTCTGTAGTAAAAAAACTGAGTGAAGCGATCAACAACGAACTGCAACAGGTGTCTTGTGACATCCGCTACGACCGAATACAACGAACAAAACGCAAAAAAATAAAAAAAGGAAAAGATGGTAGAGCACTTGCCCACGGAAGGGAAAGGTTCCGAGTTCGAGTCCCGGTCCGGCATACAGTTTTAATCTGCCAGGAAGTTTCAGACTTTATTTTTGATCACCGGTTTCGGTAAGCATAGTTACCATCTTCAGATCTGTGAATGCATTCATACAATGTGACATTATTCGGAGGTAAAATTAAGCACACCGTGTGGAATTATACAGAGATAAAATTAAGTATACAATGTGAAACCGTACAGAGATAAAATTAGGTATACAAAACAGGTGCATTGCTGTAGTATAACCGTGTTACAATGTAACCTCGATTGATTGTTATTAGATGTCTTCTATATCAGCTCTAGAAGTACTCTTTCTAAAGCATATTCAGGTACGTGAGGGACGAGATGTAGGATGCAACGGCAAGTCAGGGCTAAAACCACAGCATACACAGTAATTCATCAAATGCTTGTGTCCCATTTCACATACTACTGTGTACTTAATTGCATCCACATCACTGGTAGAATGGCAGGTGCCGACCGTAACAGGACAGAAAATTGATAATTGACACAAACAGGTGTCGCTAGTGTGTTCATATATTTCTTACTCAAAATAATGATTCCTGAAACATGTCGATAACATCCTCTTTAAAAAATATTTTAAAATAGTTATTAAAACAGTAGGTAAAAATTGCTCTTATTACGTTCACTCGCGCAAGTGCGCCTATGTAGAAGCTGCTTTACAACTTGGAGTAATTTTCACAAACTAATATACAGTAAATTGTTGTACGACAATATTTTGTAATTTAAAAAAATCCGCAGACGTAATTGTAAAATTATAAAAATATGTAGAAATAAAGTGACAAGGTGAGCTTCCACTGTGTCATTTGGATAGTAATTTACTCTGCAGATGGCAAACCAAGTGGTTACAACGTATGCAAATAATAAAATAATTACAGTGGTAGTGGGTAACACAATTCACAAAGTATTGTGGTTTTAAACTTGACTTGCCGATGCATCGTTCATCTCGTCACTCACATACCGGCAATGTTTTCGAAAGAGTACTTGCAGAGCTGGTGTAGGAGTCACGTAATAACCTTGTATTGAAGTTACGTTGTAACACAGTTTTGCTGTTACAATGCATCTGTTTTTTACACTTAATTTTATCTATGTATGATTTTACATTATGTACCTCATTTTATCTCTGTATAATTTCACATTGTACGAGTATGAGTGCATTCACAAATCTGAAGACGCCAACCATGCTTTCCGAAACCGGTAATCAACAGCAAAGCTTGTTAACAAGCGATACTGGCTAAGAAGCTCACCTTCACTCAAGTAATTGCTACAGAACGACCTTTACAACTCAAAATAACCACATGTACCAGGTAAAGCTAAAAAATAGAATCGTGTAGGACGTTGACCTGGACATTAGTCCCAAATTCTTTTAACTGTAACTGAAGGATCACTTGCCCTGTCTCGAGGCTTTTACACTGATATTTTGTTTCCTGTACGCAACTAAATATTGATAATCTTATTCGACAATATAAGACGTCATTAATACCGAGAAGTGTTCTTCTTCGTGAGATTAGAATTTTGCTCCAGAAACGAGGCCATCAGGATTGCAGACGAGCTCAATTTAGACAAGCGCCGGATAAGGATTCGGCCACCGTGTTCTTTTTGAGAAAACAATGTTGGCTTCACGCTGCTTGATTTGGGAGTGGCACGCGAAACGTAAATCAAGCGGATCGAACAGCGATGCCGATTCTCCTGTCGTGCTATTTAGAGGCAAGGTAAATGAATGGAAACAGGATAGACAGTAGACAACCGGGCTCGAGGGCAAGAAGTACAGGGGTTCGACAAAAATATGGAAAACCCGCAAGAAGTGCATGCTTGAACATATAAGCAGATGCTAGCCAAATTTTGCTGTTGTAGCTGATCACGAACGGCACCTGTCCAACGTCCTCAATACGTTACCGGTGTCAGAAGGGCATTCTGTGTAATTCCAAGGCATTACGTCAGAGCTAAGTCGAACATGATCAGATTGTTGGTGCTCGTATCGTGGGTGCTTGCGTAACCAAGAGAATGTCTGGTGTTTCAGGAGGCACCGAATCGAAGATATACAGGGTGGTCCATTTATAGTGACCGGGCCAAATATCTCACGAAATAAGCATCAAAGGAAAAAACTACAAAGAACGAAACTAGATTGAAGGGGGAAACCAGATGGCGATATGGTTGGCCGGCTAGATGGCGCTGCCATAGCTCAAACGGATATCAACTGCGTTTTTTAAAATACGAACCCCCATTTTTTATTGCATATTCATGTAGTACGTAAAGAAATATGAATCTTTTAGTTGGACTACTTTTTTATCTTTGTGATAGATGACGCTGTAATAGTCACAAACGTATAAGTACGTGGTATCACGTAACATTCCGCCAGTGCGGACGGTATTTGCTTCGTGACACATTACTCGTGTTAAAATGGACCGTTTACCAATTGCGGAAAAGGTCGATATCGTGTTGATGTATGTCTAGTGTGATCAAAATGCCCAACGGGCGTGGGCTATGTATGACGCTCGGTATCCTGGACGACATCATCCAAGTGTCCGCACCGTTCGCCGGATAGTTGCGTTATTTAAGGAAAGAGGAAGTGATCAGCCCCATGTGAAACGTCAACCACGACCTGCAACAAAAGATGATGGCCAAGTATGTGTTTTAGCTGCTGTCGCGGCTAATCCGCACATCAGTAGAAGACAAATTGCGCGAGAAACGGGAATCTCAAAAACGACGGTGTTGAGAATGCTACATCAACATCGACTGCAGCCGTACCATATTTCTATGCCCAAGGAATCGCATGGCGACGACTTTGAACGTCGTGTGCAGTTCTGCCACTGGGCGCAAGAGAAATTACGGGACGATGACAGATTTTTTGCACGCGTTCTATTTAGCGAAGAAGCGTCATTCATCAACAGCGGTAACGTAAACCAGCATAATATGCACTATTGAGCTCCTGAAAATCAATGATGGTTGCGACAAGTGGAACATCAGCAACCTTGGCGGGTTAATGTATGGTGGGGCATTATGAGAGGAAGGATAATTGGCCCCCATTTTATCGATGGCAATCTAAATGGTGCAATGTATGCTGATTTCCTACGTAATGTTCTACCGATGTTACTACAAGATGTTTCACTGCATGGCAGAATGGCGATGTACTTCCACATGATGGATGTCCGGCACATACGAGGGCAGTTCAAAAAAAGTAATGCAACACATTTTTTTCTGAAACAGGGGATGTTTTATTCAGCATTGAAATACACCAGGTTATTCCCCAATCTTTTAGCTACACAACACTATTTTTCAACGTAATCTCCATTCAATGCTACGGCCTTACGCCACGTTGAAATGAGGGCCTGTATGCCTGCACGGTACCATTCCACTGGTCGATGTCGGAGCCAACGTCGTACTGCATCAATAACTTCTTCATCATCCGCGTAGTGCCTCCCACGGATTGCGTCCTTCGTTGGGCCAAACATATGGAAATCCGACGGTGCGAGATCGGGGCTGTAGGGTGCATGAGGAAGAACAGTCCACTGAAGTTTTGTGAGCTCCTCTCGGGTGCGAAGACTAGTGTGAGGTCTTGCGTTGTCATGAAGAAGGAAAAGTTCGTTCAGATTTTTGTGCCTACGAACACGCTGAAGTCGTTTCTTCAATTTCTGAAGAGTAGCACAATACACTTCAGAGTTGATCGTTTGATCATGGGGAAGGACATCGAACAGAATAACCCCTTCAGCGTCCCAGAAGACTGTAACCATGACTTTACCGGCTGAGTGTATGGCTTTAAACTTTTTCTTGGTAGGGGAGTGGGTGTGGCGCCACTCCATTGATTGCCGTTTTGTTTCAGGTTCGAAGTGATGAACCCATGTTTCATCGCCTGTAACAATCTTTGACAAGAAATTGTCACCCTCAGCCACATGACGAGCAAGCAATTCCGCACAGATGGTTCTCCTTTGCTCTTTATGGTGTTCGGTTAGACAACGAGGGACCCAGCGGGAACAAACCTTTGAATATCCCAACTGATGAACAATTGTGACAGCACTACCAACAGAGATGTCAAGTTGTTTGATGGTGATCCGTCGATCATCTCGAACGAGTGTGTTCGCACGCTCCGCCATTGCAGGAGTCACAGCTGTGCACGGCCGGCCCGCACGCGGGAGATCAGACAGTCTTGCTTGACCTTGCGGCGATGATGACACACGCTTTGCCCAACGACTCACCGTGCTTTTGTCCACTGCCAGATCACCGTAGACATTCTGCAAGCGCCTATGAATATCTGAGATGCCCTGGTTTTCCGCCAAAAGAAACTCGATCACTGCCCGTTGTTTGCAACGCACATCCGTTACAGACGCCATTGTAACAGCTCCGTACAGCGCTGCCACCTGTCTGAAGTCAATGAAACTATGCGAGACGAAGCGGGAATGTTTGAAAATATTCCACAAGAAATTTCCGGTTTTTTCAACCAAAATTGGCCGAGAAAAAAAATGTGTTGCATTACTTATTGAACTGCCCTCGTAGATCACGTGCGGTTGAAGCGGTATTGAATAGCATATTTCACGACAGGTGGATTGGTCGTCGAAGCACCATACCATGGCCCGCACGTTCACCGGATCTGACGTCCCCGGATTTCTTTCTGTGGGGAATGTTGAAGGATATTTGCTATCGTGATCCACCGACAACGCCTGACGACATGGGTCAGCGCATTGTCAATGCATGTGCAAACATTACGGACGGCGAACTACTCGCTGTTGAGAGGAATGTCGTTACACGTATTGCCAAATACACTGAGGTTGACGGACATCATTTTGAGCATTTATTGCATTAATGTGGTATTTACAGGTAATCACGCTGTAACAGCATGCGTTTTCAGAAATGATAAGTTCATAAAGGTACATGTATCACATTGGAGTAACCGAAATAAAATGTCCAAACCTATCTACGTTCTGTATTTCAATTTAAAAAGCCTACCTGTCACCAACTGTTCGCCTAAAATTATGAGCCATATGTTTGTGACTATTACAGCACCATCTATCACAAAGCGAAAAAAGTGGTCCAACTAAAACATTCATATTTCTTTACGTACTATACGAATATGTAATAAAAATGGGGGTTCCTATTTAAAAAAAAACGCAGTTGATATCCGTTTGACCTATGGCAGCGCCATCTAGCGGGCCAACCTTAGCGCCATCTGTTTTCCCCCTTCAAGCTAGACGAGTTTCGTTCTTTATAGTTTTTTCGTTTGATACTTATTTTGTGAGATATTTGGCCCTGTCACGATCAGTGGACCACCCTGTATAAATGACCTTGTGGATAACGTCGGAAGTTCACTGAGGGTTTTTGCGGATGATGCTGTGGTATATCGAGAGGTTGTAACAATGGAAAATTGTACTGAAATTCCGGAGGATCTGCAACGAATTGACGCATGGTGCAGGGAATGGCAATTGAATCTCAATGTAGACAAGTGTAATGTGCTGCGAATACAAAGAAAGAAAGATCCTTTATCGTTCAGCTACAATATAGCAGGTCTGCAACTGGAAGCAGTTAATTCCATAAATTATGTGGGAGTAGGCATTAGTAGTGATTTAAAATGGAATGACCATATAAAATTAATCGTCGGTAAAGCAGATGCCAGACAGATTCATTGGAAGAATCCTAAGGAAATGTAGTCCGAAAACAGAGGAAGTAGGTTACAGTACACTTGTTCGCCCACTTCTTGAATACTGCTCACCGGTGTGGGATCCTTACCAGGTAGGGTTGATAGAAGAGATACAGAAGATCCATCGGAGAAGAGCGAGCTTCGTCACAGGATCATTTAGTAATCGCGAAAGCGTTGCGGAGATGATAGTTCAACTCCAGTGGAAGAGAGGCGCTCAGTAGCTCGGTACTTTGTTGAAGTTTTGAGAACATACCTTCACCGAGGAGTCAAGCAGTATACCTCGCGAAGAGACCATGAGGATAAAATCAGAGAGATTAGAGCCCACACAGAGGCATACCGACAATCTTTCTTTCCACGAACAATACGAGACTGGAATAGAAGGGAGAGGTACTCAAGGCATCCTTTGCCACACACCGTCAGGTGGCTTGCGGAATATGGATGTAGATGTAGAAGCAGATAATGGAGCCGCCGCCAGCTTCTCTCCGTAACGCAGTACGGGTGTCAGAGTTTTTCCGCTGGAAGACGACAGGTTCGCGACCTCCCATTGGCATGATGTAGTAAGTATCGGGATTCATCGCACTATACAACGCTCTGGCAATGTGCTAACGTCCAGTGCCGATGGTCCCGTGCCCATATTAGTCTTAGTTGCCGAAGTCATGGTGTTAACATTGGCACATGCATGGGTCGTCGACTGCGGAGGCCCATGATTAGGAGGTTCAGTGCATTGTGTCTTCAGACACACGTGTACTCTACCCAGCGTTAAATTCTGGTATTAGTTCCGCCACCGTTCGCCGCCTGTCCTGTTTTACCAGTCTGCCATGTCTACAACGTCCAACATACGTATTGAGGTAGCACATCTTCCCCACTCTACACACGGACAGCATGCTCTCTGATACTACAGGCACCGTTCGTGTGTCTGACTAGCAGTCATTTTTCTGCAGGTGACGCTAATTTCGGCTGGACAGATTTATATCGATAGTACGTCGAGGGTCGTAATGTTCTGACTGATAAGTGCATGTTATCTGTAAGAACTTGTGGTTCAGTGGCTCGATTACTATGTGCCAAACTACAAAGCCGAATGTCACGGCTTTGATTCGGAGCTGTTCCTAAAAATGGCTCTATCACTTATCACTTCTTTCACCTCTGTGAAAATTCTAAGTTACACAGAGGTTCAAAGACCTTGTTAAACGGTAGGTCCCAATACCTGGCAGGGTAAGTCCGTTCAGGGTTCAGGTCGATGTGCGCTTTACATTTATTTGTTACACAAATGAATAAAATTGTTGAACGATGAATGCTTCATTATACCAAATAAGGAGTAAATCAAAATAACGCTCCTGATAGTTAAGTTCAAAATGGTTCAAATGGCTCTGAGCACTACGGGACTTAACAGCTGTGGTCATCAGTCTCCTAGAACTTAGAACTACTTAAACCTAACTAACCTAAGGACATCACACACATCCATGCCCGAGGCAGGATTCGAACCTGCGACCGTAGCGGTCGTGCGTTCCAGACTGTAGCGCCTAGAACCGCTCGGCGATAGTTAAGTGGCTATAATTTTTTATTTACTGTCTCGCACAATTACCATAAGATTACAACATCGATGCTTTTCCTGGCGAAATATTGGGCCAAAGTAAGCTTTCAGTCACTGAATTTTTTCTTAATTGCGGCAGATGGTAAAGACAGCAGCACAGTGCAAGTCAGTTCTCCACCAAAGAACAATGTGTTGTTCATAATTTTACCTATTAAACACACTGATGGAAAAAAATCGTAATACCAAATATAATTAATTTAGAGTAATGAAATTTCGGGAATACATTTGTCTAGGTAACATACTTAATTAACATTGCAATATCACAGATTAATTTAAGCACGAGACGAGCCATTGCAAATACGGAATCCTGTACATTAAGAACTCGTGCAACCACCAGCGTGTTGAATGCAATCATGCAAATGTGCATTCATTGTACTACAGGTGCCGAATGCCAGTTTGTGGGTGGAGATCCCCGCCTGTTGCTCTTGGTCGGTCAATACAGGGACGATTAACGCTGCTTATGGATGACACTGGAGTTGTCGTCCGATGATGTTCCATACTTCCGCTATTTGAGACAGATCTGGCGATCGAGCAGGCCAGGCCAACATGTCAACACTCTCTAGAACATTTTGGGCTACAGCACCGGTACGTGGACGAGTGTTATCCTGTTCGAAAACATCTCCTGGAATGCTGTTCGTGAATGGCAGCACAATAGGCCGAATCACCAAACTGGCGTACATTTTACAGTCAGTGTGGTTGGGATAACCAGGAGAGTGCTCCTGCTGTAATACGAAATTGCACCCCACACCGTAACTCCAAGTATACGTCCAGTGCGTCCAGCACTCAGACAGATTGGGTGCAGGCCCTCAACTGGCCTCCTTGTAACCAACACACGGCCATCACTGGTACCGAGGCAGAACCAGCTCTCATCAGAAAACACAACAGGCCTTCACCCATAGCTTCAGTGATTCTCGCTTAACACCACTGAAGTCACAAATGACGGTGATTTAGGGTCAGTGGAATGCATGCTACATGCCATCTGCCTCGGAGCTCTCCTTGAAGCAACCGATTTATAACAGTTTACTGCGTCACTGTGGTGCGAACTGCTTCTGAAGCTGCTGCTGCAGATGCAGTACAAAGCGCCACAGCCATACACCGAATATGACGGTCTTTCTTCTCAGTAGTGCCAACGTAGCCGTCCGCAGCCCAGGGTCTTCTCTCGACTGTACATTCTCGTCGACACCGCTGCTAGCAATCATGTACATTCCTACCAACTCTTTCTGCAATGGCGCAGAAGGAACATCCAGCCTCTCATAGCCCTATTATACAATCTCGTTCAAACCCAGTGAGGTGAGAAAAATAGTGTATTTGTCGCCCTAAAAACATTCTTGACTAACGTCAACTGAGCACGTCCAATCCCAAAGGTAACTAACGCTCCGACGGTTAAAGCGTGTATTTAAAGCAAAGTGTGATTTGCATTCTCTTAGAGGTGCTACTAGCGCCACTCTTACGCGACTGGTGCAAAATCTGAACAGACATCATCTTTCAGACTTAGAAACACGCCTACCAGTTTCGTTTATGTCGCACAACTCCTCCTTCTCTTAGATATTATCTTCTATATTGTGGTAAGGACTTTAACGGAATCAGTAGACTCCAGTTCCCTCTGTTACATTATGTTTGAACTTTTCTGAGGATACTTAGTCTTCTGACTGGTGTAATGCTGCCCTCGACAACTTCTTCTTTTATGCTAAACCTTTCGTCTCAGACTTGAACTTCCACACAACGTCTTCGAATATTTGTTGGATATATTCAAATATCTTTCTTCTTGTACAGTTTTCGGCTCTCTCGGCTTCCTGTACTATCATGAAAATTATTCCCTGATTCCTGAACACGTGCCCTATTATCCTGTTCCTTCCTCCCGTCATCAATTTCTACGTATTTCTTTCCAAGCTGATTGCTCAGAGGACTTTCTCATTTCTTGTCCCACCGATTCACTTCATTTTTATCATACCGTAACACTTTATATCAGATGCTTTTTTGACCCTCTTCTGTTTTAGTTTTCTTATAGTCCATGATTCACTTTCACATAATGTTGTACTATAAACACACATAATCAGAAATTGCTTTCTCAAGCTAAGGCCTATGTTTAATACGAGGGTAAGTCAACTATTATCCGCAATTTAGTTATATTTTTGTTTATTTTGGTGGTGCTGTCGTTTTACGTTGATGGCGCATGATTATTTACTGTTATATCTTCGCAATTTTCAAGCTGCTAGGTTAGTTTCGTTATCTCTGCCGTGCTCCCTTATAATCTCGGCTGCTCCGCTGTCTATGTACACCCAAGAAGAGCAGCGTTCAGTGATCCTTTTTGTGGTCGGAGGGCGTATCAGGGGCCGAAATTCATCCAAGACTTTCGGCACAGCACGGGAACAGTGTTTTGCCACAACAGTGTGTCTACAGATGGATTGAAAAATTCCGAAATGGTCGCACAAGTGTTACGCACGATGAAGGAGCCGGAGTACCGTTTACCGCCACAAATGAAGAAACCATTGAGCGCTCACGTGAAATGATTCTCTTAGACAGACGATTAACTATTAACGAAATGGCAAATGGTCTGCAAATTAGTCACGGTTATGCCTACGAAATCATCCACAACAGACTTGGGTTTCATAAAGTTTGTGCAAGATGGGTTCCAACACAACTCACACAATTGCATAAACAAACGCGCTTGCACATCTGCAAAAAAACATTTGGATCGCTATGGTAACGAAGGGAACAACTTCTTAGACAGGATAATTAGTGGTGAAGAAACATGGATCCATCATTACGAGCCGGAGAGTAAACGGCAAAATATGGAATGGAAACATCCAAATTCGCCGTGCAAGAAAAAGTTCAAGACCCAATCGTCCGCAGGAAAACTGATGCTCACTGTTTTTGGGACGGAGTACTAGAACATTATGGGGAAAGGGACACAACAACAGTGTATGTTACAGTGAGATGCTTACTGCCAGACTAAAACCTGCAATCCGAAGCAGACGCCGATGATTGTTGTCAAAAGGTGTGTTGTTTCACGACAATGACCGTCCGCTTACTGCTGCCCACACTGCTGAAACGCTCCAGAAACTCAAACTTGAAGTACTGGATCGTTCTCCATACTGTCCCGATCTTGCCTCTTCTGACAATCACTTGTTTGGTCCATTCAAACAGGCATTAAGGGGCCGTCGATTTACCATCGACGAAGCAGTGAAACAAGCGGTGCATTCCTGACTCGCAGCTCAACCGAGAACCTTCTTTTATGAGGGCATCAGTAAGCTTGTACAACGATGGACCAAGTGCGTTGAAATGCAAGGAGACTATGTCGAAAAATGATGATCTTGTAAGTTTCCTATTTGATTATAATAAAATTTTATAACTACTTTGCGGATAATAATTGACTTACCCTCGTACTAGCAAATTTCTGTTTGAGAGGAACGACTTTATGCTTGTGCTGGTCTACTTGTTTTATCGATCTTGCTTAGACTATCAAATGTTATTTTCTTCCAAGGTAACAGGAGACCTTCACTTTAGCTACGATGCGCACACCGTTTTTAATGTCAAGCTTATCGGTAAACTCATTTCCGCTACTCTTCAACACATCTGTCCTCCTTCTCAGTCGATATTCTGCTCTCGTTAGGCCGTTCATTACACTGAGCAGGTCCTGTAGTTCTTCCACACTTTCACTTATCATTGATATCCTTTCACCTTCAGATTTAATTCCACTCCTGAGCGTAGGCCGGCCGGAGTGGCCGTGCGGTTCTAGGCGCTTCAGTCTGTAACCGAGCAGCCGCTACGGTCGCAGGTTCGAATCCTGCCTCGGGCATGGATGTGTGTGATGGCCTTAGGTTAGTTAGGTTTAATTAGTTCTAAGTTCTAGGCGACTGATGACCTAAGAAGTTAAGTAGCATAGTGCTCAGAACAATTTGAACCTGAGCGTATATATTATATTTTTGTCGTTGCCTCTTCGATGTACAGGTTGAACAGTAGGAGAGAAAGATTGTATTCCTTCTTTACGCCACTTTCATTCCGAGCATTTCTATTTTGGCCTTGCATTCCTATTGTTCCCAACTGGTTCTTGAACACCCTGTATTTACTTACGTTTCCTTATAAACTTCTCAGAGTTTTCTGACAATTTTAAATATCTTGCAAAATATTATGTTCGCGTAAGCTTTTTATACAACAGATCTAATAAAGGTGTCATTATTTTTGTCAAATATTGCCTCCATTATCGAGTGCAGCATCAGAACTATCTAGTACCTTTCATTTCTTAACTGATCATCTGAAAGGTTCTCAGTTTTCTTTTCCATTTTTCTGTCACTTAACTACTATCTGCAACTTCCTTGCGTGAACTGCTAACCTAATATTGGGGTATCTTTTGTATTTATCTGCCTCTGACATCTTCGGGATTGTGTGGAAAACTTTTTCTATATCCAGGCTATTTGCCTGCCACTACGGCTACCAGCACAGCACCTACGACCAGCGGGTGGTCACGCGCCAGTACCGCAGGCGTCTTCAGCCGGAGACCGTACACAGTCTGGGCTATTCAAACATTGCCCCGCGTGTGTACTGCGACTACGACAACATTACAGGCGACAACATAAGCACACCTGTTGACAAACTACTCTCCAGCAGGTGCCACCAGCCTCGCCACCAGCAGCATGCACATCGATAACAGTGCTGCCGCAATCGCGTGCACAACGCTGCATCCACAAGGCACGTGCTGAACGAGCACCGTGCGCGTATCTTTTCACCAGCTGTAAGTTTAAATCGGTGCCTGACCGCTAACAGCCAGCTCACACCAGCCGCACCCAGTGGCCTCATCTCTCCGAGTTCACCGGCTCTATACAGCCATGCTCAGCCTCGGGATCCAAACCACGCTGCGACACCACTTCACCAGCCATTATGGAAGATACTCGACGGCTGCCACACCGAGCCACCAGCCATGACACTCGGATCCTTCACTTTCTCTGATGCTGGCCTTCCCTGTACTTGCTATCCAGGACTGCAGTTCTTCTGGGGAGCTTAGACTGTGATCTTGTTTTCACTAATGACAGTCACAACCTACGTCGTGAGCCTACTATCACTTCTTTATATTCCTGTTAGATCAGGAGGATCCTTTAGTTGTGTCTATCTGAATCTACTGTATGTCGATCCGTGCTCTTTTGTGTTATGCTAAAAAAGTACTCATTATGTACTACCTAGGAATGATCAACTACTCTGTGTGTGCTATGTTCCCATTCATACCGAGTTACCCATTAACTTGAAAAGTCAAAAAGTAATTTAGTTGTCTTGATTTTTAGAATTGCAACCAACGTCGTCAATTGTTTGCTGGATGTATCCCAGTCTGTGTCTTCCTCTACAGTGTTTACCGTCTACAGTTCCCTGTAGTAATATGGGAGTTATTCCTTTACGTCTTAGCAGGTGTCCCGTCGTCTATCTATCGCTTGAGCCTTGTCCCGCAGTTACGCAGGGTCAGCCATCGTTAATCGGATGTGGCATGTTAATGGTTAAGGGGTGGCCGGATGCCCTTCCTGCCGCCACCCCATGCCCCCCAGGAGGAAGTAATGTACCCCAACTGTCTGCGTCGAGTGTAATCCATGGAACAGTGCGAATGTGTTCAGATGTCTGCGAGCCATGTAACTAAGGCGGAATATGGGGACCAGCCCGGTATTCACCTAGCGGGATGAGGAAAACCGCCTAAAAACCACATCCAGGCTGGCCAGCACATCGGCCCTCATCGTTAATCCGCTGGGCGGATTCGAACCGCGGCCGGCGCGCCTACCCGAGTTCAGGAAGCAGTGCGTTAGCGCACTCGGCTACCCTGGCAGGTCAGCAGGTGTCCTGTCGTCTGGTTTCTTGTTCTTGTCAGTGTTTTCCATGTATTTCATTCCTCGCCGATTCTGCGAGATCCTTCTCCTTCCTTACCTAATTTTTAACATTCTTGTGTAGCACCACATCTCAGATGCCTCTATTTTCTTCTGCTCCAGTTTTCCCATGTCCATGTCTTAATGCTCCAAAAGTACATTCTCAGAGATTTCTTCCTGTTATGATGACTACGAACGAGTCGTTGAGTTGACGAGAGTTGACTGGTGGCCAATGCTAAATAGAAACACGTAAATCACAGCACGTTTGTCAGTAACGTCGATAAGGTGCTGGCTGCATGGTCTGGATCTGCAGCGACTAAAATAATTAGAAGTAAATAATATATATTGTAATTAACTGGTCGTACAGGATTCTTCTTGGCTGCATGCATATAATTATAAGCAGATAGCTATTGAGGCCACACTTAGGCCATACGTTACTAAGCGCCTTGTTAGAGGTTGCTTCCTATTAGCTGAAGGCTAAGCTACTTTACTACTTGACGTCCCGCCGGCCGCGGTGGTCTAGCGGTTCTGGCGCTGCAGTCCGGAATCGCGGGACTGCTACGGTCGCAGGTTCGAATCCTGCCTCGGGCATGGGTGTGTGTGATGTCCTTAGGTTAGTTAGGTTTAAGTAGTTCTAAGCTCTAGGGGACTTATGACCTAAGATGTTGAGACCCATAGTTCTCAGAGCCATTTGAACCATTTGAACTTTACGTCCCGAGCAAGAGTGGACGAGAGCTCGCTAGAAACTTGATACAAGCTGCGGAGCGGCACTAGCGACACTGGTTGCGTCTCGCGGGTCTAACGATACTAATACGGACCGCGGTTGATAACTGCAACCCCTGACAAGTGTGGTATCCAACGTTGATACCATACTTCCTCCAATTAAGATCTATGTTTGATACAAGGACCTTCTCTCGGCCTGGAATGCCCTTTTTGTCAGTGCTAGTCTTCTTTTGCTAGTCCTCTTTGTGTCCGTCCGTCATGGCTTAGTTTGCTGCCTAGGTAGCAGAATTCCTTACATTCATCTACTTTATGATCACCAATCCTGATATTAAGTTTCTCGCTACTCTCATTTCTGCTACTTCTCATTAATTTCGTCTTTCTTCGATTTACCCTAAATCCTTATTCTACACTCATTCAACATACAAATTCAACAGATCCTGTAATTCTTCTTTAAGCCGTGTGGGGTAGCCGCACGGTGTGAGGCGTCTTGTCACGGTCCGTGCGGCTCCACCCCCCCCCCCCCCCCCTTGGGAGTTTAAAGTCCTCCCTCGGGCATGGGTATGGGTGTGTGTTGTTGTCCGTAGCGTAAGTTACCTAAGCAGATTGGTCCCATAAGATCTTACCACAAATTTTAATTATTTTTTCTTCTTTACATTCAATGAGGATAGCAATGTCGCCAGCGAATCTTATCATCTATACCCCTTCACCTTGAATTTTAATTCCACTCTTCAACCTTATTTTTATTTTCATCATTGTGTCTTCGATGTATAGACTGAACAATAGATGCCAAAGGCTACGTCCCTGTCTTACACCCTTCTTAATCCGACTACATCGTTCTTCGTTTTCCACTCTTATTTTTCCCTCTTGGTTCTTGTGCATATTGCATATTATCCGTCTTTCCCTATAGTGTGTCCCTATTTTTCTCAGAATTTTGGACATCTTAGACCACTTTATATTGTCGAACGGCTTTCCTGGTCGACAAATTCTAGGAACGTATCCTGGTTTTTCTTTGGTCTTGCTTCCATTATTGAACGCAACGTCAGATTGCCTTTCTGGTGCCTTTCCCTTTTCTAAAGCCAAAGTGATCTTCATCTATCGGATCCTCAGTTTTCTTTTCCATTCATCTCTATATTATTTTTGTCAGTAACTTGCATTCATGAGCAATTAAACTGATTGTGCGATAATTCTCGCACCTGTCGGCTCTTGAAATATTCAGAATTGTGTGGATGATGTTTCTCCGAAAGTCTGATGTTATATCGCCAGTCTTATACATTCTACACACCAATGTGAGCAGTCGTTCTATTTTCACTTTCCCTTACGATTTCAGAAGTTACGATGGAATGTTATAAATCTCTTCTGCCTTATTTGATTTTAAGTATTCCAAAGCCCTACTAAATTCCGATTCTAATACTGGATCCTCTATCTCTTCCCTATCGACTCCTGTTCTTCTTCTATCTCGTCAGCAGAATACGTTCTCCCCAGAATAGAGAAGCTCAGTGCACTATTCCTACCTATTCGCGCTCTCCTCTGCATTTAACAGTGGTATTCCCATTGCATTCTTAAAGTTACCGATGTTGCTTTTAATTTCACCGAAGACTGTTTTGCTTTTCAATATGCTGACAACAAATTCTTTCTCCATTTATTCACATTTTTCACTGCACTTCCTAAGTGACTTGTATCTCTGTATTCCTGTATTTCCCTGAACATTTTTGTACTTCATTCTTACATCGATCAATTGAAGTAATTTTTCTGTTGCCCATGGTTCGCAGTTACCTACCTTGTACCTACGTTTTTCTCTCCAACTCCTGTGATTGCTCTTTTTTTTAGAAATGTCCATTCCTTTTCAACTGAACTGCATAATGAGCTATTCATTACCGCAGTATCTATAGCCTCAGAGAACTTCAAGCGTATCTCTTCATTCCTTAGTACTTCCACATCTCACTTCTTTACGCATTGATTCTTCCCGACTAGTGTCTTATACTTCAGCCTACTCTTCATCATTATCAGGTTGTGATCAGAGTCTATATCTGCCACTGTGTAAGCCCTGCACTTCAGCATGTCAATTCGCAATCTCTGTCTCGTTGTAATGTAATCAACTATTATCTCGTGTCGTGCATCCTGGCCTTTTCCAGTTATATCTATTTTCCTTGGAGTAAGTGAACAGTTTTATTGTGCGTTATATTCCTTCCCTAGGACAGCGTTCTCAGTAAAAGTAGTTATCAGATTTCCATCTCCCTTTACGTACTGTTGCCCTCTAATGCTATAATAACCGCCTCCCTTCCCCTGGTCACTTCTTTCTCTATTTCTTCATCTTCTGCCTTCGAGTTCCACTCTTGGACCAAAATTTTGCCGTTGCCATTGGTTTGCTGTAAATTCTGATAAAATTATGCTATTACTGAACGGTTCAAAATAGCTTACTTTTTCCTCTACATTCCAACAAATCCTACTCCCGTTATATCATTTTCTGCTATCGTTGATATTCTATTCGACTGATCGGAAATCCTTATCTTCTCATCTTCTTCGACTCCTGATATTCATACATTGAGCCTTTTCATTTCCATTTCCAGATTATCTTCTCTTCCTGCCACATTTACACTTCTGAAATTCCATGTTCCAACTCGTACAGTATCCTCGTTTCGTTGGGTTTTCAGTCTCCTGCCACCTCCACTTTTGGAATTAGCTCTCAGGGACGCGAATGGAACCCGGGATTTATTGCCAGTGGGGAGGTGATAATAACGCCGTTTTGTGTTTCATGCCACATTTACTGTGGATTACGTTATGTGTCTTCAGCGTAGTGGTTTCCATTGTCCTCTGTCTTTAAGGGTAATTTCCCCCCTGATGGGCAAGAGGCTGCAATAAACCTCTAACTGCTCCTCTGCCGTCTTTGACAGTATAAGAGTAACTACTTAGAAAAACTTTTTTGCTGCGTTGGACCTATTTGATGTGAAAATCGGAGAACTGATAGTACCGAAAACAGATTTTATAACAACACGTATTATAAGTCAAAATTGGTACTTAGAGGAACACAGACATACTAAAACTGAAAAACAGTATTAATGTTCCACAGTAATATTTATTTTATATTTTTTAGTGAACCGGCTTTTGGCTCCCTAGGTCTTCATCAGATTGCTTAAGACAGAACAGACAGTCCATAAAACATCAGCGGAAGCTTTTAGCGGCATGAAGATCGTTATGTCCTAAAATGTATGGTAATTATACCACTACGTGTCTACAGGGAAAACAGAAATTTCAATGCTTCAATTTGGCATGGAACAAAAGAAGAAATATTCTTTAAGGATGAAATGAATGTTTTAGACTTCGAAGTTATGATTATAAATCCTGAAGTCTAATTACCGACTGACGTACACATATTGTACTGCTCAAGTTTTGCAGATATTGGTTAATGTCTGCCAATTACCCACAGACCGATAAACTGTAGTATGCGTACTAAAATACAAAGAAAGGTTGAACAAAATGCATTGCCTGACTGTCCTGTCTTTTCTTGATAGAATATTTGCTACATTATGAATGAAAACACACACTTCATTGGTCTAAAATTGTAGAATATTACGTCAGTGCCGTGTGTATGTTTTCGTTCATAATAAATAAACCTTATGTTACATTGTAATCAAAGATTAAAAGTGTAAGAACGCCAAGTGTGTCTGGCACAGACTACTACGGCGTATGGACAAAATTACTGGTGAATATAATGAACAGGCTAAAAGGTTGGGTGTAAGGGGAGGAAGGAATCAATGGAATGTGGAAAGTGTGGTAGAGTTATACTATTTGCAATATTACTTAATTTATGGCAAGTTTAAATTTCAGGTCCGTGCCATGAAGCAGTCAGAGTTACAATTACTAATTAAGACAAAAACTAAATTCAAACCAAAACTGGCATACCTAATTCTTTTGCATTAGTGGAAAAGTAAACTATTCCATCTCTTGCTAAGCTAGTCTCATTTGATCTCAGATGTCTATTTTCTAACATTCCTGTTGAAGAGGCTATACAAATTTTAATAGAACTGTTATATAAAACCAGAACAATTCCAGTGGAAGCAGAGTGCGTAGGGTTGGCAACTAGGACATACTTTAAAGAAATTTATTTTTAGTTTCAATGGATGCTATACAGTCTATCAAATGACTTAACAATGGGTGCCCCCTCTAATCCCCTTATTAGCTGAAACGTTTATAGGCAATTTTGAAAAACCGTTTTAGATAATGGTTCTTTCTTTCAAAATACAGCGCTGTGCCATGCATGTGAGCGATTTACTGTGCTTGTGGATGATTACGAGCAGACGATTAAACAAATTTTTTCAATAACTGAATGACACCACCGTAAAGTTAAGTCTACAATGCATTGTGGAGGAGACTCATTTAACTTTTCCGACCTTAACATTGACAATGCCAAGCAAAGACAGTGATTTAAGATATACAGGAAAGTGATTTCTACAGATACAGCAATATCTTCCAATTCCCAGCATCCTATAACACACAAACATGCAGCCTTCCACTCATGTTGCACTGTCTGCTGTCTGTACGACAAACCAAACCAGAATGTGAAAATGAATTGAAAATAATTGAAGAACTTGCATACACTAATGGTTATCGTCTTACCCTAATTGATGTAATAATTAGTAGAAATAAGAGACAAAGAATAATAACATTTCTGTATGGTCCTCGAGAATCACCAAGTCACACGGACAACTTATAGATGCCCATGTTATATGTTGGTAGGATTTCACAGGTACTTCGCAGAAAATTAAAATCCAGGAAGTATACGCCAGATTTTAAGACTAGAAATACTATTACTCACATTCTGCTCAACAACAAAGACAAGATTTCACATTTAGAACAGAGCGGAATTCGTGGAATTTTCTCAAACTTGTGTGGCAAATTATATGGAGATAATCATGTAGGGCTGTAAGTACTAAATTAATTGAACATAAAAGGAGTTTGCTTAGCATGCTCTGAATGAATGTCATATATTTAATGTAATGTTCCCTATAAGCACATAATGGCAGAAAACAAATGTTAGCCGGCCGCGGTGGTCTAGCGGTTCTGGCGCTGCAGTCCGGAACCGCGGGACTGCTACGGTCGCAGGTTCGAATCCTGCCTCGGGCATGGGTGTGTGTGATGTCCTTAGGTTAGTTAGGTTTAAGTAGTTCTACGTTCTAGGGGACTTATGACCTAAGATGTTGAGTCCCATAGTGCTCAGAGCCATTTTTTTTGAACAAATGTTATTTGGAAATATGGAAGCCTGACTTAATCCTCAATGATCAAATACATCTCCATTAGTATCCTTTACTAAAAAAGGAGCAACAAGTTAATATTTCCATAACCATGAAATAAAACGTTTGTTGTAAATAGTATAACTGTTCCTCATTCTCCACATTCCGTTGACTCCTTCCTTCCTTTGCGCCTATCGTTACTGACTGTTCAATGAATTCACCAGTGACTTTGTACAGTAGTAGTCTGTACTCACTTGCTACACTGTTTTGGTCTTTACATTGTTACGCTTTCAATTTTTGAGTACAATGTAATAGAAGATTTATTCTTTGTGTGTATTTCAATATGCTTCTGACAGTTTATCAGTTTGCGTATAGTTGAGAGACTAATTAATATCTGCATAACTTGTGTAGTACAATATGGTTATGATAGTCAGTCATTGGGTTAATGATTTGTAGTCATAATTTCGGAGGTAAAACATTTAGTAAATTATCAGAGAATATTTATTGCTTTGTACCCAGTCCAAACTGAAACAATGCAATTTGTGTTTTTCGTGAAGAATATGAGTCGTATAGTTGTTAATGATGTGTCTGGCTAACAATCCTTGCACTTCCAAAATCTCTCTCTTTGGTCTTATGTGGGCTGTCTGTTCATCTTGAGCTATCTGATAATGGTATAGAAAGCCGATTCCAAACAAAATGCAAAAGGAATATTATTGTGGAACATTGTTTCTCTGTACTTAGATTTTAGTAATTACTTATTTTCGTTATGTAGTCTCTTGTTTTACAGCTAATAATCATTGGTCTCCGTGGGAAGGGTAGCGAATGCAAGTGATGTCTTTCAACAAAGAAATTCGAAATTACATCCAAATTGTCCTCGGAAGTCCCAACGGTAGCGACCGACCGCCGTGTCATCCTCAGACAACAGACTTCATTGTATGCATATGCTAGGAGCATGTGGTCAGCACACCGCTTTCCCAGCCATTGTGAGTTCTCGTGCCAACAACCGCTGCTTCTCAATTAAGTAGCTCGACAATTGGCTTCACAGTGGCTGAGGGCACCCCCCTTGCCTACAGCGCTCGGCAGCCCTGGACAGTGACACTAGCAAGTGCTAGCCAACAGCACTTAACTTCGGTTATCTAAAGGGAACAGTTATTACTACTGTAACAACGCCGTTGACAACGTAGTTCGAAGTGGGATGCCAAAAACCTATTGTGACCAGCAGTTGGACAAAAAAGGGTAGAGAGATAGAGGTGTGAAGTTTCAGGTAAGGAGACCTTTCGCTAATGTATTTGTTTAAATCCCGAAGCCCACCGCAGTGTCCCATACAGTGAGTTCATCTGACATTGTTGGTTATCTGGCAGTCGGAGGTGGCCGGCCGCGGTGGCCGTGCGGTCTAGGCGCTGCAGTCCGGAACCGCGGGACTGCTACGGTCGCAGGTTCGAATCCTGCCTCGGGCATGGATGTGTGTGATGTCCTTAGGTTAGTTAGGTTTAAGTAGTTCTAAGTTCTAGGGGACTGATGACCTAAGATGTTAAGTCCCATAGTGCTCAGAGCCATTTGAACCATTGTTGGCAGTCGGATGGGGACGTTAAGCTTGACGGTTTTGCTATGTGGCAGCAAGCGACTGAGTCTACGCAGCCCCTTCTTTGTCTCTCTGTTCAAAACACAATCAAATGAAAGATCTAAATGAAGGTTGTGGCAGTCAATGGCTGTCGGTTGCCAAGGCTGCTAATACTGGCTTTATTGTTTTGTCTCTAGACCAGACACGGAGAATAATCGTGACAGTATGATACAGCTGCCAGCCACTAAATTATTCTAGCAATTAAATAATTTTACGAACCATCGCTGCTATTGGCTTCTGAGAGCTCATTTTCAGAAGGTTGTATTTAAATTATGTACTTGAGAAGTCATTAACAATCGTTTCTTTTACGTATTTTAATGCAATGGTGGTCTACAATGGTAATTAACACGAAAGTGAGTACCTCAATCAATGTTTCTTCTCAACAGCAGCATTTAACTTTTATTACTTCTTCTTTCTTCAAGTGTTATGCATTTGATTGTTACGTCCTCTTGCTTAGTACCTTCATTGTCTGCGGTTAGTTTCTATTTGATCTTTTCACCTCTTTCATGGCCTGTCTACTGATATTTTCCTTATTCATGGATAAATAATTGTCATTTTAGGAAATCTGTTTTCATTCATTCTTATGATGTGAACTCTACGTTTATTTCCATACTCATTGATCTGTTCATCTGCGTTTTTCAGTTCTAGTTCTTGCCCGTTGTACGCCTTAGAAAATCAGAGAGTCTATAACCAACTGCTTCACTTGTAAACCTAATTTCCGCAGACTGTATTCTCCGTTCTGTATAAGCTGTTGTTTCCAAGTCTCACTGCCAGGCAATATAGATGGTAATGCCTGTGTTTTGTAGAACTTTATTAGAGTCTCTTTCCTCGCCTTTTTATTCAGTGCTCTGTGTATCGTTCCATTAATGTAATCGAGTCTTCCAATTTTTTTCGGTATTTCTTTTTCGTTTTTGAAGGTGCTGTTATATCCCAAGAAGTTGAACAGATTCTCCCTTATTTTCTGATCGTTTAGCACTATTTTCCATGGGTCCGGTTCATGGACTTAAAAGCCAAAATTTAATTTTTTTGGTCGAGATTGTTAAATTTTAACTCCTGACATGTTTGGTTAATAAACTACATTTTACGGTGTCCTCACTGTCAGCTATAAGATGTTGATCATCAGAAGTGGTTATAGTTATTCGTCTAAAACTTCCTTTTAGGTATTGTGCCAACAAACCATGGACATAGATATAAAAAAGTATCGCAGTCAAACTGCCTCTTACCGTAAGTCTAATGTGTCGTTATTTTTACGTTCTCTTTACCGGAAATGACAATTTTTGAGTCTTACTATATTTGGCGGATTACTCTTAGTAAGTGGATTGGTGTGCCTACGCTTTTTAGTTTGTTGCACATAATTTCCCCAACTGTACTGCCAAAGGCTTTCACGTAGTCAATCTACAGCAGATGTATTTCGCTATTAAATTCTACATGCTTTTTGATATTTGTTTGGTGACATGTGTGTTGTCGAGTTAGACCTACCCTCCCTGAGCCCAATTTGGTCTTCCAACAAGGTATTTTCTAACATTACTGACACTAAAAGGCGTGCAAAAAGATTTTAGCGATGCTTTACTCTGTTAATGGACGTACTGAAGCACTCTGGTGATAAACTCTCTTGTTTAGAAAGCGATAACAGCGATAAAAAATAAAAATTATTAAAATGATGAATCAATTGTATTTGATCACGAGTTTAGAATGTATCGGTAATAAATATTATTTGTTCGTTACATGCCTTGTTTCGGATATGGGAAAGAAGATTCCCTCATCAGTATAATACAATTATGGTCAAAACAATAACTGAGATTGAAATACGACAGTAAAGACGCACACGCTAATATAAAAATCTCCGTAAAAAGCTAACAACGTGCGGCCGTCTTGTTATGAAAGTGGCAGAAGAACCTCGTGGATGCAAAGCTACCTGATTAAAACGCTTGAAGTTTAATGTAGGTTTACTACTGTAATCGTATTTTGATGATCAACTGTAATAATCGAACTTTTTAAGCCGTTTTGTGGGGTACTGAAAATAAAGAAAAAGCTCATTATGCTGATATTTCGTTCATTGGCATAATGACAAAACTTTGTGTAGATGTATTTACACAGAAAATGAGAAAAAGAAAACCTGGAGATCTGCACCTGTGGTGAATGGGATTAGTCTCAGATGTTCCAGTAATTTCGAGACTTTTCCTCTACTTTTCTTTACTACTCTGTGATTCGCATGTTTCACGATCTAACACAAACGTGCCCGACTTGTTGAGTAAGAAAGAGTGGTACGTAAATAAATTACAGGTGAAGATGGTCCAAAATTTATGCCGTGAATGTAACCACTGTGAAATTTTTGATGTTGCATCAAACATTGGTCTTCAGGAGAAATCACATTTTGCGTGTTTATTCATTGTATGTACTTACTAAACGTAGAATCACGTGGTTTCAGCGTTTCACAAAAAGATAAAGCAAAATGTGTATTGAATTCGATTTCCTGCTAATGATGCGATCACATTTGAGAGTAACATGGCAACCAGGAATAGGCCGTCTGACAGAGGAAGCATCCTGAGTTCTGGCGTTAGACGCAGTGCTAGTGTGGGGATATCATTTTCTCGGGTGGTGTCAAGTTATATGCACTTTAAATGTTTTTACATTTCGTTTGTTAAACTTCGTGTTTTAATTTCCGTAAGTTCTTTTACTAGAAATGTAAGTGGAACCGTGTTAGTATATTAAGCTCTGTAAACTGCAGTCGTGCGTCTCCAGCAGAAGAGGAAAGTAAATGGAATGCTAACAGTAGCACGTTTAAGTCGTTTTCTGAACCAAAAAGCTTGCCTCGGAGCACCCAGGCAGAAAAGTATAATCCGAGGATATTTAAATTCATATGTGAGTTTTGTCGCAGGACGACTGAGATTAGTGCAACGCATTTCCCACTGCAGAGATACGCTGAGCGTTCCTCTCGTATTTTTTATTTTTAAGGTTACCTTAAGTGACGTGTGTGTGATACGTTTGTTGCATGTGTCTCCCTTAAATGCTACAATGCTTTTAATCTGACATCATATACTGTGTAGCTAGTTGTGTATAAGGTCTCATTAGTCATTGTAAAGGTGTGTGTGTGTGTGTGTGTGTGTGTGTGTGTGTGTGTGAGTGTGTGTGTAAGCTGCCCTGGCATTTCAGCGACTTTGACGCCTAAGGTGTTAATGATGGCAATGGGAGGAATAAAATAATAAAGCAATTAATAAATATAAGGCTAAAATAGTGCAACAGAGGTAACATAGAGTGTACAAAACAAAAAAATACTCTAAAAACAAAGTTTTACGTGGCGTGTCTAAAAGTTACTGCCTGGATGCAGCTGCAAATAATTTAAAATATGAGTGATGCAATATTGTTACCTATCTACAATGTGCCAAGAGATTCAGCATATGCTGCCTCTGCTGAAAAATGAAATTAGTAAAATGTCATGTGCTGGGGTGAGTTGGTGCCGACACTACAGAGAATGAAAGACATACAAGTATGGTTGACCAATACTAAATTCAGCCTCAGTAAAGCGGATAAAGTATTGAAAGCTTACTCTGAATGTGTAATACGTTACATTTTAAACTGATTCAGTCCTTTTCTTTGTTTTGAACAATTCTACACCTATTCTTTCGCCTCTGTATACGTTCTAAATTCAGTCTAATTACAATTTTTTGTCGTATTATAGTGCTTATAGATTTACCTATTGTGTGCAACATTTGGAATTACGTCCTTTTCCTCGAAAAAACCGTGCTACACGAGGGCTGTAGATCCGAATACTGGAGTGCATCTGAGACAATAAATCTCGTTAACTTACCTTGCCTAACCGTTCGTAATCTCACATAAATACCGTAAATGTTGTAATGTATTTCATCCGTCATTCTTCACCTACCCATTCCCATGAAATAAAATAAAATAAAATAAAAGCACTTCAGCAGAGACGTGTTGCTAGTGTCACGCACTCAGCCATGCGCATTTTATTAAGTGAATGTAGTTATCAGCCCTAAGGATTAAATTAAAGAAAGACAGATATTTTTTATATTAGTGACTGTAGAGATGATGATTATTCCTTCTCATAACTTGAGGGGAAGTCTTCCACTTCGTGGACAAGAATGAGTGGTGAAAGAATGACTCATTGTCCCCGTTTGAGGGCGTAGTAGAGTGCGTTACTGCGCGATAGTTTTCGATTACAGTATTAATGTGAAGAACTGGAACACATCACATCGTATAAGTATCTTGGAGTAATGCTAGGGTGCAGTGTGGAAGGGGACGATCCCTTGAAATCAGTGTATGTGAGGAGGATGGAAGAGTTATATTTGTTAAGAGGTTTCTGGAAACTACAGTGCATGTTTATAGGAAATGTTTATAGCAAGTCCAGCTCTAGCGTACAGTTAAAGCCTTTATATTCCTTATGAAGTAGGCATTCATACAGACCTCGAGTGGATTCAAAGACGCTCAGCCAGGTTTGTTACAGGTAGGTGTATTCTCATGCGAAAGTGGTTCAGAAATACTCGGGAAGTGGCTGTCACCATCGTATACCTGTTGAAGCGATTATAAGATAGGAAGACGTGTACGGAAGCATAGAGAAATAACTTTCTACCGCGTCCTGTACACGAATTTTACAGTGTAGTCATCTGAAGGTTACTCAAGGATTAAATTAAAAGGAAGACAGACAATTTTATATAATAGTGACTGTGCCGGTGATCGCTGTTCCTTCCCATAAGTTGAGGAGGTGTCATCCACTTCGTGGCAAAGACCGAGTGTGAATACAGGGTGTTTCAGCCGACCCCACCTATACGTTTTATGCAACCCACAATGTCTCCAAAAAAACACTCGCGAGATTTTCATATTCTCTCGCTATATGCGCGCAAACTACAGTGAGGAGCCAAAGAAACTGGTACATCTGCCTAATATCGCGCAGGGATCCCGCGAGCACGCAGAAGTGCCACAGCACGACATGGCATGAACTTGACTAATGTCTCAAGTATTTCTGGAGGCAAATGACACCTCGAATCCTGTAGGGCTGTCCATAGATCCGTAACAGTATCAGGAGGTGGAGATCTCTTCTGAACAGCGCGTTGCAAGGCATCTCAGATGTGTTAAATAATGTTCATGTCTGGGGAGTTTGGTGGCCAGCGGAAGTGTTTAAACTCAGGAGAGCGTTTCTGGAGCCACACTGTAGCAATTTTGAACGTGTGGGGTGTCGCATTGTCCTGCTGGAATTGCCAAGTCCGTCGGAATGCACAATGGTCATGAATGGATGCAGGTGATCAGACAGTATACTTATATACGTGTCACCCGTCAGAGGCGTATCTAGATGTATCAAGGGTCCCATATCACTCCAACTGCACATGCCCCACACCGTAACAGAGCCTCCACCAGCTTGAACAATCTCTTGCTGACACGCAAGGTCCACGGATATATGAGGCTCTCCCCGTACCTGTTGACGTCCATCCGCCGCGCTGGGTATCCGCACAGTCTAAGGCGTCTCGTCACGGTTCGCGCGGCTCCTCGCGTCGGAGGTTCGAGCCCTGCTTCGGGCATGGGTGTGTGCATTGTCCTTAGCGTAAGTCAGTTTAAGTTAGATTAACTAGTGTGTAAGCCTAGAGACCGATGACCTCAGCAGTTTGGTGCCATAGTAACTTATCACAAATTTCCAGTTTCCGCTCGATACAATTTGAAACGAGACTCGTCCTACCAGACATGTTTCCAGTTATCAACAGTCGAATGTCGGTGTTTATGGGCCCAGGCGAGACGTAAAGCCTTGTGTCGTGCAGTCATCAAGGGTACACGAGTGGGCTTTCGGCTCCGAAAGTCCATATCGATGATGTCTCGTTGAATGGTTCGCAAACTGACACTTGTTGACGGCACAGCATTGAAATCTGCAGGAATTTGCGGAAGGGCTGCACTTCTGCCGTGCTGAACGATTCTCTTCAGTCGTCTTTGGTCCCGTTCTTGCAGAATCTGTTTCCGACCCCAGCGATGTCGGGGACTTGATGTTTCACCGCATTCCTGTTTTTCACGGTACACTCGTGAAATAGTCGTTCGGGAAAATCCCCACTTCATGGCTACCTAGGATATGTGTCCCATCGCTCGTGCGCCGACTATAACACCTCGTTCAAACTCACTTAAAGCGTTATAACCTGCCATTGTAGCAGCACTAACCGACGTAACGACTGCGCCAGACACTTATTGTCTTATAAAGTCGTTGCCGCCCGCAACGCCGTATTCTGCCTGTTTACATATTTCTGTATTTGAATACGCATGCTTATACCAGTTTCTCCAGCGTTTCAGTGTATTAGTCCTACAGGCAGCTGGTCCCGGCGGAGGTTCGAGTCCTCCCTCGGGCACGGGTGTGTGTGTGTGTGTGTGTGTCTTTGTCCTTAGGATAATTTAGGTTAAGTAGTGTGTAAGCTTAGGGACTGATGATCTTAGCAGTTAAGTCCCATAAGATTTCACACACATTTGAACACACAGTCCTACAGGTAGGAAATTTAATGCAGGTAAATTTTGTACTGGGAGGCGTTTATGCTGGAGGTCACGGTTTTACAGTTATTCAAGGAAAACGCACGTGAAGTTCACGTTTTTACGTTTTTCTTGAATAATTCAAAATCTGCAGTCTCCAGCGAAAACATATCCCAGCACAAAATTTACCTACATTACATCCTACAAAAAGGTCTTGTTCATATTTTCTGTAGAACAAATGATTTATGTGTAGCGAGCGAGAGAATATGAAAATATTGCATATGGTATTTGACGGCGTCGTGGGTTGCAAAAAATCCTTAGGTATACATAAGGGGTCATGCCTAAGAGTCGTCAGGCGCATTTTCTCTGGTGTTCATCGGATATTTGAAATCCCGTTTTTGCGATGTGCGAATGGAGTCGCCCAAACAAATACTGCTCATGACATCTTTCGCTATGTCCAGTGTTGACAGAAAGCGTCGCTTTGTTTCTCGTTATAAACGAAATGATTTTTGCAGTGGAATTCTACGTGCCCATTCGATAGAGCGGTCCCAAATTAGTCTAGCGTTTGTACTCATTAGCTGTTGAGTAGTGTGGAGATTAGTTAGTGCCTTTTGTATTATTAACAGAGACAGTAAAACACAAAGAACGAACAGTCCTCCAACAGCGACGGCAGCGCCCTGGCCTGTGGTTTCGAAAAGTTAACACTTCTGCGATTGGATATTTATACGCCTAAACTTAAAAGTGTTGCTGAACAATCAAATTCGCAAAACTAAATTAAATTTAAAAAAAGTGTCAGCTGTTTAGAAAAACACAGAACTGTTTGGAACATTTAAACTTAAACAGTTATACATTTAAATGTCTTAAAACAATTGCATTTTTATTCCAAATGTAATGTAGACTCAAATGAGTCGGTTCTTAATTGGAAAAATGGGAAAAATTGGATTTTGTCGGCTACAGCGACATCTACCACGATTGGAAACAATGTTTCGGGTAACCCCTTGATATATTTTGGCGTAGAATCAAGATCTGTAATAAAAGTGGGGGCTTCCCTTTCGAAAATAAAAATCGACCCCACCATGAGTTTGGGGAACTGGGTTACGGAATGACCAGTTTTAGCGCAGACAGCTCTTCCCTTTGAATGCAGTAACTTTTCACGTGGAACAACTTTGTTTCGTACGATGTTGGTTTTTCGAGATATTTAGTTTTTCCAAGTTTAAGCACCCTGTGCGTATAATATATCTCCGCTACTAGTATGATGGGAAGTGGGAAGACCTGTTCGTATCCATTAGCTGTTGAGTAGTGTGGACATTAGTTAGTGGCGCTTGTATAACTTTTGCCCTGCCAGAGCACATCCAATCGTTACATCGAAGTGCAGCGGAGGGTACAGAAATAGGCTGCCATTCTTCACGCTGTTGCTGGGGCAGAGTGCGCCTGACACGTGAAATATTTCGTTCACGGACTGTAATTATTGAGGCGCAGCTAAATCGCACTGCACGTTTATAACTCAGAGGCCACCGTGGCAACCTCTACGTCAAATACCACATTAATGACTTTTCAAATTATTTATCGACGGTTTCTGATTGGGGTCGGCAGAACTGCAATGTATAAGGGACATTACTGTAAGTGAAAACGATGATCAGGCGCCTCCTCGGGCTCCATATACGCTGTGAAAAGTTAGCAAGAAGATGTAAAACGGGCGTGTCATACAGTTTTGAAGACAAATTACTGAATTCCTTAATTGTACTACAGTACTTCACGTTTAATGGTCCTAGATTCCGATCTAGACTCCCGCATGAGAACACCTAACGTCCAAACATTTCCTCTAACTTTGTGTGTAGCCTCGGTAGGATCGAACTCCATCAACTTAGACGCGTGAATCAAGGTACATCGATTAAATCAATATTAATCATAGGGATGACAGTTCCCTACCATTATCGTAAGTGCGAGAAGATGCCAAAAATTTGGCTAAATAACTGAAATGTAGTGTGCACTAAAAATATACATTTAAAGAAATATTGCCACCGAAATTTGTACAAGTGCGCTAGTATTTATCCTTAGCTTTCACTAGTTAAAAGAGATATTAATTTAAAAAAAACTTTTTTAAAGTTAATATACTCACAAGAGAGGTCTCCAGCGGTGCGATCGACTTTTTGAAACTATCAATAGGGTGATGTAAGTTAAGATCCCAGGTGTCACACACTGCAGCCACTCACCTTTGTGGGCCTTCGATTGCGACTAAGTGACGAAAAAAAAATTCGAATTTTCTGTAACACTCAACAGCATTAAGAAAGTTGCGTTATGTGATCTGGTTGCGTGGTGTAATGGATAGAGCATCAGCTTCGCTTACAGGTGGATATGGATTCGAATCTCAACAGCTATAGTAAGTTTTCTTTGTTTTTAAATCTTTATGACTTTGATCATTGTTGCCGGCTGGTACGGCCGAGCGGTTCTAGGCCCATCAGTCTGGAACCGCGCGACCGCTACGGTCGCAGGTTCGAATCCTGCCTCGGGCATGGATGTGTGTGATGTCCTTAGGTTAGTTAGGTTTAAGTAGTTCTACGTTCTAGGGGACTGATGACCTCAGATGTTAAGTCCCATAGTGCTCAGAGCCATTTGAACAATTTTTTTGATCATTATTTTTATTCATTTAATTGATTTAAACGTAATTTTTTAATTCCATTCCTTTGTCACATAATTTTACTCTCAATATCAACCACATTTGTTCTAACTTTTCTTCCTATCATTCTTCCTCCACTTGAAATCTTTGTTCATGTGTTTTTAATTAATTTTATTTATTAATTTCGATTTAATTTCTTTTATCATCCTGTATTTTCGTCCACATTATTGCACTCATTGTATCTATTTCTCTTTTTGCTTGAGGTTTGTTGTACTTATGAGCTCGTTTTTAATTTAAATTTTGTCCATAGTCCAATAGGAATTTAATGTTTGTATGACGATTACCGAGAAAATAAAATAAAAAAAATAAATAAAAAATTGCACATCTGTTAACAAAAACACATTTTTCACACCACTGCACAGTCATAGATTGGTTATTTCGTCTTTTGTTTTTTAACTGATGCATCGGAATTTTCAAATAATTGAATAATAGGTGAATATAATTAAATTTATATTCACAATAATTCCCTTTGGGAAAGAACGATATAAAGAAAAAAATGCAAAAGTTCATACAGTGATTAAAATAATGTCACAAAGGAATGGAAATAAAATGTTAAATTTAAACCAGTTAATTGAATGAAAATAATGATCGAAGTAATTTCCATAAAGATTTAAAAAAAAGACCGTACTGTACCTGATGCAATTCGAATCTACAACCTCCTGCATGAGAAGCTCTTATCCTATTCATTACACCAAGCAACCAGATTATATATCGCAACTTTTTTTATGCTATTGAGTGTCACACAAATTTCAGATTGCTTTTTTCGGCATTTACTCGCAAACGAGGGCCCACCAGGGTGAATGGCTGCAGTGTGTGATACCTGGTATCTTAACCTATATCACTGTACAGATATTTTCGGAAAGTCGATCGCACCGCTGGGGACCTTTCCTTGTCAAATATACACATAATCTAATTGAAGGTAGCCTGAAACCTACATGTAATGCACAACTAACCACTAGAGATGCCACAAGAAATTGACCCGCGAGTGCAAAAGGAAGCAAGGAGTATAGTGTCGTCAGTAGAGAAGCAGTCTCAGCAGAAACGGCCGGCTCTGGAGAGCTCAGTGACTTAGAACGTAGACCAGTCATTGGACATCACCTGAGTAACAAACCCATCGGCGATATTTCAATCTTAAAACTGTCGAAGTCGACTGTTGGTGATGTTATCGTGAAGTGGAAACGCGAAGGAAGAACCACAGGCGAATCAAGACCGGGTAAACATCATATACTGACCGACAGGGATCCTAGAGCACTGTAGAGGGTGGTTGTAATAAATGATAGAAATCACCAGAAGGGATCGCTTGTGAGCTCCAAAATGCTTGGGGAGTTAAAAAGAATGGGGTAGCAGCTCCTCGTAAACCACGCATTTCTGAAATCAGTGCTAAGCGACGCTTGAGCTGGTGCAAAGAGCGATGCCGTTGGACGATGGATGACCGGAAAAAGAGTGATGAACGACGCTATACGCTGTGGAAGTCTGATGGAGGGGATGGGTTTGGAGAAAGCCTGAAGCATGTTACCTGCCATAGTGAAGTACGGAGGAGGCGGTGTTACGAGATGTGGATGTTTTTCATAGTTAGGGTTTAAATGGCTCTAAGCACTGAGGTCATCAGTCCCCTAGACTACCTAACTAACCTAAGGACATCACATACATCTATGCCCGAGGCAGGATTCGAACCCGCGGCCGCAGCAGCAGCGCGGTTCCGGACAGAAGCTCCTAGAACCGCTCGGCCACGTGGTTAGGGCGTGGTACTCCTACAGTGCTTAAGAAAACGCTGAACGCAGAAGGATATGAACATGTTTTACAGCACTCAGTAGAACGCACAGTAGCGGAACACTTCGTACACGTTATCTGATTGTATCAGCATGACTACGAACCCTGTCATGAAGCACCACCTGCGTGGGAATTGATTTGTGGACAATAAAGATCCTCAACTATTCTGGCCTGCACAGGGTCCTGACCTGAACCAAACGCGATCACTCTGGGATGATTTAGAACACCGACCTCGCTCCTGGCTCCAGCGCCCGACATCACTACCTTACCTGGTTTCGGATCCCGAAGAAGAATAGGCTGCCTTTCCTCCACACTCTACAGACATTCAGTCATCTCCTTCAAAGTGTTCTCAGGAGATTTCAAACAGTCATAAAGCTGAAGCGTGGACACACCACATACTGATTTACACTAGTAGGAGTCCACATATTTTTGACCAGACAGTCGAGAAAGACGAGTCTGAGAGAAAAAGGCGTACAGTTACAAGCTTCAGTGGAACGTGGTAGCGTGTTACTAATTTCTAGGCTGTAGTATTTCGACTGTGTGGTAAGGCGGAGGTGAGAAGGCGATAAGTGGTTGTAGCTGCAGAGAGGTGTATAATAGTCTTTCAGGGAGCTGTTGCTGTGCCTCTGAAATTGATTCTAAGTAACGAAGATAATTATATAGTTTATCGCTTGCACAAACAATTCGGAGTTTTTTTGCCAGACACAGACACAGACACACACACACACACACACACACACACACACACACACACACACACATACACACATTTTACGGAAAACCTAGAAGCAGCACATTGCCCTGCTGCAGTTGGTCACCCCAAGGAGGACTAACCACAGAGGAAACGATGGAATGTGTAGTAATAAGAGGCGCGGGAAAACTTCTCATAGGCTGAGGCGTCGCTGTCGATCGAGACTGACCGAGAACGACCGCATAACCGATCTTCACACGACAAGCTTTATGGCTTCGTTGTTCGAATTTTTCCGCAGACAGCTTCCCCTAACCGATCAGATTCATATTGACAGGCTGGGTAGGGCACGGCTACGAGTTCAACGCATGTTACATAGCAAGACGTAACTCTCTACCTAATTCTAGAAAATACATTTTGCGCCTGCTTACATACTTCGTACTGTCACTAGTAACGAAGGATTACGCAGCCAGGCGAGTAAGCGCTTAGTTTCATAATCGAGGTCTTTGGATCGAATCTCGCTTCCGGTACGTTCTCAAAATGGTTCAAATGGCTCTGAGCACTATGGGACTTAACATCTGAGGTCATCAGTCCCCTAGAACTTAGAACTACTTAAACCTAACTAACATAAGGACATCACACACATCCATGCCCGAGGCAGGATTCGAACCTGCGACCGTAGCAGTCGCGTGGTTCCGGACTGCAGCGCCGAGAACCGCGTGGCCACCGCGGTCGGCCCGGTACGTTCTCCTTTTTATTCCCACGTAATTATAGCAACAGATATGCGGGTACGCTGCGAAATTGTGTGATGACCGAACACCGCTTAAGAACGAAACCCAAGTTTTTTTTGCAATAGACACACTGAAAAAAACCAGGCACACGCCAAGACTCTGCGTTAATCATAGGTGCTGTAAGTCGTAATAATGATTGTTTCCCGTGTTTCTATGATCAGTGTCATCCTGATTCGTACAATGCTCAATAGGTTACAAATTATACTTCCCACTTATGTGGATAAAATAATAAATAAATTGACCAAGTCAATTTTATTGAAAATTCTTATATACCCATTTTTTCCAGTCTCATTACTGAAGTATTATCTCCTTTTTAGAGACTGAAGATTATGAAAATAATAAATGAATTATTCAATAATAATTGCTTGCACAGTCATAGTAATTACTTGGCAAGGGAAAAGAAGTGCAGGCAGGGATATTCGATCCGTGGACCTCGCGCTCGTGAAACTAAACGCTTAACACGCTAGGCTCTGGACGTCTTGAGTACTAGCTACCATTTTCTTTTTGTTGTCAGTCATCTGACTGGTTTGTCGCGGGCCGCCACGAATTCTTCTCATGTGCCAACCTCTTCATCTCAGAGTAGCACTTGCAACCTACGTCATCAATTTCTTGTTGAATGTATTCCAATCTCAGTCTTCCTTTACAGTTTTTACCCTCTACAGGGCCTTCTAGCATCATGGAAATTATTCACTGATGTCGTAAAATACGCCCCACCCTCTTGTGACCGAGCGAGGTGGCGCGGTAGTTAGCACACTGCACTTGCATTCGGAAGGACGACAGTTCAAACCTGCGTCTGGGCACCCTGAATTTGATTTCACTTAATTTCCCTAAATCTCTTCAGGCAAATGCCGTGATGGTTTCTTTGAAAGGGCACCGTCAACTTCCTTCCCCACCCTTCGCTAATCCGACGTGACTGGCCTCGCTGATTGGTTCACTCCCCCAAATCAAGCAGCCATCCTGTCCCTTCCTCTTGTGTGTTCCACATATTCCTATCCTCGCCGATTCTGCGAGGAACCTCCTCATCCCTTATCTTTTCTGTCCACTTTATTTTCAATATATTTCTGCTGCGCCGCATCTCAAACATCTCGATTCTCTTTGTTCTGATTTTTCCACGGTCCATGTTTTACTACCTTAGAATGCTGTGCTTCAAATATACATTCTCACAAATTTCTTTCTCAAATTAAGGCCTATGTTTGATATCAGTAGACTTCTCTCGGCCAGGAATGACTTTTTTGCTAGTGCTAGTGTGCTCCGCCATTATGGGTTATTTTGCTCCTAGGTAGCAGAATTCTTCAACTTCATCTGTTTTGTGATCACTAACCCTGTTGTTAAGTTTCTTGCTGTTATGATTTCTGCTACTTATGATTACTTTCGTCTTCCTTCGATTTACTCTCAATACGTATGCTGTACCCATTACACACATTTATACAGCAGATACTGTAATTACTCTTCTCTCTCATTCGTGATGGCAATGTCATCAGAGAGCCTTATCATTGATATCCTTTCATCTTGAATTTTGATCCCAGTCTTGATCTTTTATTTCCGTCTTTGCTTCTTCGATGTATAGGTTGAACAGTACAGGCGAAAGACTGCATCCTGTCTTATACCCTTTTTAATCCGAGCACTTCGTTCTTGGTCGTCCACTCATATTGCACCCTCTTTTCTCTTGTACGCATTGTATATTATCCGTCTTTCCCTAAAGCTTACCCCTTTTTTTAACAGAATTGCAAACAACTTGCATCATTTGACATTGTCGAAAGCTTTTTACAGGTCGACAAATGGTATGAACGTATCTTGATTTTCGGTCTAACTTCCTTTATCAAGTGCAATGTGAGAATTGTCTCTCTGGTGCCTGAGCTGTTAAACTGATTTTGTGATAACTCTCGCACTTGTCAGCTTTTGCAATCATCGGAATTTCGGTGGATGATTTTTTTCCGAAAGTCTGATGGTATATCGCCAGTCTCATACATTTTACACACCAATTTGAATAGACTTTTTGTTTCCGCTTCCCCCAGCGATTTTAGAAATTGTGATAGAATGTTATCTGTTCCTTCTGCCTTATTTGATCTTAAATCCTCCAAAGCTCTCTTAAATTCTGATTCTAATACTGGATTCTCTATTTCATTTATATAGACTCCTGTTTCTTCTTCTATCACGTCAGACAAATCTTCATCCTCATAGAGTCCTTCAATGTACTCTTTCGCCTATCCGCTCTTCCTCTGCACTTAACAGTGGGATTCCCGTTACACTCCTAATGTCACCACCCTTGCTTTTAATTTCGCCTATATGCTGAGTCATTCTTTCCGACAATCATTTCTTTTTGGATTTCTTCACATTTTTCATGCAGCCATTTCACCTTAGACTCCCTGCACATCCGATTTTTTTCATTGCTCAGCGACTTGTATTTCTGTATTCCTGAATTTCACCGAACATTTTTGTATTTCCTTCTTGCATCGATCAACTGAAATATTTGTTCTGTTATAAATTGTTTCTTCGCAACTGCTTTTCTTGTACCTACGGTTTTCTCTCCAACTTCGGTGACTGCCCTATTAAGAGTTGTCCACTTTCAACTGAAATCCTGCTGAGCTATATCTTATCGCAGTACCTATAGATTAAGAGAATTTCAATCTATCTTTTCATTCCTTACTACTTCTGTAGCCCACTTCTTTGCACATTGGTTCCTTGCTAGTTTCTTAAACTTCAGCCTATACTTTTTGTCACCACTACCTTGTGATTTGAGTCTATACCTGCTCCTGGGTATGTCTTACAATCCAGTATCTGATTTCGGAATCTCTGTGATGTAATCTAACTGAAATCTTCACGTTTCTCTCAGCCTTTTCCAAGTATACCTCCTCCTCTTGTGGTTCTTGAACAGAGTATTCGCCATTACTAGCGACCATACAGAAACTATAAAGACGCATAAAATTTTCAAATCATGTTTTCTCCTAAACGGTTAAGGGTTGCATAATTCTGTTTACGTATGTTAAAGTCGTAGTCGTGCCCCACATATTCTGTCAGTATGAATCAAATCAGTGAGGGGAAGTTCGTACGGTAACCTTGTGAGCAGGTCTCCCACCACCTGGCTCCGGGTACCATCTCAGGAGGGGGCGACCTGGGGGAACCACCCCCGACTCTCCGCATGGACAAGCCAAATGTGAGCACCTCATACAGCTGGCACGACGTGGCCACTTAGCGCCGAAAGCAGCCGATGTGCACTGTGTGCCGTACGCTCGTCGCCAGGCTGTTGGGAATTTTGGTATCTCTCCATCTAACGACCAAATTGGCGCCCTTTTTACCGCACTAGGACTTCCGAAGCAGCTTACCTACCCTTATTTAAATTAACAGAAATGTTGCAAATAAATTCCCCGTCGATGTCACACTTCATGGAAGGAGAGTAGAAGTGGCAGATAATATAATGAGGTGACTAGCTTTTCGGGCAATATACAATTATTACGTTTAATTGACCAATTAAAAGGTGGTGATGCAAGGATAAGCTATTTTTAATTAATTTTTTCTCACGAATAGATTCGCTATATGGAACCCAATCATTTCTCCAGCTGGCAACACCCCATTAATTTGTGTATTTTCACTACCTATTTTTTAAAAGAGTGTGACAGCGGAAGTCTCCCGCACTCGTTTGGAAAAGTGATGCTGCAGCTTGTAATAGGGACCAGCGCTTCATCTTCCGATAGCGTAAATTAGGAAGACAAATTTCGCCTCGCGAACGGTATATGTCACGGCCTGTATTAGAGGCTTTAACTATTCCTCTCAGTGCGTGAGCCTCGATGGCGTTCAGCGAGATTCATTGTGGTGACGGCTTACTGCACAAGCACACATTACGTGTGTTGTATCCTTCGGAAATCGGACGAAAGTGAAGATGAATAATACCTTTACTCGGCAAGAAAACAGCCTATGGTCTGTTTTTCCACGCCATAAATGGAAGTTTCTACAAAAAAAAAAAAAAAAAAAAAAAACCTAGCTCATGTTTAAATGCGAGTCCAGAGTGTTAACTGCACCGAGTTGCTACGTTAGCCTGGTAGCAGTCATCGGCTACCTTGGGACGCTCGTAGTTTCCTCCTTCGCGCTCCAATCTGAGTAATCGGAAGGATTGAATGCACAGTAAAAGGAATAAACAGAAAGAGTAAAAATAACAGGAGTTCTTTCTGGGTTTCAAATTATCCTTCCGATTACTCAGATTGGAGCGCGAAGGAGGAAACTACGAGCGTGTCGAGGTGAGCCTGATTTTTCTTATTTTATAGTGATGATCATTTCTCTCTATGTAGGCGGGTGCCAACAGAATGTTTTCGCAATCGGAGGAGAAAACTGGTGATTGAAATTTCATGAGAAGATCCCGTCGCAACGAAAACGCCTTTGTTTTAATGATTGCCTCTCCAACTCACGTATCATGTCTGTGACACTATCTCCCCTACTTCGCGATAATACAAAACCAGCTGCCCTTCTTTGTACTTTTTCGATGTCATACGTCAGTCCCACATGATGCGGATCCCACACTTCACAGCAATACTACAGAATAGAGCGGACAAGCGTAGTGTAAGCAGTCTCTTTGGTATACCTGTTGCACCTTATAAGTGTTCCGCCAATGAATCGCAGTCTTTGGTTTGCTCTACCCACAATATCATCTATGTGATCGTCCCAATTTACATTATTTGCAATTGTAATCCCTAAGTATTTACTTGAATTTACAGCCTTAAGATTTGTGTGACTTATTGCGTAATCGAAATTTAACTGATTTGTTTTAGTACTTATGTGAGTAACTTCACACTTTTCTTTATTCAGGGTCAATTGCCACTTTTCGCACCATACAGATATCTTACCTAAATCATTTTGCAAGTCGTTTTGATCATCTGATGACTTTACAAGACGGTAAATGACAGCATCATCTGCAAACAATATACGAGATTGTCTCCTATGTCGTTAATATAGATCAGGAACAATAGAGGACCTACAACACTTCCTTGGGGAACGCCGGATATTACTTCTGTTTTACTCGATGACTTTCCGTCTATTACTACTCCGTAGGAACGCAGTTTGGTTAGAAGACGCTTGTGAGGAACGGTGTCTAAAGTCTTCTGGAAATCTAAAAATATGGAATCAATTTGACATCCCCTTTTGATAGCACTTATTACTTAAAGAGTATAAAGAGCTAGTTGTGTTTCACAAGAACGATATTTTCTGAATCCGTGCTGACTATATGTCAATAAATCGTTTTCTTCGAGGTACTTCATAATGTTCGAATACAGTATATGTTCTAAAAGCCTACTGCAAATCGACGTTAATGATATAGGCCTGGAATTCAGCGGATTACTCCCACTTCCCTTTTTGGGTATTTGTGTGACTTGAGCAATTTTCCAGTCTTTAGGTACCGATCTTTCTGTAAGCGAGTGGTTGTATGTAATTGCTAAATATGGAGCTATTTTATCAGCATGCTCTGAGAGGAACCTGACTGGTATACAATCTGGACCGGATGCCTTGCCTTTATTAAGTGATTTAAGCTACTTTGTTACACCGAGGATATCTACTTCTATGTTTCTCATCTTGGCATTTTTACATATTTTTGAAAACTTAACTTCAAAATTTTTGTCAAACCACAAAAAGATGTTTCTGCGCCAGAACTCAGACGATGTCTGGAGACAAAATGGTGTCACTACAGAACAGAACAGGAACATTTTGAAGCAGTGATTTTAAGAAATTCAGCAACCAGCCACTTTTGATGTATTTTTATTTATGTCGGCAACATGGAAGATATTACACTATTTTCGCTCAACATATAAATGAACGGGTGTTTGGGGCATGATTATAAATGTGAAAAATCGCAACAGCAAAAACTAGACTAAAAAGCCAGTTACAACATCCAAACTACTGATGTTTTAACGATGTATGAACTGACCAAAAAACTTGATTTTTGAAATAAGTGTTACGCCAGCTGAAAGATGAGCGAAACCCAGAATCTGTATTGCCAATAAAAAAGATACATGAAGAAGTCGCTATTTCTTAAAATAATGTAATCCACAGCCTTGATGCTCAACAACCAATAAAATGGATAAATTATTATTTTGAAGAAGTTCATGCGTCTCCCATTTGTGAACACTACACCACGTAGGTGAAATCACGATATTCCATACTGCCTGACTATTCCATGATACCCTGAGCTCATCTAACTAAGCCACAGGACAAAAAATTAGTCACTCACAAGATACGTCACGCTAATACTATGCAATACCGCCTCTTGCCTTGATAACGATTCAATTTGGTGAGGAAAAGAGAGACCACAAGTTTCTCCAGGTATTGCGTATCCTGCTGAAACCACCCATTGATGTTTACGCGCCATAGAGCTATCAAACTGCGGGAAACTCTTCTATGTTTCACCTGCTGTTCCAGATCGTCCCAGACATTTCCTATGCAATGAAGATTTAGCAGGGCAGTCGAGCTGTAGTAGGGCGCCTGAGTGTTCGACAAAACAGGAATGTATGAGTGCTGCCCGACCTGAAGAAGAGGGCCCAAGCCAAGGTACGAAAACCTCCTCCCATAATACCATATAACAACCTCCCATCGAACTACAATCTTCTCACACTGTGGGCTATACGCCTCACTACACTCTCAATACACTCTACGCCTTGCATCATTTGGAAAGGAACAAAAATGGCGACTGGTCGGACCACATTATACCCCATCCAACCGTCTTCCGTGTTGTTTGGCTCACACACGATGTGCGCCTTAATGTGCCACGTGGTAACCGACTCCAAAACTCCACTGCACGGAGTTTCTTCGCAACGGTTGTACGGAAACTATTTGAGATGTACGAGCATTCACTAACAATAGCAGTTCATGCTGGGTTCGAAACAATTTATCGTTCACAAGATGAAGCCCTCTCGTCTCTGGTACCTGTCGATTAGGATCATTTTTCGATCACTGCCGTACAAACAGTTTTACGTGGCTGCAGTGGTACCCCATTCCTTGTAGACACAATGTAATATCCGCGATGGTGCAACAACAAATTTGTTAACTACTTCACAGTGTGGTCATGGGCACGTCCAAACTCGCAGCATCTCTCTGCCGTTTTGACATGTCTGCAAGTAATCCCATGTTACTGCGCTGGTTAGGGACAGTCGACTGACGCATACTCAATCCTTAACTGCCATGAGTTATGACAGTTGCGGAGTGTCAGATGGTCGCGTAGCAGCGTTCCAAAGTGACAAGTGTGCTAGTTTAATGACGTGACTAATACACTGAAGAGCCAAAGAAACTGGTACTTGCCCAATATCGTGTAGTGTCTCCACGAGCACGCAGAAGTGCCGCAACACGACCTGGCATGGACTCGAGCTACGTCTGGTGTTGGAGGGACTTGAGACCATGAATCCTGCAGAGCTCTCCTTAAATCAGGAAGAGTACTATGGGTGGTCAGCGGAAGTGTTTAAACTCATAAGAGTGTTCCTAGAGCAACTCTGTAGGAAAGTTGGACGTGTGGGGTGTCGCCGCATTGTCCTGTTGGAATTGCGTAAGACCGTTGGACTGCACAATGGACGTGAATGGATGCAGGCGATCAGACAGAATGCTTACGTCAGAGTCGACAGAGTCAGAGCCGAATCTAAACGTATCGTGGGCCCCATATCACTCCAACTGCACACGCCGCACGTCGTTACAGAGGCTGCACCAGCTGACATGCAGGTTCCATGGATTTACGAGGTTGTCTCCATACCTGTACACGTCCATCCACTCGACACAATTTGAAATGAGACTCTTCCGACCAGGCAACGTGTTTCCAGTCATCAACAATTCAATGTCGGTATTGACAGGCCCAGGCAAGGCATAAGGCTTTTTGTCATGCAGTCATCAAGGGCACACGAGTGGGCCTTCGGTTCCGAAAGCCCGTATCGATGATGCTTCGTTGAATGGTTTACACGCTGACACTTGTTGACGCCCCAGCCATGAAATCTGCAGAAATTTGCGGGAGGGTTGAGCTTCTGTCACGTTGAACGATTCTCTTCAGTCGTCGTTGGTCCCGTTCTTGCAGCATCGTTTTCCGGCCAGAGATCTGATGTTTTACCGGGTTCTTGATATTCACGGTACACTCGTGAAATGATCGTCCGGGAAAATCCCACTTCATCGTTAGCTCGGAGATGCTGTGACCCATCGCTCGCGCGCCGATTATAACACCACGTTCGAACTCAGTTAAATCTTCATAACCTGGCATTGTAGCAGCAGTAACCGATCTAACAACTGCGGCAGACACTTTATGTCCTATATAGGCGTTGCCGACCGCAGCACCGTATTCTGACTGTTTACGCATCTCTGTATTTGAATGTGTGACTAAATCAGCTTCTTTCGTGTTTCAGTGTATCTGATCGAGTGAGAAGTGCACTGTCTGACGAAGAGAATGAAGCACAGAGACGATACGATCGCTTGTCGATGTAACTTCGAACACGCGCACACAATTGGCGAGTAAGTGAATAGTTAGAGTTGCAGTTCTCTGCGACAGGTAGAACTGCCATTACAGTGCGTTAGTGTTGTTCCTGTTTAGCGTTGGTACCAGGACTTGGAGAGTATGTAAGGGAAGTGAAGAACATCGGGTGTTAATTAATCACTGATGAGGGCACGGATAAGCCACGTACTCGTACGAGACAGCGTTGTCAGCATCTTAGAAGACTTTGAAGAGGACCGGGTTGTGGGTCTTCATTTGGCCGGCTTCTAGGATCGTGCAATAACCAGATTTTTGGGGCATTCGTATACGGGAGTGAGCACAAAGTGATGTTATAACATCCTGGGTCCTCATGCGTCACCCCTCATGTGGCAGTATCGTGGTGCCATTTTTCAACAGGACAATGGTCATCCACATGCGACACGTGGAGTCTCGGCTTGATACTGAGGTATTCCTCTGGCCTTCAAGACCCCGTGATGTGTCCCAGATAGAACTAATGTGAGACAAGCTGGATGTCAACTTCGTCTCAGTTCCAGTAGCCGGGATATCGAAGACAATTTACAACAGTTGTGGGCCATCTTGCCTCAGGAAAAAATACAAAGGCTTCGTGACAGCCTTATCAATCGAACCAGTGCATGCAACCAAACCAGAGGCGGTGCAACGTCATACTGATAAGTGAACTTACACACTCAAATTCTCTGCAAATTTGACTCGTTTTTGTAATCAAATGACATCACGTACCTTCCCAGTCTGTGTAGTTTAATTTATTTTCTCCCTCCGCTTCTTGGTGCTTCACTTTTTTTGTCAGGTGGAGCATATTCATATAAAGAAAGAAGACTTCAGGACATATATAAAGGACAAATTCGTGTAGGGAAACAGCGAGTACGTGGGCGGGTAAAATAAGATGAACACTTGTGAAAGGGAATCTTCTTCAAAAGGTACCGCAGAAGACCGATATGCAGGGAAAAATACTGAAACCCCAATCGAAAGCATTTTTGAAAGAAGTACTCATTTTTCTTTTAAAAAAGAAGAAGCTAAGTCAGTGACGCTGACAAAGCTACGCACCTTTTGGAACACGACGCAGCACAGCAGTCGTATGTGTGGGCCGAAGACTTCGAGGCGGCGCCGCGCCAGGCGGCGAAGTATTGGGGCTGCTCCAGTAGTTCCAGCTCCAGCTGCAGCTCCTTGTGTTGCCACTGGAGCACTCGCGCCTCCTCGCCTCGCCTCGCCTCGCCTCGCCTCGCCTCGCTCTTCGTGGAGGAGAAGCAGCTCTTTTCAGTGACCACCGGCTGGGCCGGCCTTTTATTGCGAAGGCGGCGCTGGGCGCCGCAGAGGGGCGCTGCGCGTGGCGTCTGAATAGTTGGCGCCTTGCGGCAGATGCGGCGCCCGGAATCCTCCCGGCTGCAGTTCTGGCCGGCGCGAACGTGCTCCGTGTCCGCGAGTTTCTTTTAAATTAAAACGCTCTCGCTCCGAGGTGCTGCCCGATAATGAACGCTGCAATTTCGAGCCAATTTATTTAATTAGTTAACCCGGCACCGCGCGTGCGGCGTAAGAAGTAGGGCACTCGATTTATAACGGTTCTGCCAACGCCCTCTGAGCACAGAATTACTGTCCGAATTGCAGCGGTGCAAGTAAAATTAAAATTGGGCTCGAACGCGAAAGACAGATAGTAAGACTGCCATATCTTCCGACTGATACTGTTTTCAAAATATTAAACTGTAACGTCTGTGCTTCGCGGAAATATTATTATCTTTGAGTAACAGTGCTCGGAAAGGGGAAGCCTTCTCGATGTATCACACCACCGTGACTACGCGCACACATAACAAGGGTTACGTCCTGACACGTTCTGTTGGCGGACAAGAAGGAGCGAGAATACACTATTGGCCATTAAAATTGCTACACCAAGAAGAAATGCAGATGATAAACGGGTATTCATTAGACAAATGTATTATACTAGAACTGAAATGTGATTACATTTTCACGCAATTTGGGTGCATAGCTCCTGAGAAATCAGTACCCAGAACAACCACCTCTGGCCGTAATAACGGCCTTGATACGCCTGGGCGCTGAGTCAAACAGAGCATTGATGGCGTGTACAGGTACAGCTGCCCATGCAGCTTCACACGATACCACAATTCACCAAGAGTAGTGACTGGCGTATTGTGACGAGCCAGTTGCTCGGCCACCATTGATCAGACGTTGTCAGTTGGTGAGAGATTTGGAGAATGTGCTGGCCAGGGCAGCAGTCGAACATTTTCCGTATCCAGAAAGGCCCATACAGGACCTGCAACATGCGGTCGTGCATTATCCTGCTGAAATGTAGGGTTTCGCGTTCACCGCGATGTCGCCAAACATGCATGCGACCATCATGATGCTGTAAACAGAACCTGGATTCATCCGAAAAAATGACGTTTTGCCATTCGTGCACCCAGGTTCGTCGTTCAGTACACCATCGCAGACGCTCCTGTCTGTGATGCAGCGTCAAGGGTAACCGCAGCCGTGGTCTCCGAGCTGTTAGTCCGTGCTGCTGGAAACGTCGTCCAACTGTTCGTGCAGATGGTTGTTGTCTTGCAAACGTCCCCATCTGTTGCCTCAGGGATCGAGACGTGGCTGCACGATCCGTTACAGCCATCCGGATGAGATGCCTGTCATCTCGACTGCTAGTAATACGAGGTCGTTGGGATCCAGCACGGCGTTCCATATTACCCTCCTCAACCCACCGGTTCCATATTCTGCTAACAGTCATTGGATCTCGACCAACGCGAACAGCAATGTCGTGATATGATAAACCGCAATCGCGATAGGCTACAATCCGACCTTTATCAAAGTCGGAAACGTGATTGTACGAATTTCTCCTCCTTACACGAGGCATCACAATAACGTTTCACTAGGAAACGCCGGTCAACTGCTGTTTGTGTATTAGATATCGGTTGGAAACCTTCCTCATGTCAGCACGTTCTAGGTGTCTCCACTGGCGCCAACCTTGTGTGAATGCTCTGAAAAGCTAATCATTTGCATATCACATCATCTTATTCCTGTCGTTTAAATGTCGCATCTGTAGCACGTCACCTTCATGGTGTAGCAATTTTAATGGGCAGCAGCGTATTTTGTACATAAAGGACGGCATTATGAGGCCAGCGACTGTTGATAAATACAAATAAATTAAATTTCTGCATCAATCACTTGTTTATTTTTCCACTAAGCGTTTCGATGGTTTACATCGTAATGTTGAAGTGGAAAATTGTTTATTTACGTAGCTGGTTTTGGTGAAAAGTAACAGACTACTTTTCGCGGTTGCAGGCGAAGAGCAGTGTAGATTATGTCACGTATTTTGCTAATAATGAAAATTGTTTATTTAAGAAAGGCACTTTTTAGGTTAAAAATATGAAATTATGACAGTTAACTGTACATATAAGGGCGGCATAGTCGTAAAAAGTCTGCATATTGTTGTTAGTTGTATGTCCTCGTTTCAAAGATGTTGTACATGCTACACATATGCTAGCTCATATGTAAACTTGAGTACACCGTCACTTGTGTACACCATCACTTCCGTAATGCTGATGTGCTTGCAGATGTGCTTGCTTATATGTATGCAAGCATATCAGTGAGATGTACATCATCTTTGAGGTGACGATGTAATCATAATGTACAGTGGAGAAGACATACAACAGGCAGAAGTATGCAGGTTTTTTACGACTCTGCCACCAGTGTAAATAAAACTCACTGACAGAATTTCACGTTTTTATCCTCAAAGGTAACTTTCCTAAATAAACAACTGTATCATTAGCAAAAGACACAACATAATCTACGCTGTCCTTCGCCTGGTACTGTGAAAAGGAGTCTGTACTCTCCACCACAACCAGCTATGTAAATAAACGATTCTCCGCCTGACGATGGTGATGTGAACCATCTAAACGGGTAGTGGCAAAATAAAGAAGTGACTGGCACAGAAAAATGTTATATTCGTAAGAAGGAGCTTGCTGGTGCCTTCAGAACTCAGGAGTATTTGCTGAGGATACTGTCTTTGAACTATTAGGTGGATAGACAGTTTGTATCGAGCTCTTTTACTATAGTCTGAGGTAAGTAGATGATGATTCACAGGCTCACCAATCGGGCACAACGGACCGCCGTGTCATCCATCAACCAATGGCCTCATTAGTTGCGGTATGGAGGGGATGGGGTCAGCACGCCACACTCCCGGCCGTTGTCAGGTTAGAAGAGACCTGGTGCCGCTATTACTCGGCCAAGCAGCTCCCCAGCTGACATCGTCACGAGGGTGAGCGCACGGCGTTCCAGACCGCCCACCAAGGAAAAAAAAAAAAAAAAAAAAAAAACCCTTAGGTACGTGGAATCGAACCTGTGTGCTCGAAATGGCTGTCAGCCTCGCCGATCAAACAGCTACGGAGGCGAACAAACGGTTTTTAATCAGCTGAAAATAAATTTCTTTAACCAGCTGTTACGTAAACTGTGGACAAGTTGGCTAACCAGATGGTCATGCAGTGTTTATTAAAAATCTATCATAGTTGCAGTACATGTATTTTGGCGAACAGTTTAGAACAGACTGCTTCGTTCTAAGGCCTGACATACTGAAGCTGTATTGAAAGCGCCTAATCTTAATGACAACCACTTGAAATTGGCAACACGTACATCACACACTGTGGATGGTTAAATATCATAATATCCATCCGAGGAAAAGATGAGAGCTGCTGACATATAACATATGCCTGCCATATTGTCTGTAGTCCAGCTCACTATATAGCATATCACATATCAATGAAGCAGAACTCTGGCTGTAAAGTATAATGCAAAATTTCTCCTGAAGACAAAAATGTGAAATTTGTACGAAAATTTTCGCTGCCACCTAATGACGTGCCTAGGCCTGAAACGATGTGGTTTGCGCGTTATATGGCGGCTGTGTGATTCCTTCTGCGGAGAGAGAGAAGCAGAATATTGTACTGCGTCGCTAGCGTGCTGTTAGTTGCGGTTCTCACTGAAGCGATACGACATGCGATACGATATGTAGCAATAAAGGTCATACGACAGGATGGTTATCCGTGTAACACTCCTGTTCTTACAGGAGTGATGTGACAAGCAACAAGATACAGCAGGCGCCAATAGCCTCACGCGTGGTGTGTCGCTGCCAGCCTCTTTGTGGGCAACCTCCAAATATATCACTATTTACTCGAGATATGGCTCTCTTTCCAGCGTTACAAACAATTTCGATATATTAGCTACGTTTGGTGTGCAGCAGTGTATGACGTGCGTTTTACTAATTTCGAAGTATCACGGCAACAACAGAGAGGAAACCAGTTCATTACCAAGCTGTGACATCAGTCCGTAGGAGGAAAAATAAAGAAATAATTACTTTTACCGAGTAGTTTGCTCAAAATCAAATGAGACACACTGCTTAGCGGAAAACATGTGCGAATCCCAAATCAGTAGTTTTTAATTTTTTATACAAAAAGTAAAAATTTTCTGAGTAACTAAATACAGAGACGGATGTGGCTTAGCTTCATATATATTATTGGTCCCCAACCTGGGGGTAATTACCCCGAGCAGGTAAAATGAAATTTTCTGAGGGGTAAAAACTAAACGATTCGATTCTGTTTGTCATGAAAGTAATTCATTTTTAAAAAATCATTACTATTATCAAAATTTTGTAAGACTCTAATAATAATTATGTAAGTTATCAATAATAAGTGTTTCTCAATTAGCAGCGTTAATGTAGTGGAGGTTACAGGTTCCTCACATAGTCCACTCGCTACACATGTATGTTGTGGCTTGTCCCGTACATCGCTGACGTTAAAAATTAAACACACATATTACAAATGCTAAATATCTCAAGAAAATGTCTTCTCCAGGTTGTAGATAGTACCTGCAGTAGTCCAGATATCACTTCATTACTCACTTCGAAACAGATAAATGAATCAATTAACAGCACGACACAGTAAAATGGAAACGCCGTGAGGCTAGGGCCTCCCGTGGGGTAGACCGTTCGCCTCGTGCAAGTCTTTCGAGTTGACGCCACTTCGGCGACTTGCGTGTCGATGGGGATGAAAGGATGATGATAAGGACAACACAACACCCAGTCCCTGAATGGAGAAAATCTCCGACCCAGCCGGGAATCGAACCCGGGCCGTTAGGTATGACACTCCGTCGCGCTGACCACTTTTTTTTCTTTTATTTTCTTTTTTTTTGTTCATGGCTGATCGTTGTATTTGGTCGTTTCGGACGTCACATGACATCCGTTGAAGTTCGTTGTCGATCCTTTCACTCACTTTTTTATTACAGAGGCCAACCAGCTCTCTGACCGAACACGTTGAGCTACCGTGCCGGCATCCACTCAGCTACCAAGGGCGGACACGACACAGTAGTAACTACGTAAGAAGTACTATTATGCTGCACACAGTGTTGTTATTATTATTATTATTATTAGTAATACTACTAGTGGCTGTAGTCAGACAGAAAGCATTAACAGCCTGAAGTCTTAAAATTTCTGCGTTCAGAAGTAAGGAGTCCAGCATTCAAGTGATTTATGAACAGTAGGTACAGCGCACATTTTTAATTTGGTTGCTTTTAAATGGGGTTGCAGTCTGCAGGTCAGCCAAGTGCTGCAGTGGAGAGGATTAATGCAGGGGGAAGTATATTTTGTAACAAGTGCCTAACCTCACCATGGATAGTTAGCTTTCTTATATGTAGAGGAGTTGCGGGTATCATTTCCGACGCACCACAAATTTCTTCGTCATTCATTCTGACGCTCACGCATCGGCTCGCACACACACACACACACACACACACACACACACACACACACACACACACACACACAAATATCATTTATATTCCATCACTTTATAAATGACAGTGTTGCAGGAAAAGTCTTTCATTCTACAGTTTAGTTACAGGGTGTTTCAAAAATGACCGGTATATTTCAAACGGCAATAAAAACTAAACGAGCAGCGATAGAAATACACCGTTTGTTGCAATATGCTTGGGACAACAGTAATTTTCAGGCAAACAAACTTTCGAAATTACAGTAGTTACAATTTTCAACAACAGATGGCGCTGCGGTCTGGGAAACTATAGTACGATATTTTCCACATATCCACCATGCGTAGCAATAATATGGCGTAGTCTCTGAATGAAATTACCCGAAACCTTTGACAACGTGTCTGGCGGAATGGCTTCACATGCAGATGAGATGTACTGCTTCAGCTGTTCAATTGTTTCTGGATTCTGGCGGTACACCTGGTCTTTCATGTGTCCCCACAGAAAGAAGTCACAGGGGTTCATGTCTGGCGAATAGGGAGGCCAATCCACGCCGCCTCCTGTATGTTTCGGATAGCCCAAAGTAATCACACGATCATCGAAATATTCATTCAGGAAATTAAAGACGTCGGCCGTGCGATGTGGCCGGGCACCATCTTGCATAAACCACGAGGTGTTCGCCGTGTCGTCTAAGGCAGTTTGTACCGCCACAAATTCACGAAGAATGTCCAGATAGCGTGATGCAGTAATCGTTTCGGATCTGAAAAATGGGCCAATGATTCCTTTGGAAGAAATGGCGGCCCAGACCAGTACTTTTTGAGGATGCAGGGACGATGGGACTGCAACATGGGGCTTTTCGGTTCCCCATATGCGCCAGTTCTGTTTATTGACGAAGCCATCCAGGTAAAAATAAGCTTCGTCAGTAAACCAAATGCTGCCCACATGCATATAGCCATCATCAATCCTGTGCACTATATCGTTAGCGAATGTCTCTCGTGCAGCAATGCTAGCGGCGCTGAGGGGTTGCCGCGTTTGAATTTTGTATGGATAGAGGTGTAAATTCTGGCGCATGAGACGATACGTGGACGTTGGCGTCATTTGGACCGCAGCTGCAACACGGCGAACGGAAACCCGAGGCCGCTGTTGGATCACCTGCTGCACTAGCTGCGCGTTGCCCTCTGTGGTTGCCGTACGCGGTCGCCCTACCTTTCCAGCACGTTCATCCGTCACGTTCCCAGTCCGTTGAAATTTTTCAAACAGATCCTTTATTGTATCGCTTTTCCGTCCTTTGGTTACATTAAACCTCCGTTGAAAACTTCGTCTTGTTGCAACAACACTGTGTTCTAGGCGGTGGAATTCCAACACCAGAAAAATCCTCTGTTCTAAGGAATAAACCATGTTGTCTACAGCACTCTTGCACGTTGTGAACAGCACACCCTTACAGCAGAAAGACGACGTACAGAATGGCGCACCCACAGACTGCGTTGTCTTCTATATCTTTCACATCACTTGCAGCGCCATCTGTTGTTGAAAATTGTAACTACTGTAATTTCTAAAGTTTGTCCGCCTGAAAATGTACCATTGTCCCAAGCATATTGCAACAAACGGTGTATTTCTATCGCTGCTCGTTTAGTTTTTATTGCCATTTCAAATATACCGGTCATTTTTGTAACACCCTGTATGTGCTAAAATTGGTGGTAGTGTGGGGAGTGGGTGGCAGCAGACGCCAAGAGGGGAAGGCGGGAGTATTAGCTAATACTTAACTGCACTCGAGGTTAAGGTCTTGGAAAGGTTCGGAACCACTGATCTACATCAAACAATTTTTTTAGTCATATCAGATGAATGAAATCTCCCTCCCCGTGTATCGCACGATACAGATAGGTGGAGCAACCAACACTCCGTGTTGTGCTGGGCGATACGGCAGAGAATAGTATCGGCGTTGTATCACTGTTGTCACATTGTGAACCAGTTGAGTCTCTTCGACTGCGTTTCTACGCGCACCACCAGCGGGGGCTGTTTCACGCCGCATCGCGAGCCGCATAACGTATCGAACTGCACATAGTATCGTCTCAGTGGGAAGATGGGAATCACGCTTCAGTCTCTACCCAACGTCTCACACAGGATCCAGCCGTTGCACTCCCTGGTTAACTGGCCTCGCTGGGGTAAGCGCTGCACTGGGCCACTATTTCTGCTTCTGACTTTCCCTAGTCGAGTTTACTCGCTCGGAAAACTGTTCCTGTCCGTCCATAACGTAATACTTGTCATGTTTGCTTTACGCCATCCGAAAGTACTTTTATACAGGGTGTTTCGAGCAAGAGTGTGCAAAAATTTAACAGGACTTATGGGACGCTCCGCTGAACAATTTGAGGTAGGGAACCTCGGGTTGGAGAAGCCAGCTTAAGGAAATAAAAGTAATAAAAACACATTACTGTCGACTTTTTCATTTACATTAGTTATAGTTAACTGCAAATACCACCATTGTCACTTTGTTCTGCATCTGTAATGCATCTTACAAAAGTGCTGAAACTGACGGCCATCAGCCTCAATGCAAGCATGACATCGGCGAACAAAATTCTGACGCACCCTGGCAAATATCCCTGGTGTGTTTCGAATTACACACAGGCAGCTACAATTCTGGCAACTAATTCCACCTCCGTATCCACTGGTGTCTCATGTACAAGTGACTTCAGATACCCACGAAGGAAATAATCATATAAATTAGGAAATGGTTCAAATGGCTCTGAGCACTATGCGACTTAACATCTGAGGTCATCAGTCCCCTAGAACTTAGAACTACTTGAACCTAACTAACCTAAAGACAGTACACACATCCATGCCCTAGGCAGGATTCGAACCTGCGACCGTAGCGGTCGCGCGGTTCCCAGACTGAAGCGCCTAGAACCGCTCGGCCACACTGGCCGGCCATATAAATTAAGGTCAGGTGCCCTTCAAGCAATGGAACAGGACCTCCCCTTCCAATCCAGCGACCAGAAAATACAACATTGGGATCTGAAACTTCCTGGCAGATTAAAACTGTGTGCCCGACCGAGACTCGAACTCGGGACCTTTGCCTTTCAAGTCTCGGTCGGGCACACAGTTTTAATCTGCCAGGAAGTTTCATATCAGCGCACACTCCGCTGCAGAGTGAAAATCTCATTCTGGAAACACTGGGATCGTTGCGGACAACCACACTGAAATGAGGCGGTGCATCGTCATGTTACCTCCACATCCTCTCACAGACAGCCAAGCGTACGCTCTCTAACAACTCGGGCAGAACTTTTCTCATCAACCCCAAGAACAGGTGGTTGCCAGGTAGAAGATAGGGTCCAATGAGGTTGTCACCTACAATGCCAGTCCAGCTAATCACACCAAGACGAACTTGATGGTGTGCTTCTACTACAGCGTGAGAGTTTCTTGTTCGAAATACCATCACCATCAAATGAGGCCTCGTCAGTAAACAGCACGATATGGAGGAAATTTGGTCGATCAATCCATTGTTGGAGCAACCACTGACGGAATGCGAACCTTGGTGCAACATCAGTCACAAGCATTGCATGGAATCGCTAGGGGTGATATGGTTGTGACTGTTGTTCTTGTAGTACTCGCACACCCTAGTGCGTGCAACGCCCATTTCACGTGCAATACGACGAGTACTTGTAGTGGGATCCGCTGCAGCACGCTCCAGCACCTCCTTTTCAAAATCGGGCGTGAGAGTGGTCCTCATGTCGCCTCGTCCCTCGATTCTTTTTTCCAATGAACCAGTCTCCCGCATTCGTCAATCCAGAGAAATAAACACTCGCCGTGAAAGATGGTACCTGTCAGGATATCGTTCTCTGTACGACCTTTCAGCAGCGAAATCATTGTAACCTACTTCCTCAACCACAAGACGCATCTCAGTGAGTTCTGCGAAACTGTACCGGTACTGCTCCGTTGTATCGCACTGTAAGTCTCTCAATAGCTCTCAAGGAGGGTAGGACGTCAAACGGGCCGACTTGGAGCAGGAGAGGCATTGCAGGGCATTTTCATTTCCACTGTCTACACTTTTACAAATAAATTCATAAAACTTTGTCAGCATGGTTCAAATGGTTCTGAGCACTATGGGACTTAACAGCTATGGTCATCAGTCCCCTAGAACTTAGAACTACTTAAACCTAACTAACTTAAGGACAGCACACAACACCCAGTCATCACGAGGCAGAGAAAATCCCTGACCCCGCCGGGAATCGAACCCGGGAACCCGGGCGTGGGAAGCGAGAACGCTACCGCACGACCACGAGCTACGGACTTTGTCAGCATGACCAGGAAGGATTCAGAATTTACACTCACAGCAGTGGAAGTTCGAAATCATAACAAAAATAAATTTTTTTACATGTGAAATTTCATCATTTTTTTCACTTCCTAATGGCAGAATTTGTTGCTATAGGTACACTTTTCTTCATAAGGAAGAGAGATTCTTCGATGAATTTTGCACAGCATACAAACCATACTCAAAGGTATATGAAACTGTAGAATTTTACAAATCTATTAAACACTGTGGTAAAAATTGAGGTAATTAACTAGAAAATATGTGTTTTTTTAAACATGAAGTTTAAAATACAACAGCTCATTCGTTTTTTCATAAATTAAAACAAATTCTAGAGTTTCATACACCTGTAAGTATGGTTTGTATGCAGTGCAAAATTCATCGAAGAATCTCTCTAGCTTATGAAGAAAAGTGTTCCTATAGCAACAAATGCAGGCGTTAGTAAGTGAAAAAATTATGAAATTTCGCACGTAAAAAATGTATTTTGTTATGTTTTCGAACTTCCACTGCAATGGGTGTGAATCCTGAATCCTTCCTGGTCATGCTGACAAAGTTTTATGAATTTATTTGTAAAAGTATAAACACTGGAAATTAAAATGTCCTGAGATGCCTCTCCTGTTCCAAGTCGGCCCGTTTGACGTCCTACCCCCCTTAGTAATGAGTGGGTCTGTCGTTCATTCATAGCACGTTGTATCATGGGGCAATGTGAATACGATACGACAGAGCCATCTTATGGACAAGTAAAGTAAACAGAACCTGCATCATGATTTCTTAATAATCAGGCGTGTTCTTCTTGTTTCCTTGCAGGGAATAATGAATGTACCTGTAAATAGATAGCCCGGTACGTGTAAACTTGTATGCATGTTACTTTTAAATAAACTGGAAAACATTAATCCTAGACAAAGCTGTAGACAAGATTACTTCCAGATCTCCTTAAACAGACTTTTCTGACCCCAGGTTCTTTACATCAAATTCCGTCATGTTACATTTTTGCACGCTCTTACAGAAACATACTGTAGTGGCTGCCGAGGTATCCAATGAGATCGACGCCCCACAAATTATCTACCACGCAACCACATTACTGGTTGCTAAGGGCAAGAGGGGGCCGGGCTGGAGGTATTCAATGGTGTAGTTACAGAGCATAATTCAAAGAGCGTAGTTGAAATGCTTAGTCCGTGAGTAACTTTGAATATTGCTACAGTGATAGTGGTGTTGATACGAAGTAGATCGGTGGCAACGATGAACAAACCAAACATTGCATTATTTCCACAACAACAATTGCCGAAGTTGATTATTTCAGGAAAGATCCAAGGAATTTTGCGGATGAAATACTAGCGTTTCTGCAGGATGAGTCAGTGGAATGTGTAGAGTCACCTCCTCTGCACTGCGCGTACAATGCACATGAGGAACACTAGTATGACTATACGTGTTTAACAAGTGAAAGCATTACTGAAACAGTATCATCGTCATTGACGGATAGGAAGCCACAAATTCCGTCTCCTGTGAAACGCAGTAAAGGACACTCCCCGTCCAAGGAGCGGGTTCAAATTCGTTCAAATGGCTCTGAGCACTATGGGACTTAACATCTTAGGTCATCACTCCCCTAGAACTTAGAACTACTTAAACCTAACTAACCTAAGGACATCACACACATCCATGCCCGAGGCAGGATTCGAACCTGCGACCGCAGCGGTCGCGCGGTTCCAGACTGTAGCGCCTAGAACCCCTCGGCCACCCAGGCCGGCCAAGGAGCGGGTACTAAACATAATTACGTACATGGAAGATCACCCGAAGCATAGCAGAAAACCGATTATGAACAGATTTCGAATACGCCCGTCGCAATATGATCATGTAGTGCACAAGAAAAAACATCGGATATTCAACGAGGGCAAGGCCCACTTGTTACAAAACTTGTTTGTGCGTTTCAAGGATGCTCGATACAATTTACAGGTTGTGCATAATAGTGACCTACAACGTTATGCACATCGAACTGCGCACGCCATAGATGACAGTGATTTCAAGGAAGTCAGTCGATGACTGCAGAACTTCAAACAGTGCTACAGAACTGGAAGACGTAGGATAATGCAATTTCAAACAATCCATCAAACTTGATGATGCACAGCAAACTGGAGAACCGACCAGAAAATTTGCAGGTGAGATAAACTTCTCCCATCTTTGAACAAGGAATTTGATTTCAACTCCGACCAGTCGAGATTTGAAGAGGAAATGCATGTGAAAGGAACGCTGGAAAATAAAGATATCAGTAGAGTTGTATCAAGATCAACTAACATCAATGCCTTAAAGCATTCGTATTCAGATATGCCTACTGTTAATGTGGAAGGAAACTGGCTGAGAAGTTATTTATTGTACTGCGAAAAGCTGGAGGGGCTCCGCCTCATACGATTCTTTCTCATGTGCGTATCTTGCAAGGGCAGTAGGGAATATTTACGTCACAGCAAGCAGGAGTGGAAAAATGGGCGTAATAGAACTGCAGATATGGTATGAGCACTGCTCTTTGAGCGATAGCTGGTTCAAATAACTTGCTTTTGGTTGATTCCTGGTCTGCGTATAAAAATCAATCTCCTTTAGGAGAAACTATCCCCCCTGAAAAGTGTGTGACATTGCAGTTCATACCACCTGAAGCCGCTGGACGTATTCAGCCTCTGAATGTTTGCTTTTTCCCTGCCGATAAAACATATTATCGCACTATTTTCAGCTACAAAAATGGTTCAAATGGCTCTGAGCACTATGGGACTTGACATCTTAGGTGATCAGTCCCCTAGAACTTAGAACTACTTAAACCTAACTAACCCAAAGACATCACACACATCCATGCCCGAGGCAGGATTCGAACCTGCGACCGTAGCAGTCCCGCGGTTCCGGACTGCAGCGCCTAGAACCGCACGGCCACGGTGGCCGGCTTTTCAGCTACGCCTTAAACGATAGCCAGTTCCACGACAAACTGTTTCGCATTCGGTTGGATACCATTATAGTCCATCAGTTCTTATCACCCCTTTACACCAGTATGATTCTATATGCATTCTTTAAGAGTGGATAACCATCTTAACATCCTGCACGGTTTGTAACTCCCAAAGAGTTCGCTTTCGGTCTTGATGGAGTGAACCTTTGTGATTACTGTGAGGCGTCATTTTTCATTCGGTATTCATGGTGCAAGTTAATGCTTTGTTTCCAACAATTCTCGAACGTCGATGATGATCATTTTGTAAAGCGTAATATATACTTCTCATAGAAGGCTGATCTCTGCAGCTCCCGAAAATTCATTTTCTGTCGGCCTCTTGAGGCATATGGTTAATCATAAGCAGCTAATATTTTTTCTGTCATAATTGTTAACACAACACTTTCAAATGAATCTTAGTAAAGATCGTATATGCGACCTTGAACTCAAGGAATTCCTCGTGAACAAACATGAAAATGAGCTTTAAATGATACACGCGCATCGCAAAACGCGTGCTATAGGCAGATGCGTCAGAATGGCTGGATCGTCACGTGGTTAACTTCGTACGTGCACCCCGCTATAGTTACGGTGAAATAAATCTTCAATTCAATAAGTGTGCCTAGTAGCAATTATTACACGAACAGCTGCGATGCTTTCAATACATCACGGATAAAATCGTTTCTGACAACAGATTACGACAGGGCGTTATTGGCGGTGGTGGGAGTATAGACAAGTTTAACCGTGTTTAACCTTGTTTCTAGGGTAAAAGCGAGGAGGGCTACCCTTATTCAGACTGATTACGTAAATGTGGCCAGCGCATAAAATTAATCTGGGTCCACTAATAAAATTTCGTAGTAAATATGGAGATCAATAGGCAGCGTACATCGCTTCGCGCGACACACATCGCGAAGAGTGCGTGGGTTATGACCGCCGGCCACCAATGAGACTCCGTGTGGCGTCACGGAAGCTCCGAGGATGGCATGACTGGAACGTTTCAAACTCAAATGGTCCGTACTTAAAGGGCCTCCAATATAATATTGGACAAAATGAGTTACTGTCAGAATAATACACCCTGGAACCAACCCATGGCAAGACCTCAGTCGTATCCCCAGAAAGCGGAGAAACCGATACAAGCATATTGTGATACCTCTAAGAACAAGTAGCAGTTGCAACTGAGGCGTAGTGTCTTCTTACGAAGTGACAGAACAATGGAACAAAGTGGTGTAAAACCCGAAAAGACTCAGAAATGGATCCTTTTGGAAGAAAAGAGATGTACTGTAAGGGGCAGTACAAGGAAAAGCCCATATTCCCGTTGAAATAAAGGATAAAAGATCTGTATCTGTTCTCGGACAGTTGTGTCGTGAACAAAAAAAAGTCTGGACTAAACTGATTGTCTCTATCAACGACAGGTCGTTTTCAGAAGGTATGAGGGTCACTCCAAAAGAAATGCACACCACTTTTTTCTGAAATCCATCTTTTATTCTACATGTTTGAAAGTTTCACTGTGAGTAGATACATCCTTTAGGAACAATATTTTCATTTCTCCACATAATTTTCATCCCTCTCAACTGCCTTACGCCATCTTGGAACCAGCGCCTGTATACCCGCACGGTAAAATTCTGAACCAACCTGTTAGAGCCACTGTTTGTCAGCGTGCACACGAGAGTCATCATCTTCAAACCTTGTTCCACTAAGAGACTCTTTCAGTTTCCCAAAGAGATGATAGTCACATGGAGCCAGGTCAGGACTGTAAGGCGGGTGTTTCAGCGTTGTCCATCCCAGTTTTGTGATCGCTTCCATGGTTTTTTGACTGACATGTGCCCGTGCATTGTCGTGCAACAGCAAAACATCCTGCTTTTGCCGATGTTGTCGACCACGACTTGAAGTTTCTTCAATGTCGTCACATTTGCATCAGAATTTATGGTGGTTCCACTTGGCATGATGTCCACAAGCAAGAGTCCTTCGGAATCGAAAAACACCGTAGCCACAACTTTTCCAGCAGAAGGTGTGGTTTTGAATTTTTTTTTCTTGGGTGAATTTTGCATGATTCCACTCTATTGATTGCTTCTTCTTCTCTGGTGAAAAATGATGGAGCCATGTTACATCACCTGTCACAATTCTTCCAAGAAATTCATCTCCATCATTCTCGTACTGTTCCAAAAGTTCGCTGCATACCGTTTTTCTTGTTTCTTTGTGAGCCACTGTCAACATCCTGGGAACCCACCTGGCACAAACCTTTTTTAACGCGAACACTTTCAGTATTCTGCAAACAATTCCTTCCCCTGTCCCAACGTAGCGTGACAATTCGTTCACTGTGATGGGTCTGTCAGGAGTCACCAATTCGTTAACTCTGTGCACATTGCTGGAGTGTGTGCAGTACGAGGCCTGCCGCTGCGAGGACAATCCTCAATACTGCCGTGCCAGCTTTCATCACGTAACCTGCTTGCCCACCGAATAACTGTACTGCGATCGACAGCAGCATCTCCATACACCTTTTTCAACCTCTTGTGGATGTTACCCACTGTCTCGTTTTTACAGCATAGGAATTCTATGACAGCACATTGCTTCTGACGAACGTCAAGTGTAGCAGCCATCTTGAAGACATGCTGTTGCGGCGCCACTCACGGGAACAGGTTGAACTAAGTTTGAAAACAAGAGGGAAGTATGTATCTACACACTGTAAAACTTTCACTCATGCAGAATGAAAACTGTATTTTTACAAAAATAGTGTGCATTTCTTTTGAAGTGACTATCGTAGAACACAGTTTCTCTATTAGGCGCCATTTGTAATTATTTCTTTTGTACCAGTTATCAATGTGTTTCAAGTTCTGGATCTTGCTGATATTCCTGTTTCTTCTGACAAAAGTATAAGCAAAAATTGACAAATTGTGTCAAAGTATGTCAAATCATACAGAAAGGGCATGAGTACGTCTTTATTTCAACACACATACTAGGCTAACGTGTGAACACCAAGTAGTGTTTCAAAGTAACATTAAGCATACAATTGGTATAATATTGGATGGTTTTATAATTCTTAAAAGATACTATGAGTTAGAATTTTTTTTCGTTTTCCTCAAAACTTACTCAGGTGGACTGAGGGAGTTTCTGTATGAACAGCATTCAGCTGCAGCAAGAAGCTCAGCGCCGCTGATCTCTGCTTACATTATTCAGAAAGTGTATGGTAGGACCTGATGAAACTACAATAGTTCAGGCGTAACTATGCATTATTTGAACGCTCTGAGAGATGGCTGATCAGAAATACAACTTATGAAACATTACCCACTTTATTACAAGAATAAAAAAAAGATTTAGTTAACTTCACACATTCCATTGCCACAGAAATGTGTCATGTATTTACAACGGTCTGAACAGTAGAGCATCGCTGGATGGACACAATTACAAACTCTTCCTGCGAAGTAAAAGTTCAACGTTTACAAAAGTACAGTTGCATCGGAGACTCGAATAGCACTGGTATCCTAACTAGATGATGCTGAGTGCTTCATTGGAGGACACAAACTGTGGGAGAGCGAGTCCATACTCGGCCCTATATCGACCACCATGCAAAGACGCTGCAGTGTTGAGGCAGAGGGCGCGTCTTCAGGAATGCCTCCCATTCGTAGTTGCAGGTTGCAGAAAAACATCACCATCGTCTGTGATACTGAAGAGCGTTGCCGACTTTGATGTGGCATCAAGATTTTCGGACGACTCCAGTGTGTGTGTGTGTGTGTGTGTGTGTGTGTGTGTGTGTGTGTGCGTGTGTGTGAAGGGGAGACTGGGAGAGAGGAGGGAGGGATAGAGAGAGAGAGAGAGAGAGAGAGAGTAGATAAAAGGACAATGTGTAAAATGCGAAATGCTGACAAGTATTTGCTTTCGTGCACTCAAAGCAACTCGATCGCATCGCGCAAACAGCCACAGCCTGCCCTTGATGTCACCCCTGAATTCCCATCGCAGAAAGTTTTACGAAGGCGGTGTGTATGTGAGAAGCGCGGCCATTTCTGTACTGCTCACCACCAGTTACAGGATGGGGCCCTTGCAGTGGGCGTGCCGCAATGCAGATCATTGGAGACACGTGCTCTATACGGATGGATCTCGGTTTAACTTACGAAATATCGGCAGATATTTCTGATTTGGCTGGAAACCGGAACAACGTCATCAGCAATGAATCATACACTATCTGACGAAAAGTATCCGGACAAAAACACATGTAATGCGGAATTGACCACTAGATGTCACGAGAAATATGTCACCGCTATCAAGGAGGCTGGGAGTACTGTACTGTCAGCAGAAAGGTAGTAAGATCAGAATGTGTCAGTATGGTGAGCTCAGTCATTTCGAAAGCGAGCTAGTCGTTGGATGTCATCCGAATAACAAATCCATCAAGGGCATTTCAACCCTTCTAAACCTGCCCAACTCGTCTGTTGGTGATATGATTGTATCGTGGAAACATGAAGGAACATCTACAGTTAAACCAAGGGCAGGCGCCAGCCGGCGTGGCCGAGCGGTTCTAGGCGCTTCAGGCTGGAACCGAGCGACCGCTGCTGTCGCAGGTTCGAATCCTGCCTTGGGCATGTATGTGTGTGATGTCCTTAGGTTAGTTCGGTTTAAGTAGTTCTAAGTTCTAGGGGACTGATGACCTCAGATGTTAAGTCCCATAGCGCTTAGAGCCATTTAGAGCCAAGGGCAGGCAAACCTCATCTACTGATGAAAACGGACAGCCGAACACTAAGTAAAAAATCGCATGAAATCAGCGGGAGAAATCAGTCGTGAGTTCCAAACTGCTACAACGAGTCCAGAAAGGACAATGACTGTGCGTAGACAGTGGTCCAGCTGCTCCTCACAAGTGGTGGTTAAGGCGGTGGATGACTGGAAACGAATTATTTGAATGATGAATCAGGCTAAATCCTCTGGCAATCCTAAAGGAGGGGGGGGGGGGGGGTTGACGAATACCTGGATAACGTTATCTGCCATCAAATGTAGTGCCAACAGAGAAGTACGGAGGAGTGGTGTTACGGTGTGGGGGTGCTTTTTATGGTTAGGGTATGATCCCCTTCTGTGCTTAACAAAAAGCTAAATGCGGAAGGATATGAACATACCCTATAGCATTGTCTGCTACGAACAGTAGAGGTGCAGTTCGTAGATGATGACTGATTATATAAGCACAGCAATGAACCCTGTCATGAAGACAGGCAAGTGCTTTGTCGACAATAATGTTCCTAAAGCCGACTGGGGTGGCCGTGCGGTTCTAGGCGCTACAGTGTGGAACCGCGCGACCGCTACGTCGCAGGTTCGAATCTTGCCTTGGACATGGATGTATGTGATGACCTTAGGTTTAAGTAGTTCTAAGTTCTAGAGGGCTGAAGACATCAGATATTATGTCCCATAGTGCTCAGAGCGATTTGAACTACACTCCTGGAAATTGAAATAAGAACGCCGTGAATTCATTGTCCCAGGAAGGGGAAACTTTATTGACACATTCCTGGGGTCAGATACATCACATGATCACACTGACAGAACCACAGGCACATAGACACAGGCAACAGAGCATGCACAATGTCGGCACTAGTACAGTGTATATCCACCTTTCGCAGCAATGCAGGCTGCTATTCTCCCATGGAGACGATCGTAGAGATGCTGGATGTAGTCCTGTGGAACGGCTTGCCATGCCATTTCCACCTGGCGCCTCAGTTGGAACAGCGTTCGTGCTGGACGTGCAGACCGCGTGAGACGACGCTTCATCCAGTCCCAAACATGCTCAATGGGGGACAGATCCGGAGATCTTGCTGGCCAGGGTAGTTGACTTACACCTTCTAGAGCACGTTGGGTGGCACGGGATACATGCGGACGTGCATTGTCCTGTTGGAACAGCAAGTTCCCTTGCCGGTCTAGGAATGGTAGAACGATGGGTTCGATGACGGTTTGGATGTACCGTGCACTATTCAGTGTCCCCTCGACGATCACCAGTGGTGTACGGCCAGTGTAGGAGATCGCTCCCCACACCATGATGCCGGGTGTTGGCCCTGTGTGCCTCGGTCGTATGCAGTCCTGATTGCGGCGCTCACCTGCACGGCGCCAAACACGCATACGACCATCATTGGCACCAAGGCAGAAGCGACTCTCATCGCTGAAGACGACACGTCTCCATTCGTCCCTCCATTCACGCCTGTCGCGACACCACTGGAGGCGGGCTGCACGATGTTGGGGCGTGAGCGGAAGACGGCCTAACGGTGTGCGGGACCGTAGCCCAGCTTCATGGAGACGGTTGCGAATGGTCCTCGCCGATACCCCAGGAGCAACAGTGTCCCTAATTTGCTGGGAAGTGGCGGTGCGGTCCCCTACGGCACTGCGTAGGATCCTACGGTCTTGGCGTGCATCCGTGCGTCGCTGCGGTCCGGTCCCAGGTCGACGGGCACGTGCACCTTCCGCCGACCACTGGCGACAACATCGATGTACTGTGGAGACCTCACGCCCCACGTGTTGAGCAATTCGGCGGTACGTCCACCCGGCCTCCCGCATGCCCACTATACGCCCTCGCTCAAAGTCCGTCAACTGCACATACGGTTCACGTCCACGCTGTCGCGGCATGCTACCAGTGTTAAAGACTGCGATGGAGCTCCGTATGCCACGGCAAACTGGCTGACACTGACGGCGGCGGTGCACAAATGCTGCGCAGCTAGCGCCATTCGACGGCCAACACCGCGGTTCCTGGTGTGTCCGCTGTGCCGTACGTGTGATCATTGCTTGTACAGCCCTCTCGCAGGGTCCGGAGCAAGTATGGTGGGTCTGACACACTGGTGTCAATGTGTTCTTTGTTCCATTTCCGGGAGTGTATTTTTTGTTCCTAAAATGGAACCACTCTGGGATGTGTTAGAACGCCGACTTCACTCCTAGGCGCCAGCGTCCAACACCGCTACCCTCTCTGATTACAGGACTTAAGAAAGAATGGACTGTCGTTCCTCTACGGACATTCCGACACCTCACTGAAAGTTTCCTCAGCGGAGTTCAAGCCGTCATAAATGCGAAGATTAGACACACCCATCTTAATGTCCACTAGTAGGTATCGGGATTCTGTTGATCAGGTAGTGTACAGGACGGTGACATTCCCTGCCAAAACAACACTGAGCTGGACTTTCACGTTTCCATTTCTCCCAACAAGATACTGCCAGCGCAAGTCATAGACATCGTAGGTAAAAGCAACTGGCATCGCAGAATTTCTGTATTGCTGGTGAGAAAATGTTACCTGCACAGTGCCATATCTATTTTGAACATCTGCCACATGTTTTAAATGGAAGGATTTTATTTATGGGACGTAATAAAATGGTTCAAATGGCTCTGAGCACTATGGGACTCAACTGCTGTGGTCATAAGTCCCCTAGAACGTAGAACTACTTAAACCTAACTAACCTAAGGACATCACACACATCCATGCCCGAGGCAGGATTCGAACCTGCGACCGTAGCGGTCGTGCGGTTCCAGACTGTAGCGCCTTTAACCGCTCGGCCACTCCGGCCGGCGGGACGTAATATATTCGACAAATTGTTAAACGGTTTATCGTAATTAATGGTGAAACTGATACTGGTGGAAGTATATGACAACAGAAGTAAAAACTATCCGATAGGCATGACTACAGAAACGAGATAATTATTGATGTGTGGTTACGAGCCTGCACAAACTTCAGTATGAGATATTGTCGTCATTGATGGGACCCTGTGTAATTTTGCTGGTGATGAAAGACTATAGGTAACACGCCAGTATGGAACGAGACTGATAGGTCGAGCAGGGCTTGCATCTTGTCCTCCAAGATCATCACTTGATCTCACTCGATTGGATTTCTCTGTCTGGAGTTATCTCAAAAGTGGAATGTACAGCGGCGAATTTTGCAGTTCTTCTCAAGATTTAGGAAATGATGAGGGGGCGTTTAAAAAGAGATGAGTGCAGCGCTACACTGACGTGACAAAAGTCATTGGATGCCTCCTAATATCGTGTCGGACCCCCTTTTTCTCGGCGCAGTGGAGCAACTCGACTCGACGTTGCATGGACTTGGCAAGTCGTTGGAAGTTCTTTGTAGAAATATTGAGCCATGCTGCCTCTATAGCCGTCCATAACGCGAAAGTTATGCAGGACTTTATGCTCTGAATTCTCGATTACATTCCATAGTCGCTGAATGAGATTTATATCGGGCGATCTGGGTGGCCAAATCATTGGCTCGAATTGTGCAGAATGTTCTTTCAACCTATCACAACCAACTGTGGCCCGGTGACATGATGCATTGTCATCTATAAAAATTCCATCGTTGTTAGGGAACACGAGGTCCATGAATGGCTACAAATGATCGCCAAGTAGACAACCATAACCATTTTCAGTCAGTGTTCGTTTCAGTTCGACGAGAGGACCCAGTCCATTCCATGTAAACACAGCCTACATAATTATGGAGCCACCACCATCTTGTACTGTGTCTCATTGATAACGTGGGCCCGTGGCTTCGAGAGGTTTTGCACTACGCTCGAACCCTACCGTCAGCTCTTGGAAACTGTTAGCAAAGGAACTCACGTCGGCCGTCTGCTGCCATAGCCCATTAACGCCATTTCCACAGCTCTGTATTAAGGGATACGTTCATCATACGTCCAACATTGACTTCTGCGGTTATCTCACGCAGGTTGCTTGTGTGTAAACACAACTGACAGCTCTACGAAACCGCCGCTGCTCTAGGTCGTTAAGTGGAAGCCATCGGCTACTGCGTTGTCCGTGATGAAAGATAATGTCTGAAATTTGCTATTGTCGGCACACTCGGGACACAGTGGATCTCGGAATATTGAATTCCGTAACGATTTCCGAATAGAGGTGTTCAATGCGTCTAGCTCCAACTATCATTCCACGTTGAAAGTCTGTTCGGCCATGATCACGTCGGAAACATTTTCACATGAATCATCTGAGCGCAAATGACAGCTTCGCCAATACAATGCCCTTTTATTCGCGTGTACGCGTTACTACCGCTATCTGTATATGTGCATGTCGCTGCTCTATGACTTTCGCCACTTTGCTGTATAACTTAGTGAGAGATACTTCAAGGCCGTTGTAGTAGAGATGTCATTCTCAATGGAGAGAAGTCTTCCGAAGTAAGAGTGATTTCAGGTGTGCCGCAGGGGAGTGTCATAGGACCGTTGCTATTCACAATATACATAAATGACCTGGTGGATGACATCGGAAGTTCACTGAGGCTTTTTGCAGTTGATGCTGTGGTGTATCGAGAGGTTGTAACAATGGAAAATTGTACTGAAATGCAGGAGGATCTGCAGCGAATTGACGCATGGTGCAGGGAATGGCAATTGAATCTCAATGTAGACAAGTGCAATGTGCTGAGAATACACAGAAAGATAGATCCTTTATCATTTAGCTACAAAGTAGCAGGTCAGCAACTGGAAGCAGTTAATATAATAAATTATCTGGGAGTACGCATTAGGAGTGATTTAAAATGGAATGATCATATAATGTTGATCGTAGGTAAAGCAGATGCCAGACTGAGATTCATTGGAAGAATCCTAAGGAAATGCGATCCGAAAACAAAGGAAGTAGGTTACAGTACGCTTGTTCGCCCACTGCTTGAATACTGCTCAGCAGTGTGGGATCCGTACCAGATAGGGTTGGTAGAAGAGATAGAGAAGATCCAACGGAGAGCAGCGCGCTTCGTTACAGGATCATTTAGTAATCGCGAAAGGGTTACGGAGATGATAAACTCTAGTGGAAGACTCTGCAGGAGAGACGCTCAGTAGCTCGGTACGGGCTTTTGTTGAAGTTTCGAGAACATACCTTCACCGAAGAGTCAAGCAGTATATTGTTCCCTCCTACGTATATCTCGCGAAGAGACCATGAGGATAAAATCAGAGAGATTAGAGCCCACACAGAGGCATACCGATAATCCTTCTTTCCACGAACAATACGAGACTGGAATAGAAGGGAGAACCGATAGAGGTACTCAAGGTACCCTCCGCCACACACCGTCAGGTGGCTTGCGGAGTATGGATGTAGATGCAGATGTAGATGTCTCTCTTACTGCAACGCTGTTCTGGTGCGAATACCGCCTGACGTCGTATCGTCCTGGCTTACATTTTTCATGGCTTTCTCGCTCTCCATCAGTCTTGAATTACGTGTAGGGCTCTCTATATGTACATTATTTGTTTCTTTCCTGTTCCGTTCACGAACGGCATTCGGAAAGGAGGACTTTGAGCGTCAATTGCTTCCGAGATCCGCAGGATTCTGATCAAAGGACCGACCTAAGCACTGCACGTGCGGAACATTTTGTTGTTGGAGATATTCGTCCCCCAGAACTTAGAACTACTTAAACCTAACTAACCTAAGGACATCACACACATCCATGCCCGAGGCAGGATTCGAACCTGCGACCGTAGCGGTCGCGCGATTC